>NC_134574.1:120165495-120479813 GCF_050947875.1 Dermacentor variabilis | reverse complement strand
AATGACGGAGGCAATTGAGCCAAAATGTGACGGTCCGCTGAAGCACCTCTGCAGCTGAGCCAGGACAGTGTTAAATCTTTTGCCGTCAGCCCGAGCTAAGTGCGCGCCACAAGATTACCAGATAAGCAGCTGGGTGCATATGCTTGCCTCAGCAGAATGTACAGTAGGAGGAGGAGGAAAGAGAAAAGAAGAAGGCAGGGAGGTTAACCAGAATAACGTCCGGTTGGCTACCCTACACCGGGGGAATGGGAAAGGGGAAAGCAAAGATCACAGGGAGAGAGAGGAGGGAAGGAAAGAATGAAATTGTGGCAAGTTCGCTGACGCGTGCGGTTTTACAGAAATTGCCTTAATAGTCACAGGTGGTCGCACAAACCCGTCGTCCTTAAGAAACACAAAAGTGCTTTCACCGCTTTATGGGCCGATGGGCGATGGGGGCGGTGTTCCAGCAGCACCTGCACAGAAAGCGGCCGATTGTCCAGTTTTTGGAAAGCTTTGGCAAGTTCTTGTCGCTCTAGAGCATATCTTGGACAGTGGCATAGCAGGTGGTCGATGTTTTCTTCGGTGCCACAGACCTCGCATGCTGCACTGTCAGTCACCCCAATTAATGTAGAGTATGCCTTTGTGAAGGCCACTCCTAACCAAAGGCGACAGAGAAGCGTAGCTTCACGTCGAGGAAGTCCGGGTGGAGGTCGGAGCTGCAGGGAGGGGTTTAGTCGATGTAGTCGTGTAAGTCGTAAGTTTTGCGAGTTCCAGTCGGTCACTGTGAGGCTACGTGCCAGGTGTCGAAGCTGCCTTGCAGCGTCCGTCCTCGAAAGCGGAATCGGAATGCTGTGCTTTTCTTGATGAGCTGTGCGAGCAGCGTTATCGGCGGACTCATTGCCACTGATTCCACAGTGGCCAGGTACCCACTGAAAAACGACTTCGTGGCCTTTTTGTTGGACATCGTGGTGAAGTTTCACGACTTCGTATGTCAATTGGTCATGACATCCGCGTCGGAGAACTGACTGCGTGCACTGTAATGCCGGTTTTGAATCACAGAACACAGCCCATTTTCTGGGTCTTTCCGAATCAATGAATTCCAGTGCTCGACGCAGGGCTGTTAGTTCTGCCGCCGTTGAGGTCGTGACATGCGATGTCCTGAACCGCAGTGTCATTCCTCGCGTTGGTATAACCACGGCACCACCAGAACTGCACGACGTAGTCGATCCGTCGGTATAGATGTGCACGTGGTTGCTGTACTTTTCATGCAGAAGAAGTAAGCTCAGCTGTTTTAGAGCAGGGGCCGGTAGATCTGTCTTCTTCTGTAGTCCTGGAATCGTTATCTCAACTTGTGGACGGCTCAAACACCACGGAGGAAACGCTGGCTTGGCCGCAGGTGCATACCCTGAGGTAAACGACGCACGATGTGCACTGACAATACCGCTAAATGTCGAGCAGGGCCTTGCAGCAGTGAGGCTCGCCAAATGGTGGGAAGGGGTCCTAGCATAATGCCTGAGATTCGGCATGGTCAAATGCCAACGACATCTGACGGGTCTCATCTCGTGAAAAAAACCTCTTCCACGCTGGAGTTCTGCGAGTGAAATGTATTTATGCAAAGTCTAGTACTTCGGACTGAATACGTTAGCGTGAAAAAAGAAAAAGAAACCCGTGGTGATAGGAATGAGGTTCGCTATGCTCGCACCCGCCTAAGAGGTTCCAGCACTTGCGCAGGCGCCTGAGAGCGCGCACAAAATTTTGTCGATAAAATCTCCCATTGCCGTGCAATATAGCTTTTCTATGGCGCAATCATATCAGGGATTCTTGATGGTCTAAGAATCTGCCAAAGTGGCGGTGGCCTTATCTGCCTTCCGAGGCTGCACGTCCTATTAAGTATTCCGGTACTTCCGTTCCCGGGAATTACGCTGTCTGCACATGACTGTCACATATTTGTTTTGTTCGCTGGCTCGCTCTCGTGTGCCTTGGGTCTAGTTCATTTATTATTTATATTCGCTGCCTAGATCTCTCAGCTTATACCACCGATGAAAAGGAAGTCACGGACACGTGAGTGTCGTACTTGTAGCCGCTTATTCACTGCGCCACTAAGCCCCCGCGGAAGCAACATCTCTGGTACCAGGAAAGCTTCACTGAACGTGCGACCGCAATCTCCAGGCATACAGTGATGGCTCTGTTCGCAAAAAAAAAAACGAAAAAAAAAGCGGATGCTAGTGAGGTGGTTTAAGTAAATCATCGTTCTTCACGTCTTATGGGCTACTAGACTTGAGCGCTTAGTGCCTTCAGTGGCTTGTGAATGTGTCACCTATAAAGTAGCATTGCAGAAACTGTACTTCTATCCGCCGGAGCCGGCTTGTCTCATTTCAGAAAAAGGGCTCTAGTGCAACAAATACAGCGCGGGTTTCCGCTCCATGAGCGTTTCCAGCGTAAGAGACATGCTGTTAAAGATATAGACAACGTCGGCTTTGCCATCGTTTCCCAGTGGAAAGTTTCGCATATTGGTATAACAGGCAATGAGGTCACTGACAAGTCTTGTGCGAAAAGCGTGGAAATTAGACCGACAGCACCGTGCACTCAATAAGTATCATGACGGAGGTCATCTTGAGCCACATATATTCTTTTGCCGTCACCACCACACCAACCTTGTGCGATTAAGGAACTCCAAAAAACTAAAGGCGCTTTCCTTTGCGGCATCCTCAAAGGACCAGCACAGACTCTAGCGTGGCGCAACATGACAGGAATCAGCACGTCACGTACATGCAATTTCAATATCTTTGTGACATTTCCTATCATGTGTTGGAGTGTCCTGAATTTGACGCAGAACGTATACGATCGATAAAGTGAATCGCAAGATGGGGGCCCCACACTCAAATGGAAGGGAAATTTCGTTCTGCGTGGACACTGGATATTTCGAAAATAGGTGCTTCGACTGGCCTAAAGTTTTTCCGTGGTACGGAGTAAGACTGTGAGTGGTGAGCCGTTACGGTTGACATGGAATGAATTATGCGCAGGCTGTTGCGTCGTTACACGAGTTTCTTGTGTAACATTTCGTTGCTTGGTAATGCAATAAAATGTTGTGCCCTTCAGACCAAGCCACACTTCATAAGTGGCACCTGGGCTGAGGATTTGCTAGTAACGTTTGCATGAACAGCTACGTCTGAGCCGAGGAAATCTTCCTCTCCGGCTTGGTTAAACATCGTTGTTAGAAACCCCTTCAAGTTAATGGTCGAAAACAGAAATTTAGGAACCTTTTCTAAAGAGATAAATTGTGGCATTCACCGTTCAAAAACTGCCATTGGTTTGCGAGGGTTTCTTTAGTGTAGTTTAATTCTGACCAGATAGGTTTTTTTAATGGCTGCCAATTGCAGGGTCAACGAGCGTTTTGGATTCCACCCTCATTGAAAAGCGGCCAACGGGGCTAGGAGATGAACCGGCGACATTTTACTGATCCTCTGTGGAGCATGTTCTTCAAATGCAAAGTCTTCTAAGCTAAATATATTCATCCGTGAGAATTAATCACGAAAATCATAATTTCAAGTTTCAGTGCGTAAACTACTGGGCTAGTCACTTGTATCCCCAGTAAGTTCCATCCTTCGTGGTAACCAAAGCATTGCGCTTCACTGACTTCGTTTCCTAATCAATAAATTAATCGAATATATGAGATTTTATTCATTGTCTAACAGAAGAATTGTTCTGAAGAAGTACACAGTCAAATTTCGCTCGTATAGAACGTAACGCTCGTGCTGCGCATGAGAAACCACAACTAACAACAGAAACCACCCAGATTTTCAAGGAACCCATTGTTATGGACCTCTTAAATCTGAGCTGGCTCGTGACTCAAATGCAATTAATAGTGTTGATATGGTTTTTATGTCAGGTGTCTTGTGACCTACGAGATATTCATCATAGTTGAACCCTCTATGCACCCTACATGCTCCTCTCAGTACACTTTTTGCCGTCGCGTATATACTTTATTAATCTACCTCTTTCTTTCTCTACTTGTCTACTTATTACAGTCTTACAAAATTTCTTACGGGCACACTGTTAAAGCAAGAAGTTGCCTTATTGGGCCGTGAAACCCTTACAACTCTAGCACTAACAACAAATCAGTCCATAGATGTAAAACACATGAAGCACACGCTAACAATTCAACATTTTAACAATTTGCAACATCTGCAACATCTTTAACAAAACTTTATAAAAGGCGATTCAATGAATACTTCATCACTATGGTACTACATATCCTTCTCTGCAAATTGTCCCGCCTTAAAGCGGGCAAAGATGAAGCCAGCACCGAAAAATTGAATAAACAAAGGATTGTATTCTTGGGCAAACTTTTCCAAAAACAAAAATCAATGTTTGAACGACAACGTTAGCGGCACGAACAAAGGAAATTACAATGTGTACTGCCGTCAGCTGATTAAGCAAGCATGACTTCACATTTTAGAGCAATCATTGCAGCTGGTTTGAATTTGAGATTTTATGCAACATTCATTGCGTCGCCTGTGCGAGCTAATCACAGGCTTCAGTCTCGCTATTGAAGGAGCGAAAGCGTTCAGAAAGTTGCACACACAGCGAGACCGTTTTGTGTTAAGATATAATTAAATATCACAAGAGATTACGCGAAAGCACTATGGGAAGAAAAGTAAGGCAATTCACTAACGTGGCCACTTGAACAGCCATCACATAATGGCTAATTAGAGCGGAACTTCTCTCGTTCCAGCCTTCGACATTTTTTGTAATGCCGGCACGATGTAAGGCTGTGCACTTGCTGTGAGGGCTATAGAACAAGACAAGTAGCGATGCAAGGTCGGGTACGGTGGTTTTTAATTGAAATTTATTGTGCTAGTACATTTTATTAATATCTTAATGCAGGTGATGTTAGGCGCTGGGCTCTGTAACAGTCATCCTTCAAGAATAAGAATATGCCACCGATACGCGTGGGTGCTACATTACCCCGTATATCCAGTTTCTGGCGTGCATATAGAAGGGGAATGTGAAAAAGCCGGGCTATGGCAGGCCTCCATCAAATCCAATCCTAAGAACATGGCTAGCTGAGAGCACGGAATGGTATTAATCTGTATTCTTCGCTTTGCTGGCATGTGCGCATGTAGGGGATGCATGATGAAATAGCAAAGCATATGTAAGTTGTTCCGTCATGTTATAGTGGTGGTTTACAAACCACGCACTCATACACATATCAGTTCTCTTGTACAGCTGTGAAAGACGTGTCACCACGAATGCACGCTGTGGTCTTAACTCATGATAACTTGTTTTGCTTTATACCTGCAAAGCAGTGAATCCTCGTATTCACATTTTCTGCCAGTCTCAACAAACTTTATTATTCTTCAGACACTACAAAAAAATATCACTTGACTGGCTGTCTCTAGGTACATGTGTGTATGTGTGTACGTTTACGAAACGTGATGATTTCAGATGTGGCAGAATGCATCTAACTTTATTCTGTCAATGTTGCGTTGGTTGAAGCATAGCAAGTTTCCACCCATGGCTTAAGCTTGTCTTGAACGTAACTAATACGTAATGATCAGTTCCTAATGGGGAGACTAGGGCTACTTTTCATAATTAAGACTACCACTCTAAGGTAACAGAACTTTCATATTTCACCATGGCAAGTTCTTTCCGCGAAATAACCGCTTGGTCGGTAATTCATAGGTACATTCCACACCTCAGCCGTCATCTTCTTTTCTTTGCTTGGGACTGTTGCTGAGTGGTTGCGCAGCGACCGAAACTTCTCGCTTGTTTACGATGATACCAACGAACAGAACCTATCACTCCTTCTGCTTGCGTTTCCCCTATGTAAGAATACGAGAACAGCTTAAGAAGCAGAAAAAAAGCTGCATGTGACGGAACTTGAGATTTTAGATGTGACAGAATGCGTTTGGCTTTTCTGTTTGGTTGTGAATGAAATACTGGAATATCCCACAGGCATTGCACCGCGCCAAAACGTAGGTGTGAGATGAACTATGAAGCGTAGGCAAATGAGCACAAACAAGACGTAACCAACACAAGTTGTCGCGAACATGCTGAGAACAACGTCCTGAAATTGATTGTGCAGTCAACAGGACCTGACGCTGTCAAGATTAGGTTGGCGCAAGCAAGTAACCTTTACATGCGCTGTTTCCTATTCGCGTCTAGGCTATAAGGTAAGATAACGCGTGCTCAAAGTGACACCATGCCGTGGCGCTTGAAACGCGATCGCATTCTGTCATTGTCTGAAACTGGAACTCGTCTCCAGACAAGGTAGACGAAACTACGGGGCTCGAAAGGACGCAATGTGAGTTCTGTTTTACGTTGCGACCAGACATTATTTTTTTCGCATTTCCTTATTTATTATATCATGGGTAAAATTTCTCGACATGAACACAGTGGCCTGTTTGATGAAGTGCAAGAAGGACGCTTTGCAAGCTCATTTAAAATAAAAAAGGACCGCAACCTAATCGATGAAGTGAATTCAAATTATTAGTTGCCTATTATTTACCTTGCAGGGCGCTTGTGCGCATAAAAAGAGCTTTGTTTTTTAGACAGTGCATAAACGTTCACCCACAAATCTGGCGGAAAGTGGAATATCTATGCGACAGAGTTTACAACAACCTACAGAGAAAGAACTTAGACACCGAGGTCACCACAGTACTTCAATCACTGGGCGTTATTTTGCATGAATTATTACTACGAGATATAACTCCTGGCAGGCCGGTAATTTAATAGTCGGCATTATATTCACAAGCGCAGCCACAAATTCAACGAAATTCTGTTTTTGACGTTGAGCTTTTTTCATTAAAAACCAACACACACATATATATGTAGAGTGGCAGCAACTTGCCACTCTGCACATCTCTTTGTACTGGCTAATGCGCATAAGTAGATGCAAGTTTTTATCTTCCTTTCAACACTCAATGCACCAGTGAACGAGAAGCCGGGGCACAGGTCTTGTTCGTCACTACTGTATGATGTCAACAGATAAATTAACCAATGAAAGCACAGGGACACTAACTTGAAGGTTTCAGTCCAAGTCCAGGAATGATCAGTTGGTCAAATGAAAGTGGACGAACCAGCAACTCGTCGCATCTGGGAGCGGAACCCACAAACATTGAATTATGCGTGTGTTGCACTACTAATTGTGCTACGGTGGTAGCTGTTCCCCGTACCCGTTCTTGTCAATTTGTGCACGTGTACAAGAACTAACCCAGAAAGTGCTAGTCAGTGCAGCTCGTTGTCGTGACGATGGACTTGGATGTCTTTTGGACCAATAGCGTCCCGCAGCACGTGAAATTTAGCAGCAGGCAGCTGACTAATAAACCCTCGTATACCGCCTCAAGGTATCAGGACTGCAGGAGTTTAGACCCCCAATATTAATGAGCGAGCACGGGAACCGAAGGGTCCATATTTTCGTTGGTCACAACCATATAAATTAAACACACAATAAAGCCAAGCTAACCATAGGGGAAAATATTTGTAGTTGTAACTTGAAATATCGACAAATTAGGCGAAAGCGAAATGAAAGTGGACGAAATAAATCCCTTGCTGCCGGTGGGGAACGAACCCCCCGACCTCCGCCTTACGCGTGCGCCTACAAGCTCCTACACCCTGCGTCGTATTACATGCTTGAATGTCGGCACCCACTTTCCATGTAGGCCTTCCGTGACAGGTGATCTTTCAAGTCAAGGTAATCCTTCAAAGCAAGGTGATCCGTCAAAAGTAGGAACAAATGCCGTCAACCACTAAGCTGTGGCTGGCAGGAACCTCATCTTGTTACGCTTAGTATCATAGCAAGGTGTCAGCTCTATATTGCTTCATTTCGGAACATTTGGCGTTCGGCTTGTTTGTTTGCATACTTCTAGCGCTATTTAGTGACTAGGGATTCATAAATGCGTTCATCCATCTTAGTTGTTAGCAGGATGAAAGTGAACAACATGTGCATGGGGTATACGGATATGTGGGCAAAATACCGTTTTCTTTTGTTTTTCGTTTTTAACTCATGAGGATTTACACAGGGATTTAATGTGCAGGCTCCTTGTCAAGCGAATCCCTCCTGAAGAAAGGCAAAAGCCATGCTGGGATACAATTTGCCCGTTCGAGAACCACTCGGTGCCTGCCGGGGGTGAGAGTCGAGCCCACCTCTTGTAGCCGACGCGGGCGCTCCACAAGTAGGCCACGGCTGCGGTAAGAGGTGATGTTTGGGCCGCGGGCATAGTGCGCCCGTCCCATGGGGCAGCCCAGAAACTTCTATTGAGGTGGAGACGCCTTCGGGTTGGAGAGAAGCACCCCTTTACAAGCTTCGAGCTCCCACAACAGCTGAGTGCACCAGGCCGCGAGGACGCTTGCACCTATTTACCGGTAGGTACTTGGGGACAGTAGTTGCCTCCCACAGCCGAGGCGGATGCTGTTCAACAGGGCTGTCTGCGGTTTGACAATCGGGCGCCCAGAGACAGCCCGTAAGTCTCTATTGGACCTCCTATTTGAGATGTGAACCCTAACGAGAGCAGAGCACCAGGGACCAGGAAACGTCTCTACCCATTAGCGTGAGCTGCGGAGTTTCGGACGGCACCGAGATTGGAACTTGGTACCTCCCACATACGAGGAGGATGCTCTACCACTAGGTCACCACCGCCGTGATACATACGTGCGCGTGAGTAACGCGTATGGTTATATTTTCAGGCAATTCCGCAGGGACGTGTTGGCCTGAATTAATGAGTCGGCACAGTAACAGAGGTCGAGGAATTCTAAGCACATAAGAGAGCGGGTGCACTCATTACTTTTTTTTAGAATAGGTGCCCCTAAAAAGTCGTAGGGTAATGCGGAATGCTCGAGGTATTTGAGGACACGGCTGCCAATTGTGCTATACATTATCATTCTCATTTTGTATTTGCAGGGCTTCATGTTCACTGCATTAACAGCTGTAACTTATATTAAAAATATATTTCGGGAAATCAGCTTCCAATCTGACACAGGAAATGAATCTGTTGTCGTACACTCTCAATCTGGTTACACATAGGTTCCCTTATTAAGGGCAACAAATTTGCGGAAAGTTCCGCTTATATAAGCGTAACATGTTAACTGGGTAAATGTTAAATATGTTAAACACTGTTGCTTTTAAGTTTACAGTGATGTAAGAGAAACCACGTTCCGCACATTAATATGTGGAACAATGTCCCTCGTCAGTGCGGAATGATGTAAGTAAAACCATGTTCCACATATTTATTCCTGGAACGCCGTCTTCCATAACTCGACTACTATTTTACCTGGAACAGCACTCCATATATTATTATCCGCAACACTGTTTCAGCTAGCCAGGCTTTGCACGATTAAAAATGGCAGGAAGGAACTCTGTAAACAACTCTGCTTGAATTCTTGCTGGAGAATGGCGCTGCAAACAAAGTCATGCTCATTTAAAATGTAAATACACTTATTCAGTAGTAGGAGACACTACTGTGAAGATTAGAAAGATGCTCTGTTTGATACTTTATCATAATAAAACTATTTTAGACAATTGTTCAGAACCGCAGCAATACAAAAACAAGAACATCAATACAAATGACTAAACAAGCAACAGACCCATTCTCCTCAGCAAAAAACAATGACCAAGGAGTAATACTGAAGGGTACTCCACGCCATCAATACAATGTGTAATCATTAGAAAGAATGCTAAGTGATACCTTTTATGCAAGATCATATGTTGTTTTGCCTGTTATCTTGAAAAGCAGTGCTGCCAGTGCATTAAAAACAAACAGAGATATATCAAAATCATGGTTACGGCCACCAAAAAGCAACATTCTGACATTTCAAACATTCAACATTTTCAAACATTCAAACATTTAAAAACACAAAGATGTCTTAGCACCGCTACTACAAGGTAGTGCTAAAAAATATCGTTAACTTAGAATCCTATTGACAAGCTATAAAGCATATACAAGGACACACCTTCCTCCAAATGACCTTTTCAGCCCAACCAGGTAAGACTAGAATATAAGGCAGCGTGTAAGCTGAAAGATAGGTAAAAACTTTGCTTAAAACTAAATGTACCGGTAGGCATAAACCTTCATGCATAAGCTATCATTTATCACAGAAGAATATTTACAAATACTGAGCATTTGCTGCTGTATTATGAATTCTATCAAAACCACTAAAGCAAGCAAGGTACGCTTCCTACTGCACACCTGTGCTAAATTGCTATAGCACCGCTCACCAAAGCCAAGGAAGCACAATCACTAAACAGTTACTATAGTGGATTCACACACCGTCCAAAACGAGTTGGAGATCGCCGTGTTCTTGAATGCCGTAACATGTTTTCTTTTTAGGAAGGCATAATAATTTGTGGCCACCGATCATCTCAACAAGAACAGTAAGAGCTGACATGGGTCAGACGCCCATCAGGCCTTTGAGCTTCTTTAGCAGGTGAAAACCATAATTCGTGAAAACTTCGAAAAGACTATTGCGGCCATTGCCAAGCACCTTCAAATGGCAAAGCCACCAGTCAAGTTTTTGGTAGAATATTATTACTTACCTTCCAACGTGCGAACATGAAAATTCGGCAAAATATTTCGGATGCGATTCCGGGGAGTCATGTATAAGTGGGTTACCAATACTTTGCCTACAAGTTTAATAAAACTGCGTTCGTCGCTATCGTCTCTCCATGTAAGGTACACCTGTAGGACAAAGGCTTCTACCAGTGACCTCCAGTAGTAGCAACCCTTCATCTGGGCGTAAAGGAGTTCCAAGCTAATAGATGTCTCAGCTCTTTTTATATTTGTCGTTAAAAAGAAATATATAAACTGAATCCCACCCAAGGACGTGTATATGGAATTTTGTGCCACCTTGTGTGTTTAATATCGTATTTCATATTCGTGTTCTGTGTGCTATAAGTTGCATTTGACAGAACTACAGTGTGCGTGTTGACTACATACTTCTTCAGATATTGCACATCTGGTACGAATGTATATACGTCATGTTCTGAAGGACAAATAAATTGATTGAATGAATGAATGACTCGCTCACGTATCCACCTTCGATAACTACCCTGGCGACATTCAACGATATTCGCCAGAGCAGAAAATCTGGTCCCCATCGATCCTACCAGACAGCCATTGCCTTGTGTTCATTGCTGCCCGAGTCTAAGAAGTGCGCATGTGGTCGTGCTAATGAATGAGTCACAGAGCGCTCCCTTATAGCAGCTAAAATTAATTCCGTTCCACGAACGCTAATGATTTACGACTCACCATAATCTTTATTTTTTCTGGCATCGTCAACCACCATCGAGGCTTCGGTGCACTAGGGAGCTCTTCTGATGGTCATAGCACGTGCCGACACATGAGGGAGGTGGATTAAGCCGGGGTAATTTAGGTCGAAGTTATACCTCCATGGTATGTTTATTAAAAAGAGTATTTTTTTTTACGCACGTGCCTTTTCTTCCGCGTATATAAATGGATCCTGTACCTAATTATTCACGTGACCTTAAATGTACAAAAACGCATCCGGACATACACACCCGCACGCAAACACACACACACACACACACGCACACACACATACACTCTCTCTCACTCTACCTTCCTCACTTAGTCGGTAACTGAGTAAACTGGTAGCAACACTACGATACTACAAAGTTGAAGTGCAGTGAAGAGCGCTTTGAAAGTAGCAGTATTCAATGACAGCAACATTCCGCACATGCATGCACAAACTAGTAATGCCACTTAAAAAAAACTTGCTCTTATTTTCGTCTCGCCTTTAATATTTGAGCACGTTTCAGCACAGCGCGTGCGTGGGCTGCCGCAATGACCATGGTATTATCGATTACAAAACTGCAACACAAAGCCGACATTGAAGAAGATTGCTATAATCAACGATGGCGACCTGCTACGCGCAGATGCATTTCAACACTTATATAAGTAAAGCTCATATTTTAGCTTCCGAAATTTATTACGAAACTGTAGCAGAGCGCTGAGAGCTATAGAAAGAGTCATTAATAAATGACGATTGCTTTCGACGCAGGCACGATGGCGAGCACGTGCGTAGAAAGTCACATGCGGTCCCACTACCCCCCTCCCCTCCCTCAGCCACGCACACAGGCGCGTAACTGAGCAATGAAAAAAAAAAAACAAGCTCTTACCTTTTCTTTCCTTGCTCATTTCGGTTAATAAACTGTCAAGTAGTGCTGAAGCTCTCCCGGAAACCATAATGTGAATTCATAACTGGAGTGCTATGAAGACAGCATTGAGCACACACGCCCGCACGTCTCCCCTTGCCCCTAAACACTTGCACACGTTACACATACGCACTTAGATACAATCCTCATCAGTCGACGAAATGAAGTTCCTTTTTCACATTTTGTGGCCTAGACTAATGAGTTTGTGGTTATAGCTGCTGGCTACACCGCGATGTTATTGAGCGCAAAACTGGAGAACAGTTACGAAGGCGACAAAATTTCGATGATCAACGAAGGCAAAATAAATTTGCAACCGCGCTTTGAAAGAGACACCTACAAAAAAATGTTTGTGTGGTAGACTGTTTGCTTTAAACCAGTTAAAACGCAGAGTGCTCTTCATTCAGTCACCACGTTGAAACAGGTTTGCTTTTAGTTTTAGCGCCCCTGTCGATGACAAATGGCTCCGGCGTCGACGTGATGGCCGTGAAACGACAAACACATCATGCTGCGAGCTTCGATTCTCCTGCGTGTTTCCTTGTTCCTGAGCTTTGAATTATAGCCTATTTTGCTCATGCAACGTCACAAACGAAGTCAAGAAGGTATTATTTATGTGATCTCCGATTTATCTTGTTCGTAATTTATGGGGCGATTGATTGACTGATTAACTGTATAATTGGCGCAACATTCTTCAGAACCGTAGCAGCTAACAAGTTTTATGCAGAGATATTGAACAAGCTTTCGGCTTAAGCTTTTGTAATCTTGTGATTTAAATGATGTGGCCGTTATAAAATATGCCATCGAAGGGCCGGCTACCAAAACATAAAAAAGTACTGCAATGTCAAACGAATGCAGAAAAAAAACATGAAGAAACGAAAAAAGAGGACACAAAGCAATAAGAAAAATGGCAGACATACAGTGTTTGTTAAAATAGCTCCAACCGGTATATACAGGTGTCCTTTTTTTTTAGTGGTGTGTATTTTTGGTGCCGCCAGAAAGTGAACTTTGTATCCGTGGCTTGGTACCAAGTAAGCGACCTCGTGATCAACAAAAGATGGCACGCAATTTGCCAATTTAGAGACGTTTTCAGCGATGATCTTCGTGAAAGTCTGATAAGTATCCAAATCAAGCACATTGTGAGATAAAGAACGATGGAAGTTTCTAACACATTGTACCTTTCTGACAAGCATGACATTTGGATGGATGTTTCACAAAGCAATTTCTCTGAGCGCTCCGTGCGCCTGCGATATTTAGAGCTACAAATGCGGATAAGCCATGGGGCCGTAGCAAACCCCGACCAATACTGAGATTAAGCTCACAATGTGCTCTTTTTCCTCAAACTTTCTATATCATTTCTTTCTGACCCTTCCCTTTACAACTTGGGATCATTGCTGCCAGAAATACGAACTCCCGCCCCGGGTGGCTTTGATCATTCGAGCCTTGGGCAAGCCACTTTCTCATCTTTTTATAGAAGGAAACAAAGGTGCGATGGTGGTGTTTCACGTTCCTAAGTATTGTGTTAGCTAACCTTGGCCGGTATTTCATAAGGCGCCATTGGTGACCACGGAACTCTTAAGTTTGCGGCAAGCGTTGATGTTTACATTGAAGTACTTCCATTATTAGATGGTAGTTTACTATGACTCGAACAATGCTCTCGAAACTTTAACTGCCTCGCCCTATTTGGATGGTACTTGCTTATTACCTTATGTAATGTGGACATCGCTATGACATTGCATTACTGGCCATAAAGTCCGTTTTCAGTCCATTCATGGTCATGTTAGTTTTCAAGAAAACGAGGCGGCAGATAAACGGAACACTGCTGAAAATAATTTGGCAAAATAACCTCTATTATGTATTTATTATGAAATGCATAAATTTTTTCCAGTATGTCACAATATCTTCGTAAGGTCGCACGTTTTCACGACTAGTCAAAGCCATACTTTCCATGTTGAAAATTGCTGATTTTAGAATTTCGTTGCGGTCATACTGGTTTCCTTCGTAAGCATACCTCTTTATCCTTTGTTTCCTTTGTGCGCAGCTAAGAAACATTTTTTACCTATCAAACAAGGCACTGGTTTAAGTATCAAGCGTTTTTCTTTCTACTACGAAAGAATAAACATGCCTGTCCTGAATGAAACGTTTGTGATGTATGCAAAACACACCCATGCGTTAGGAAGTGTCATACACTATGATAGATAATGTGCTGAGAGCCCTGCAGTGACGTACCGTTCTCGGTAACGTGAGCAGAAAAAGGACTTGAGTAACGAAGCGCTCATGTTGACAGAAACAAATGCGTCCTTGGCGCCATAGTGCAGGGCTCCATATTTGTCTCTGTCGGCCAAGGCTATGCTCACGTTTGCTCTTTCTGTTCATCTTGTCACGACTGGCGCACGAGAAATGGCTCAGACCCTTGCTCGCAGAAAACAAATGTCGTTTGCTGCAAATTGGGAGCTGAAGTGTCTTGTAGTAGTAGGACAACTTATTCTTACGGTAGTCACACATCTGCACTTTTGGGCAGTGCAGAATAAATCGTGAGAGTGTGAAACAAAAAAGAGCTTCTAGAGTACATCGAAGGAAATTTTAAAAAATCACAAAATTACTGTATACGTTCGTACTTATATTAAAAATATAAAAACCTTCGCACATACATGCCAGATCGAGCTACTCGGACATCAAAGACAACAAAGCAGTTTAAAAGAGCTCTGGAACTCTTGGGACGTCGCGGCGGCTTTTTTTTTTTTTTTTGCCACTGTCTGAAATCTACCTTCGACTTTGGAAACGCTTATTCATTCTCGGTGAAGTTATTTTTTTGTGTGTAACAACACATTTAACCAATCCAGTTGGCTTACCAAAAATGAGATCGCGTTTCTGCTGCGCCTGGCTTGCCTAGCAGGAGACAATTATCTCCATTCATTCTACCGACAGAACATATGCACTGGCTGCGTTTTCGAATAGCTTTAGCCCTCGTTTTTTTTTTTTCGGCGTGTGCGGTGTTGTGGTTCACGCACAATTTGGGCTAGGCATAAGCAGCACAAGAGGACGAGTATGCGATTTGTGCACGTTGTCTTTAGCTTTATCGAAGGCTTCGTGCCATTCACTAGGTCATTGTGATTGACAGCGGCCGAAACAACGCCTGTTTGTGTCACGCTGCCGTCATGCCCTCCCATCGTAAACTTATGTTGCGGGCGCAGGCTGAGAAGAAATGGATGCCTTAATAGGTGTTCAAATATTACGGCACTCAAGCCGGCGAACTGAAAAGTGCCTACACCCGAGCCTTGTAACACGCTTTACTCAAATTGAGCTTTCTAAGTGAACTGGCTTTAGACATTTAAAAAAAATTTAAAAACGCTATGCCGACCCTCTCTAATGGGGATCAGTGGTATGCAAAACATTTTGCAGGCATCTATAGGTTTGTATAACCGTTTGATTTTCGGAAAGAGTTAAATGATGGACCTATGTTTTATTGCGAAAGAAAGTATACGGCCGTTCTAGGCGCATTCCCCCCGTCGTCGTAGTTTGCCGCTATCGACAGTGCACAGATTTTCAACCCCTCGTACAACCATTACACTGGCGAGGCTCGCACTTTGAGGTTAAAAGGGTTTTCAAAGTGGTACATTGCGAAAGGTTTTAAGAAGAAATCAGCGGCGATTGAGCGGTAGGTGCGATAGAAATGTCCAAGTAATACGTCTAACCTCTATCAGGTCGCTGTTTCGTGTATTTGAAGGGCGTTCACCCTGCTCCAGAGTGTTGTTCAGGAGCTCACTGGACACACGTCCTATATATATATATATATATATATATATATATATATATATATATATATATATATATATATATATATATATATATATATATATATATATGTATGCGCTTTTATAAACTCTCCGATCCCCTCTTTACCTTTACCATTTGACTGACTTCGCACACATGGCCGTTTTTACAATGTGACGTTTCTAATGCTAACTGAGTGAAGAAAAGGGAGACACTTAAGCTGCGCCTTTGAGGGCGCAGCCTAATTCTCCCTTCAGTGTTCTTTTTTTCTGACACCATCACTGTTGTTAGTTTGCACTCATTCGTTTATAACGAATGAATGGATGAACAAGCGCCGGTAAGGCGTCCCTGTGGCGTCCATCAAATACGCCTACTAAGGGTCCGCAATTTGCGTGGGCAACGCCGTAGCAGACGCCGCGGTTGTCCCCCCTCTGTAGGGAGTGACTGATTCGTGTGAGTGTGACGTGGGTTTCTCGACACGCCGTGGACACTTCCCCTTTTCCCCTGAACGGGACCCTTAACGCCATCGCGCTAATATATTACATGACGATGGACACGCCACCAATATCAGAACTGATAGGTGGGCGAGTTGGTACGAATTCATGGTGATATATTTAGCGCGCACAATCGACAAAGCACTGTGAAGGAACACACACGAGCGCTTACTCACGAGGCGGCAGACAAACGGACCACTGCTGGAAATAATTTGGCATAATAAACCCTATCCTGTATTTATTATGAAATGCAGCATTTTTTTCTAGTATGTCAGAAAAGCTCCGTAAGGTCACACGTTTTAACGACTAGTCAAAGCCATACTTTCCTTGTTGAAGATTGCCGACTTGAAAATTTCGTTGCGGCTCATGCTCGTTTTCTTCGTAAGATTACCTGTTTATCCTTTGTTTCCTTTGTGCGCAGCTATATAAGAAACATTTATGACCTATCAAACAAGGCACTGGTTTAGGTATCAACCGTTTTTCTTTTTACTACGAAAGAATAAACATGCCTGTACTGTACGAAACGTTTGTAACGTTTCATTCCCCAGCTCTGATAGCTGGGGTATTCATGGTCTGTATCTTTCCGAAAATAAACAGTTGGGAGTAAGGGCTCGCGTGTCCCTCTTCACTGTGTCCTTGTTGATTGTGCGCGCTAAATATTTCCCTATGACACTTTCTATGCTTCGATCAGTCGGCTCGTTGCAATTGCCACAGCATGCAGCATTCCGCTTAGCTGTTGGCACAGGGTCATACTTGCAGAGCTGCTGTGTTCATGTACTGTACTGTGGAAAAGGGACAATATACGTAAAGCTGACGTTACTTAATATGTGAATGGATGCACAGCAAACTGACAGTGTCCTGTAAGCATCACTTCCTTCAACATGTGAATGCCTGCAACGCCACTGGCGGCGCTCATCACGCCAACGCAGGGAGCCTACATTCAAACTCGCATATGGGCTCCGTACGCCACCATTATGAGACGCCTCGTATCTGCTATGGTGCTGTTCCTTCTGAGAAGAAGCACTTCCGTGCTGTGTTCGGCTAACACCATCCGAGTTGTCTAAGCCAAGCGCTAAACCTCGCTATCGCTAACAGTGTTTTGCCCTTCGAGCGAGACCCCCAATCAGTACTTATACTGATTGTTTAAATGTGTACGTGTGTGAGTGCGTGACATCTGCGTGTGCGTCAGGAATAACACACAACAACAGCACCGTCGTTATTATGACGGCGATGTCATGACGACTGATTACATGAGCTCCGGATTTTTAAAACGAGTTTCATAAAAACTTAGGACAATCTTGAAGGCGGTGCAATCTAGCCAATTGTGTCAAAGCATTAGCGGCCACGAGGTAATAAAGGGTAACGCTTGCCCGTTCTGACTGTTATACGGATAAGCAGGGTGTGCCTTAATATTGAAAAAGAAAGGATGAAAACACGGGAAAAAAGCTTGGGCGCGTAAAACAACCAGTGACCCGGTGTCCTGTTTAAAAGGGCACGGAAACGAGCAAGAAATCTATCTTTCCACTGCAAGGCGAGAACACCATGGGACCACTCCTTCATGAAATCGTCAACCGGCGCGGGCCCTAAGAGATCGCGGCGGCGAAGCGGCAGGCGTTGCCCGATAGCTAGAAAAGCTCCCGGGGCTAATCGCCGGGGAGGGAGAAGGGCCCAGCCTCTACGCATACATATTCTCAGCGGCTCTGGGCGACCGTGATGTCCGCGGAAGAGGGAAAAGAGGCTCACCGGAAACGACATTATGGATTATTCTTCCCCTGATAACAGGAAGAAGTCTCCCTTGTGAACACCGCTTTACGGACAACCGTCGATCATTACTTCTTTCTTCTTTGTCAGTGTTTTGTCCCTGTTTTATTTTTCGAGCACTGTTTTTCGTATGCTTGCGAAATGAATCAACTAGCTCAAAGTAGTTTTTATGCAACGTATTTTATAAGCAACTCGTCTACCCGGTATTTTTTTAGCTGCACCAAATTTTGAAAAATTTCGTATGCCAGATAGCACAGTTCTAACCCTTGAACTAAATTACTCGATCAATCCTGCTTTATTTCTACTAGAAATCGAAATTCCTAACTGCTTGACAGAAGAAGCAAAATACGAGGGCGTAATTTTTTTGCGCGTTTTGTGTTTTTCAAGTAGCCTCTTCATTTGTGATCGCACAAGTGCAGTATATACTGCAGGTGCTAGCCTGTTCAACAAGCTACATTGAAAAGCTGCATCGAATACTTGCGGTTGTCATCTGGTGACCTGGTGGACAAAGAGCTAGCTGCACTAAAGCTTTATAACTTGCTTGATATGGTGCAATTGGTTTTTACTATTCACTCTTGAGAGCCAGTGAACAAATTTGTTTTGTCGCCAGTCAGCTTACCCATTTTTATGAACCATGAGGCAAACATGGCTAACGAGGGCCCTGTCAGGCTTTATAATGACTTCAAGCTATAGGCCTAGTTGACGAATTACACCGACATGAGAAGAAAGCGGTATAAGCGTGCAATATTAAAAAAAAAACGCCAGATTTTCGTATGAGTATTTGGACAATACGAAAAGAAAAGTATTGTACGAAGATTTGGTTGATCTGACTTGACGTACGCTGTTATACATGACTATTTATGAGGATGGGGTGAAGAAATATGTTTCACGTCACTTTGAAAGTCGATCTTTGTTACATCTGGCGTGAAGTAGGCTCCTTTTCTTTCAACTGGACTCAGGTACACTGGCGCTCGAAACATGGATCTAGGGAAGGTGCCTGTACGTACCATGCGGGAGTTACCTGTCATGCATGTCGTAGGCCGGAGACCATCGAAGACGCCTTCCTCGACTGCACAGAGGGCGGAGTATCTTCGACGTCCTGAATAACTGCTAAAAGTAGTTGCCGTTAGTAGCATATGTCGCAGTGCTTTTGCTAGTTCCCATTGAAAATGTTTCATTTAATGTTGCCATGCTCGCGGCTCTCTGTACCATTTAAAGGAAGCGCTTGTCCGTGTTTAATGTTAATGTGCGCATTCGACAGATTGGTCTTTGCTTTCGTGACATTATCGCCATATTTATGGAAATATGAAAACGACAAAAATGTGTACTCTAACGGATCCACCAATAGAACCACTTGTGCACCTAAAATATTAAAGCTTGCGCGTCGACCACTGATTTCCTGGTGTTTTTATATCTCCAATACGTTTTAATTTTATTACTCTATTTTTTGCAGAAACAGGCTATAAATGAAACATATATTGGGACTGATTGGCTATAGCATAGCAGTGTTTGGCTGCGGAGGCTAGGCTTGATCCCTCCATCAGACGATAGGGTTTATTTGCGTTGAAGAAGACCAAAACGAGGCGAGACAAGACTCTACCTACCTACTCATTTATCACAATGTTCCCGGGATGCGCCAAGGGATTCTGCGAAATAAGCGTGGTACGGCTCGATCATTATTATTAGAACAGGCAATATAATGTACGTTAGTCTTATAGCTTTGGCACGATACCCATAACATGTTTTAGATCTCGACCCATTCTAGCTGACCTCCAAGGTTGAGGAAGCAAAAATATAATTCCGAAATAAAACTAGCGAAATACTGGGTAAAATAAAGCAAAAAGCACTTCCTGTTCATTCGAGTGCAGTATAGGAAATGTAAATTTTACCTTGTCATCGTGATAATTATGCTTCAAATACAATTCAGGACTTCGACGCAGGCTGCTTTGAAGGCACTTCTTTTATGTATATCAAAAGGAAACGTAGATATACAAAAAAATGTATTTATCGGTTATAGTAATACAATAAAAAATAAACAACTAAACAAATAAATAAATAAATGATAACATAAAAAAGCAGAGATGGTCCTACGCCGCAATAATTAAAAAGAAAAACAAACCTCGCTGGGCGGTTACGAGACTGTAACGCTAATGACTGAGGGTTAGTTGTGATGTGCACTAGGCGTTTTGAATCACAATCTGGACCGAAGTCCTCGGCAGTGGTTAAGGCGCCGGCCTTGACTTCGGGAGGTGGCTACTTCGAATCCCACCACCGGTGGAGACCCACCGGTTAAAAGGGCACAAGTGCCTCCCCTGCCCGGAGCAGGGCTCCAATTCGTGGGATGTGCACTTGGGAGATGCTGATAACTCCGTTGCGCCATTCTTAAAAGCCACGTAAAGTCGCTCGAAGCAGGACACTCTGTGTTTGCTGACATAACTGACAACCTGAAGCCTCGAGGAGACTTGCGGGCCTGAAGGCGTAGCTTGCTCTACTACATTTCCGTCTAGATGGTCTTTCATATATATAGAGTTTCATCTAAACCAATACGCTCCGCTGTAACGCTCCAGTGAGCGTCGGTTTTCTTGGAATGCACTAGCGAAGTCGAAGATGGTGCGACGATGACAATTCTCAAATGATAATCATGACCACCAGGGGATTCTTTACATGCCCCCAATGCAAGGGACATGAACGTCGTTGCCTTTCGCTCCCATGAAAATGCGGCTGCTGTTGCCGGGACCTGGACCCGCGACCTCATGCTTAGCATCACTATAGCTGCTAAGCCAACGCGGCGGGTGCACTGAATTATGAAGTCCTTCTCAATGGAGTTCGGCAACCACAGCGTGTCGTGCACGATCTGAATTCGGCCACGTAGTGAGTTTTAAGCCGTTTACCTGCACTAAAACAAGGTAAAACGTTATTTCCTATTTGCTTTGTTAGTTGCCTTTCTTTAGATCGACTTTTTTACCTTTAATGTTGTGTTTCGCAGCATCTGGATGATGGTTCTTGAGAGTGAGAAACTGACATGTGCTCATTGTGCCTGTTTTTTTTTTCGATGGCTTTCTTGACCGGCTTAGAACTGCTACCTAGTTATGACTCGGCGAAAAACGCGCCTTACCCACCGTGGTTGCTCAGTGGCTATGGTATGAGGCTGCTGAGCACGATGTCGCGGGATCCAATCCCTGCCACGGTGGCCGCATTTCGATGGGGGCGAAAACACCCGTGTACTTAGATTTATGTGCACGTTAAAGTACCCCAGGTGGTCGAAATTTCCGGAGTCCCCCACTACGGCGTGCCTCATAATCAGAAAGTGGTTTTGGCACGTAAAACCCCATAATTTAATTTTTAAAAAGCGCGCCTTGCTGTACCAGAAATTTTCCCGATGCTGTCGCTGATCCTATAGCAAAAGAATATTTGCCGCAAAAGATTGCGTCTTTAATACCAATAGTGGTGATCATTACGCTCGAATGTACAATTATTCATTCATAAATAGCAGGCGTGTTTGACTCAGGAATCAGATTTTCTACTACCGATGGTGACCCTCGCCGTTATGATAGTGCTTTGAGTGTTAGTCGTGTTTTTTTTTTCTAGTCACAAGATTGCCCAATAAAGAGATAACGTTTTCCTTCACACCTTTAGGTGTTATATTCTTCAGAACTACGTAAACGGGACAATAAGCATATAGGTGAGCGCATGTTGTGAGAGATGAATAAGCAAAGCTTAATCCGCGTAAGCCAAACGCAACCCTAATAAAAAATTATTTCTTCAAACGTGCCAGATTAATAAAACCATATTTAGCGTGCCGCATGCGAGTTTTCGCTAATGGCCTGAAAAAACAAACGCCACAGACAATTCCCATTTAGATGCGCAGATGGCATCTTGTGGGTAATGTTACGACGAGCTTTCAAAACTGTGAGCGTGCTAAGAACAAAACTGCGTAGGCTTGACAGCATCATAGGGGCACTATCGGTAATGTTTGCCACTGTGTTGGTGCAACATTACTTAGCAGCAAATTTAGCTTCTCTCAAACTGTCGGGAATGTAACAGTAATCTGTTACTTTATTTTTTCTACCTAGTTATGAGTTTGCAAATATTTACTGCGTTCTTAGTAACTACATATTGTCGTGCATAACATGCGCACACATTAGATTTCCTAACAGAATTTTGGGCTTCCTGCCTTTTCAAAAATTTTTAGAACAATCTAACAGAAGTTACTTCGATCAAAATGCACTCGTAACGTACTATAATTACTAGATATCGATGCAGTTATGTCAAACAAAATATTGTAAGTTATTACGCTGGTGTATAATAGATAAGTATAATATTTACGCTAGATAACTTTTTAAAATTTGATAAGAAATTTACGTTCTCGAATGCGGTGTGCGTCACGAGACCACTTATTGTGTAGCTGTCAAACCTTCCGGTCTCCATTTATTCTTTTTATTTCTTTTCATCCCTTTGAATGTAACGTGAGTAAGAGGTAATTTGGCAAAGAAATAAGTACAAGGCATTGCACTTTCTGGTGAAACACATCTGAGCCAAAGATATACGTTAAATCGACTCTCACTGTGCCCGCTGAAAAAGCAATTTAGAAATTCTTTAGAAGGACCCCAGCTGACCACTTCTTTCCCACTTCGATCCTGGAGAAAAGCAAAAGAGTGAAAAAAGGATTATTCTCTCAGCGTTAGGCCTTTAAAAACAAGAAGAGTACAAAAGTCCAAGAATGGTGGACTTGCTTGGATGGGTTGAAAAATTGCCTTGCGTGCGACAATCTTTCTCAAGACGACAATACAGGACCTTCTTTTCGGACCGAAGCGAAATTCCTTTCTACATGAAACATCAAGTAGCTGGGCTGAAAACAGAAAGACAGTAGAAGAATCGTTCTTGATCACTTTTACTATGTGCGCAATGGCTGTTCGAAAAAAAAAGCAGAGGTTTTCTCTTTTTGTCTCTCTTACAAGACCCTCTTTCAGTGCAAAGAGGAACAATCATGGTGAAAAAGAAGCAGCAAATTCGCAAGCACAGCAGAGCACAATTTTCTCCTTTGAGTCGTGGCCGAAAAGAGAAATCACAGAGCATTTCCAAGAATGCCTAAAAGCAGGGTATTTTTTTCAAGTAAATTGATTTAGAAAGCACTTAACAAATTGATGTTACAGCTTTACAATAACCAATGTGAATTGAGGTAGTAGGAGCCAATTATTATTTTCTATTCTAGTTTTCACATGCCTTCAACATCTGTGGCAGTTGAAATCAGCACTCATGCTCCTCAGACTTCTCCCTATGGTGGGGGTCAGTTCAGCAGAAGAATTGCTCGCTTTTTTCAGCATGGTAAGAAGTCAAAGAAGGGTGACTTTACTAGGTTGGTTACCAAGTTTAGGATTCCGTCTATTCTTGGTAGTTTCTAGCATTAGGAACGGGGTAACGACCGCAAATTTACGCAGTGTTTGGAATACCGAACGTTGGCACAGAAAATAGCCACCGGTTTTCTGTAGGCGACAATTTTTTGCGGAAGAAACATCCGCGGTGGTTCTTGAGGGTGAAATGCAATACCCATCATTACCGCTCAAGATGTCATCATCATCATCATCATCATCATCATCATCATCGTGATCATGATCATCATCAGCCTGGTTAGACCCACTGCAGGGCAAAGGCCTCTCCCATACTTCTCCAACAACCCCGGTTATGTACTAATTGTGGCCATGTCCCTGCAAGCTTCTTAATCTCATCCGCCCACCTAACTTTCTGCCGCCGCATGCTACGCTTCCCTTCCCTTGGAATCCAGTCCGTAACCCTTAATGACCATCGGTTATCTTCCTTCCTCATTACATGTCCTGCCGATGCCCATTTCTTTTTCTTGATTTCAACTAAGATGTCATTAACTCGCGTTTGCTCCCTCACCCAATCTGCTCTTTTCTTATCCCTTAACGTTACACCTATCATTCTTATTTCCATAGCTCGATGCGTCGTCCTCTATTTGAGTAGAACCCTCAAGATGTGCACGTTAAATAACATCAGGTGGACATAATTGTTCTAGAGTGCCTCCGTACCGCGTGCCTCCTAATCGTATTGTGGATGTGGCAAACTGCTGTTGCACCGGAAACTATGCTGATGCTTCGGAGCTCTAAGTGCTTTAGGAAAAACCGACAGCTCATTTAACGAGTTTTAGTGATCCAAGCAGAAACAACCTATTTGAAATGGCAAGGGAAAGGCTTCAGAGGTAGTCGCGAATGATTTAGTAGCCACCGCAGAAGAAGGGCGAAAAGGGGGAGAAACTATTGCGCATGTGAATAGAGAAGCGGTGTTACAAGTAAATGTTCTGCTTGTTAGACATGCTTGCAACGTAAGAAATGACATGTTAATAAACAGGATGGTCAAAGCTGTTACTTTGAGCAGACATGTGCAGTTAATGCGCACACCACGCGTAACACTAAGAGCACTGATATGAATGTGGAGATGAGGCTAAAAAAATCTGCCATGTGGATATTAACAGCATTTTCCTGCTGGCTCGTATGTCCACGTTAGGTTTTCTTCTTATAGACATTTCCTAATAGCGAAGAATGAAGACAATGGTTTGTTTTTACATCAAATAGAGTTCTTGTCGGCACTGTTTTCAGCAAAAGCACAAATAGCATTTCGATGTCTTGTGTTATGCACATGTCGGAGAAACATAACCTTCACGGCGGCCGCATTTCGATGGGGGCGAAATGCGAAAACACCCGTGTGCTTAGATTTAGGTGCACGTTAAAGAACCCCAGGTGGTCAAAATTTCCGGAGTCCTCCACTACGGCGTGCCTCATAATCAGAAAGTGGTTTTGGCACGTAAAACCCCAAATATTAAATATTAAACATAACCTTGGCCACTCATTTATCTACTCTTGAGGTGTTAATGAATTCGTGGTTGTATGAAAATTGTGGGGAATAAATAAAAGCAGTAAAGTGTTTTATTGGTACAATTATTGCCTTGTATCAGAGAGCATCTTCCAACTATAATGATTTCTCAGGATGAGCACTTCTCGACATATTGTGTCAGAGGCGGGATGGTTTTGGCATTTAAACCGGACTTCAAAAATGAAACACTGTTTACCCTTCTACAATGCCACAAAAGCAGATTTTACTACGGGAAGCGCCTTCGTAGGCCAGAAATCACGCAAAAATAAAGGATTGTTGGCAACACCCTCTTGAAATTTGCACACCAGCCTGCCACGATGTCATAGGTATTCTTAGCGTTTGCTCACGCATAGTTTAGTTTTTGGCGCTAAAATCGATGACATTGCATAGGCACGTGTGCTTCTTTATGTTTTTAGGGTGACCGCTTTTCATCACCGAACAAATCTTATCGCACATCACAGGACGTGCCTGCATGTATCGGAAGTTTCACCAATGTTATCGATGGTGCTATCCACGGTTAGTTGTCACTGAACATTGTGTCATCTGATTGCATCAATGCGCGACGCTAAGGGGGTAGAACCTTCAGGCAGACACGCGTGCACCAGCGATTACTCTGTAACCTTCGGTGACTGATGTATGAAATATTAGATTAGATTATGGGGCTCTACGTGCCAAAACCACTATCTGATTATGAGGCACGCCGTAGTGTAGTGGAGGACTCTGGAAATTTTGACAACCTCAGGTTCGATCCCGCGACCTCGTGCTCAGCAGCCCAACACCTTAGCCACTGAGCAACCACGGCGGGTTGTATAAAAGCCGACGTGCTTGACGCGCTTATCAGACTTTAGGCGGTCGCCGACGGAGTTCGCCGCTATTGCTGTGTTTTGTCTAACTTGCTTTTGTGGGCAAAAGTTCGCTCAATAAAAGGTTAGTTTCGTTGTTCACAGTGTTACCGCTGCAATATTCACCCTCACTACTGCGTGACAGCATTGTAAATGGGCCAAAAGCTAAACTTAGCAATTTCGGTGAACATTCAGAAGAGCAGAACGGCGCAAATACCTGGGAGAATACCTTGAAATGCGTCAGCTTACAATCATGCATACAAACGCTGTAGATTTGGAAAGAACACTGATATTAATTTTTATTGCTATATTCAAGCTATCCCAGCAAAATTAGGAAAAGTAGGGCTTTGAAAGAATACCATATTGGTTTTAACCAACGCTTTCTTCCTCTTCAGTGTCCCTTAAATTGATGGGCCACATCTTTAGCTTTGTCTTCACTGCAGCTAAATCAAACAGCATCTGTTGCCGTGGAAAGGACGAGAGTAAAGGGATGGCTGTAGTATAAAGGCGGAAGAAGTAAAGCACACGCGGAACCTTGTGGAAAGCAGACAAATAAGTGTCAAGGTAAGTTGCAGCTCCTTTCAATTAGCGCTCAGTGCGGCCTGGCTTTCTCAGCTGCAGTCTGCGCTGCTACGTGACACGTCATTAGCTGCTTGCAATTTCCTGAGGGCGAACGCAATCTAGAACGACCTCCTGATGGCAGAGACACCTCGACGCTGTGGTGCTGGCGCGCGCTTCTGATTAACTGCCTCCGTGACTGCCATGTACGCCGTCTGCAACAAGCGAATGAACAGTTGCGACTGGGCTGCTTGGAGAAAAAAAATCTAATCAGGCTCCTGACACAGAATTAGGTCGAAAAAGCAGGCGCTGTCCCTAGTCCCTGTGTTTAAATGAAACTAACGACAGTGTGCCGAACTCTGTCCCCAGCAGGAAAATGTTGCAGAGCGCACCAATTTTTGCGTTTCGCATAGAGTAGTGCAGTGTCTTCAGAACATCAGGAGTTGCGATGCACGTCATTATTGTTAGGAAAGTTTGAGGAAGTTTTCTACTCTAAAACCACCTAAAGTTTACACTTCGAGTCTCTATGTTCAAATCTGTAGAAGTTTAATTTTGTACGGCATCTGCTTTTCAATCTAAGCTGCCTTTAGCAACACTTTAGGAAAGAAGAATGTGGGTTTGGTTCTGCTGTTTCATTGTTAGAAATATCATTTGTCAATACTCTTGTACCCGCAATAACTCAATCTAACTATAGTTCAACATTTTCTCTTTGAATATGTTGTTAACAATTTACGATGCGAAATAGGTGGGAAAGCGATGAACATCTGTACTGCTTTAACAGGCCATGACTTTGAATCCATACCGTTAGTGTTACTGTGCTCATAACTATCGATGCAGGTAACGTAAACACCGAAAACGCACCCAATTCTGGCTCCCGTTATCTCGTTGGGTGTTGTGGCTGAGAGAGCAATACCAAATCGCCGATGTAGATTAGTGGCTGTGGCATCGGGCTGTTAAGCTCGAATTAGCAGGATTAATCCCGGCCGCGGCGGCGACATTTCGATGCGGCCGAAATGAAAAAAAAAGCACTTGTGCTTATATTGCTTGTGCTTTTATTTTGTTCGCTGGCAGCGCAGGGTGAATTCGCTTCTGCGTTTACTTTTAAAAAATATTGCCTACGACCTGCCCATCGGTAATAACATTGATATTTTCAGAAGAATAAAGTTTCCAAATTTTAACGCTTTATTAACAGAAACTATTGTGCTTAAACATTTTTGGTGCAGCCAGTTCACCATTCCATATGTTCCTGCACGTGATTTAAGACCAAAATACCGTTACTGCATTCCTCGCTCCTCAACCCGGTACGGAAAGCGCACACGTCAATACTATGTACCTGCCTGTTTCAATATTATGCCACCTAGTGTATTCCGCATGAGAACAAAATACACCCTGAAAAAAATTTTGCGGTACGTCTCTGCGTTGCTTCCTACCCCGTAATTATTTAATCGAGTGTTACTATCTTAATTCCATATTGTTGTCATCCCTTTTGATGTTGTAATAGTTATGTCTCCATATCTGTCTCTCTGAGTTGTTAAATTTTCTTTTTTTTGTTTGCTTGTCGAGTTTGTTGCAATATCTCTATTCTTTGTTTTGCTAATGTTCGCTGTCTGCCAGGCGCTGCCACTCAAGCCCTTGGTGAGGCTTTGGTAGGCCTGATTTTTGTGTATGACAATTGATACGAATAAAAGTACTATCTATCTATCTATCTATCTATTTATGTACATGATGAAGAACCACAGGTTGTCAAAACTGATCTACTACGGCATGTCTCCTACTGATACGGTAGGTTGGGCGCGTAAAACCGAAGAATTGCTGCATTAAGATATAAGGAAACAGTTTTTCATGCAGGTCTCTTGGTTGTTTGCATACAAACGTTTTACCTATTTGTAATCAATAAATAAAAAGGAAGCAACAACACTTCTCTAAAGCTAATACACAAAAAAATCGTGTGAAATCCAACCTTTGGTAGAGAAGCTTATTGTCCACAGCGCAGTCAAACACTGCTCGAATGGAAGGAAGTAGGAACACGCAGGCTTTTCACGGAGATGCTTTAGTTTTCATACTTGCAGAGTTTCTAAATCTGCATTACTGCTAGCCTAGCCCATGCGGTGCAGCAATGGATGTTGCACTTGTACCAAACGAGAAACGAAAGGAGTGAACGCTTGCGACTGTGCCTCTCTGCACTGTTTTCTATTTCAGACAGGATTAATTATATAGAGAGGCTTAGAACACGGCAGTGTATTAGACAAGGCAATGCAGGCCTCTGAACTACCAAAATTTCTTGCGGCAGTCTGAGCACTCTGCGAATGATTGTTACCCAATACGAAACAGCATAGTGCAGAACATGAAAAAAGGAACTCATTGCACTTTAATAACTTAATAACAAGCGCGAAAGTTCTTATTGCACTGGGCAGCTGCAGTGACTGAGAATGAGTTCGCATTCAAATGCTCTGTTACGAGGATTTCATTACCTGAACTCTGGTTACGAATTCTTTTCTTTTCTTTGTTACGGTTCGTTGCTTTCGGTATTAACAAGAGGGAATAACGTCCACTGAATCTGCGCAAAAAATGGTGTCAGCAGAAAAATAAAGAGAATTAAGTTCGATCAAGTCACAACTGATGAAGCAATGCCTTATACGTGGCACGTATGGGTTCGATTCTTTTAGAAAACTCATTTCAAGAAAATCTTTGAAGATCACTTTTTTTTGTCTCGTATGCACTGACGCTAAACGCATCCAAGAAGCTCGCATGACAAAATGTCTACACATCAATGCTACTAAAAATGCAACGCTTCTACGAGGAACCTGCCTACGATTCTTTATCAACGGGTAAAAAGTGCGGATAGGGGAATATGAACAGGAAAAAAAATACATATAAAGTGAAAACGCTATATTAACCTGGACAACCATACCAGAAATGGTGCTCACTATCAGCATTGCTTCTACCACTGACCCTGCATACATATGGCGGCTTGCATATCGGAACCAACTGGTGGGAGTGCGAGAGCATACCTTCGTGGATCAATATTGCAGGTCGCACACAATAGAGATCTCGATGCAGCCATATGAGCTGCACACGTGCAAAGCGTATTCGTGGATATGAGCCCATGAATAGCTCTTGTTCATGAAAGAAACATTTCCAATGGGCAGCTGCCTCGTCTAATTATGAGTCAGAGCCAGAGGATATGGTGTCGATGTAGGGTCGGATACATCAAGTAGTCAGAGGGTGACTATAATAATACAAAGAAACAAAGGTAATAGAGATAAATTTTCACAAAGCAAGGTGAAGTGTGACATATGAATTGGGATATTGGGTGACTTACAATTTAGTTTCTTGTTAAGTCATCTACCAAACATGACTTTGATTACCGCTCTGCAGTCACAACAACTTTGCAAACACGACCGCACATTCAATTCATGAGAATTCCCTTGAAGGTCGTATATCCGTGACCCTTAGGAACGTGAACGACGCATACGCGAAAAGAGCGTTTCAACTTATACATTCGCCAACTTCAAAACACGTAAAAATAGCAGGTAATGATTACGCTAGTGCCTTCATTTATCAGAGCCATTTCTTTAAGCTGTTGTGTTTATTTGTCTATATTATCTTATGGCAGTGCTTACTATTGCTAGCACGTTGTGAAACGTAAGTTTCATTATACAAACGAGCCACATAACTTTACTAAACAAGGATGCCTATGCGGAAGAAGTTGTTCAAATTTTTTTTTACAGCACAGTTTTCCTTTTTAATATGCCTCCAGTTAAGCGCTCAAAATAGGTATCGCCTTGTCTGCCCGGCCCGTATGTCTTCTGCAACGCTGAAAATAGCCATCGTCATCAACAGTAACACGCAATCATAATTTGTTTCTGTGTCAGGCCTCCCTCTTATGCGGAGCCTTGTTTTGACCTAAGCGAGAAAACGTAAAAGTTCTGCACAACTGTCTGCAATAGGACTTTAACCTCAGCCGGCAACGCAATATGTATTTAGGCGTTGAGCGCGCTATCCACACAGTTACCGTTAAACAGCAGTGCTGAGAAATCAGTAGAAAGCTCCCACCACGCACATTCTAAAGAAAAGTAGTGGCATCTGTGCACGTATTTTGAGTGCCAAACCGACCTGCACTGTAGGCAACGACGATCGCAGTATATGCGTTGCATGGAAATTGGTATTGACAACATCGCGGTTATTGAAAAGAATGTGACCGCGTGCAATGCGTCGTTTGGATGCTCATCAAGAAAGCGTCGGCGGCACCAAGGAAGTCTACTAGAAAAAGACGATAATAAGACTCAATAAGAGCACACACCTCAATAGAAGATGCGCCGATAATAAAGTTGCTGGTGGAAAATAACATCGAAGGTAGAGATAAAGTCAATGCCAGCTTCGACGTCGCAGCGGCAATGCCAGATAGCTTACACAGGACCTTATAGTATGCACAGGTGCTAACGCACCATCTGGTGTTATTGCTAATCTACCTAAAAAAGTAGGATCGTTGAAATTGTGCCGTATGTGGCCCTGCTTCATTTCGCTGGTCACATGAGGCGCGGTGTAATATTTCATATGAATGTCTATTGGAATGTCACTTCATAACGAATCACCGAGCCTAAAAGTATGGCACTTTTAACCCAGTAACTTCCTCCTTCTACAATGCTAAAACGTCATGTACCTTGCATTGACGGCGCAAAAAAGAACCATGGCGGTCAAAGCTAATCCTGATTGCACCACTATGGCATGTCTCATAATCATATGATAGTTTCACAAAAAAATAAAAAAAACTTCATAATTGTTTTGTTTTGTTTTCGACGTGGTCGTCAGAATCAGAATCAGAATCCGTTTTATTCAAGACAAAATTGGGGGTAATTAAATGATAAATATATACCGAAGGAGGTCCCGTAGTTAGAAAGTGAAATGGCACCTCCTGTGCATGGTGACTAGAATTAATAAAACAACAATGGCAACATGTGATGTTTCCGATAATAAAGGTTTTAGGAGACAAGGCATAAATGAACAGAAAAGCAGCAGATGAATGTATTAAGCAATAACAATGTTTTGGATTAGACAACAAAAGGCGAAACTACAAAATTTAGCTTAAGAAAAAGAAAGAGGTAAAAGAAATGCCAGTGACATATAGGGAAACAAAGTGAAAGTTAAAACTACAACACATAGTATGCTCAAATGGGAAAGTCGGAGGAAGCTAAAAGAAAATACTTAAGTTCTGTATGAAACCTGCGAGCTTTGAACAATTTTAAAGGGAATGGTAATGTGTTCCACAGAGGTAATGCTGAAAACTGTAATGACTGCTTACCATAGTTGGTGCGAACGATGGGTAAAATGAAGTTCACATTTCCTGCAAATCTAGCATTATTTACATTAGCAAGGGATGTCTTTGGTATGATGGTTACTGGAATATCACTGTTTAATGCCCTAAAAATAACTATGGCCAGGTTATATTTAACAAGAGCAGTCACATTTAAAATAATGTGTGCATGTAACAGCTGATGTGCGCTAATCCTACGAGGTAAAAATGTTATTCGTCAAATTGCTCGATTCTGAATGACTTGCAACAAAGTTAGGTGACGGTTATAAGTGTTTGCCCATGATTCAATGTTATAGTTAATATGAGAAGGAACAAAAGCATAATAAAGCGACTTGAGAGTTGAAAATGAGAAATACGGCCATGCTTTGATTAAAACGCGTATTCCGTATGCGATTTTCTTTTTCACATTAGCTATGTGAAGCTGAAATTTAAGATGACGATCAAATTCCCCTCCAAAATAGGTGCAACGGTCAACTGCAGTGATTAGCTGATTGTTGCTGGAAATAGAAGGAGCTCTGGCGATCGCTGATGTGAGGCAAAGACGACGAAATTGGTCTTATTAGGTTTGATCTGCAGCTTGTTAAGTTGACACGATGTGGAAATTTTCACGAGATCTTCATTTACCTTACGTGTTAGCGTTGATATACAATTGTTAGAACTAAATATACTCGTATCATCAGTGTAAAGATTACACTTCGATGAGGAGAAGCAACTAGGCAGATCATTATTATAGAGTAGGAAAAGTAGATACCTAGTGTGGACCCCTGTGGTACACCAATGTTAATAGTAGCTTCTTTAGAGTAGTACCCAGAAAGGTTAACTCCTTGTTTTCTATCTTGTAAGTAACTGCGGATTAGAAGTAGAGGTGGACCAGTTATTCTGATGGCCTCAAGTCTAGCACAAAGAATTGTGTGATTAATTGTGTCGAAGGCCTTAGATAGTTCAACGAATATTGAGGCTGCAAATTTACCATCATCAATCGCTTTTTTAAGATAATCAGTAAGAGAAGTAAGTGCTAGATTAGTTGAAAAGCCAGAACGAAAGCCAAATTGGTAAGGGGAAAGAATACCGAATTTATTTAAATATTCAGTTAGACGCTTTTCGATAAGTTTTTCAATAACTTTATTAAAATGGAAGAACGCAAATGGGTGTATAATTCTGTGTAAGCGTGCGATCGTCTTTTTTGAAAACGGGAATGATTCGACCGTGTTTAAGTTCGCGTGGGAAAACATAGGTTTTAAAAATCAACGTCGTCATGGCGTTGTAGTCATACGGTGCTCGTCATTCCTGCCGTCATAATGTTTTTGTCGTCGTCGGTCCATATCCATGGCGCTATCGTCATCACGGCATCTTCCATATAGCATCACCATTTCTTCGTTGTCATGGCTGGTATTCGCACGTTCGAGCGCCACAAGTGTATGTTGAGGGAGGCGTTTCGCGGCAGAAAATTTGTACAGCGTGGTCCTTGAATACATTGAAATTGTCGACTGACAAAAAACAGTGTTGTTATACACCACTGAAATCATCGCTAAGATCAATTGCCGCATCGTGTAAAATTCAAGTTTTTATTCTGCTTTGATAACTGTTTCAAGTGCAAATTTAATATAATTTTTCGAAGGAAAGAGGATGGTTGTCAAAGGTTGTATATTTTAATAATTATTAACTAAGCAAAGAGAAGTTTCTTCTCAATTATTCAACATGGATCGCCACTGTTTAATAAAGAAAAAAAAAGGAAAGTGCTTGTTACTTATATGTAACTGTAACCACAGATATTCGTCAATCACACACCAAACAACTCAGTTGTAAAACTCAGACGTAAAATTGGAGCACCGTGAAGAATACGAGCCTATAATAACAATCAGCACAATATAAACTGTTTCGAGAAACACAAGTAGGGCGAAGCGCAATATATTTGCGCATCAGCGCCCAAGTAAAAGTGATTTCAGCTTTTGCATATACAAAAGTATTAGCCTTTAGAATGTTATACCAGACTCCTTTTTTAATATATTCTTTCATGGTGACATTCTAACTTAATATTTATTTTTCTGGCGCTCCTTCTTGCAGTGAGCCGACCGAAGGCAATATGACAAAGAACATTGTCCCCCATATCAAAAAGCTTCGAATCTACTTGTTCAGTCTTCCTACAAAGAGAAAAAAACTAACATTGCTTCTCCATTTTAAATCAGCATTCTCCATCGTGGTGAACACCAATTATCCATCTAATTATTCTTCCTAATCTCGCAAATCTCCGCAGAACACATTTGGTTAATGACTGCTTTTTGGGACGAAGTGATTGAGCCGAAAGAAGAAAGCTTCTGCGCAAAGTATTGAAAGTTCTGAGTAATATTCGTTGATTTTTTTTAACCTTTCATCTTCATGCTGCCGCTAAACATCAGTCAACAATTATGTGATGGAAATGATATACCTTGATTTATTTGCGATACCGTGACCTACGAGGAATATGTCAAGCCCAACCGGCAAAGCATGAAAAATTGAATAATCGAAATGTTAAATGAGAAATTTCAGATGCAAGTTTTAGAGCACACATTGCTTCAGAAGGTTTCAAAAGGTAAATAAGCTACAATATTGAATTAGGACTTGCTTGATTGTTTCTTTGATCCTCCCTTAACCTTTCATTTTTGCAGACTGCATGAGCTAGCTCAAAGAAATTGTGAAAGTTACCATCGCGGGGGGGAAGAGCACAATCGCTTATGAGGGACACTATCGTAGGCGGCTCTGAAATAATTTTCAACAGCTGTTGTTCTTTACCGAGTGTCCATGAGCGTTTTATAATGGGGCCACTTCAAAATGAGGCCGCAGCGCCCAGGTATCGACTGGCTTCCCATCTATGCACGGTTCTTTAAATAAAAAGCGGATGTAAAACCCGCAACCTAGTCCTCGGCCGTACAAAGCCATCACCACTAAGGCGCCGCACAGGGGAAAGACCAGTTAATCCATGGCATCACTCACCCTTGAGAAAACACCTAATTTCGTATCACGTACAGTATTATTCTTGCATTTTGCTATTCGTCGTGGGTAAACTGTGCCTATACGAAACCTTATGCAGGTGTCGAAATGTACAAGATAAATGTGCGATGTGTCATGCCAATATAAAGCTTATTCGAGAGCCCTAGTGGCCACTATGTGTTTACCTCAACAGTGGACGACCCTGTATATAACTATCCTGCACGATTTCGCGCCTAATCAAGCGCTCAAGTACGTTCCGCGCTAAAACGAACCGAATTCTAAAACGTGTGTTGTGTCGGTATGAAAGAAACTAATGCTAGCTTGCGGCATTCATAAACATCATTTTCTAATCGCATGTTCGCCACATTTTCATAAACATTCACGGACATAACATTATATTTTTTCACTACAAACGCACCAAAAGAAAGGCAAAAGCAGTGGTTGTGCCTTTCGAATACCTGCATTTACTTTTGCGTATTCAAAGCGTTTTGCAACACACGCGCCGGAACGCGAAGTTGTTTGCTACAACGAAGTCGTTTTGTTACCTATTTCGCTATTGCTTTTTGTAACAGGAGAAAAGTCAGCAATCCCTTTTCTAGAAACGTCAAAACTGTAGCCCAAAAAAATTGAAGACTTGTGGACGGGGAGGGGCAGTGTCTGCAAAATTATTCGAGTAAAGCAGGGGTAAACATGGCTTTATGGGAATGTGCGACACTTTGGGATGATTGTCAACAGGAACATTCGGCAGAAGATTAGTGATGCTTGCCCGGTTTTAATTAAAATGATAATAACATGGTCTATATCATCATGAGCCTACATATACGCCAGCCTAAAGAAGCTACAGTTATGCCTAAAGGGAAGCGCCCTGCAGCTTGCACTCCAGTGGGTAGCACATCTACACTTGTGTATTGGGCAAATACGACGAAGGGAAATGGAAGGCGTAGATATAAAGTAGGGTAAACACATGAATCTGAGTCAGTGCGCTAGCAGTGCTTCAATCTCACGACAACGCTGCTTCTGTTGTCCATGTCAGGATGCCCTAAGGTATCGCGCCAGTCGAGAAAGTGGATCAATCATCGTAATGCTTTTTTCTTTCTTGGAAAATCGCTGCAGGCTCGTTCTCTTAGAAACCAATGTGCAAATAGTACTTGCGCTTGCTGCGCGAAGTACGTGCGGGATCTATCAAAAAGGAAGCTATTTAAAACACGCACTCCGTCACACGCGTTTTTTTTTCACTTGCATTCTGTTCGCTGCCTTAGTCTCGCGCCACTTTTGAGTCTATAAGTCAAAGACTTTGGTGTTCGCAAATTCTGCAGCGGCAAGCATAGTGCAATACCATGATCAACCCTGATAAGTTGGTGACGAGTGCCATGAACACGGCGTCTCTATAGCAGCACCGAAAACGTTGAAACATGAGGTGACTAATGCCAAAGGAATGCACGAACATCCTGGCACATGCAATTTAATATCACGTTGCATGTTAAAACAGCGAGAACTTGGGGATTGGCTTCATGCATATCGCAATGTCTTCTCATTAGAAATGAATAAGAAAGAAACTCACCTAAATGTGCGTTGGAACAACCCAAGCAATGTTTTTATGCCATTTGGAAGAAATTATCAGCACGTGGCACAGCCTCCAAGCTAATGTTGTGTAGATATAATTTGATAGCTCGCATGTGACCGTCATGAGCACATTCCCTCTTTCCACTGAATTATTGAGACGTATGTTTAAAAGATGTCGCGTCCCTCAAGCAATTTCCTGCACCTGCCATGGACAGCGGTTGGTGAGATATTGCAATATACAGAAAATGCAACACAAAGCGGTTGATATGGTAGCGTGTTTGTATGATCCTGTAATATGTACAACTGCAGGACGAGGATCTCGCCCAGAGATTTGCGATTTTACTATTTCTTGCGCCGGCTTACATCATACTGTGCCATAATTTTATCAGCTGACTCTCTTAGCGCTCCACATACTCCAAACACTCTAACAACTGAGTGTAGGAGAAGCTTGAACGTGACTCTTCCTATGCTTGTCCCAGACGCGACCTTTTTATAGCACATGCACTACATCAAGTGTAGGGCAAGTGCACTCTATCACTTTCCGTGAAAGTAGTAGCAGCAGTATAATTCAACACTACTCTACGGAAGGGAAGAAGCTCCCGTACTGCTGTTTCTTCTATAACATAAGGGTAGTGCAACTTCAGTAGTGCAGATTCACTCGCTCACTGTTATTTCAAATACGGTACAATTGTAAACCCACTTTGTAGCGGGTGCTTGACGAAGGCTCGTACATGCTTCTAAATTATTTGTGTTGTCCCGAAAATGCAAGTGCAAGTAGCTCCAAATTTAAACAAATGTCTTCATATCTACGTATGTGGCTGCGCCTGTTCCAGGATACCCAGAGCAGTGTACCTTTCAGCCGCCTTTTAGGCTTTTGACTTGTATACGTTGCAATGTGGAACGTGCAATGAGCACTGCTATCATTCGTAGAAATGAATAAAACTCTTCACTCTCGGCCACATCTACACTTTCGACGTGCGAAGCAGCCTTTCATTGATTATTTCTTTAAAAACAGGAGAGAAATTATCCAGAAATGCTGCTTCTAGGGCTGAAAAAAGAAACCTTAGGTGTTTGCCAAAGCAGTCAATATAGGATACGTCAAAGACACAAGAATATATGATGAAATACTTCCGCACTTTACTCAACTCGGGCAAAATTACAAAAATGAGCTAACGAGGAAACGAATCTTTATAAACAGAACAAAAACTACAGCGTTCACGATACAGCTGGAACTAAAACCATTGTAGGCACAAATATATTACTTGCAAGCCTGACACAAATTGTTGCTTCTGAAATTAGGATAGACTCACTCAGATGACAGACTATGTAGACGCTGGAACAAACCGTCGCATATCAGAGTTTAGACCGTATTTGTAGTCTTAATATAAAGCTTTCCTCCTGCAAGTCTATTTGTGTAAGAAGCCTGCCACGTGTACGGGCTGTGTCAAAATCATTGATATTATCGTTTGTACTGCGCATGTTTCAGTGTATTTTGAGTGTCTATAATATTGTTCTTGTACATCCTAGGAAGGAGTATCCATCCCGCTTTGGGAAAGCGTGCATCCTAGCACACTGTCGCACTGCGCCTGCGTGCTTGTCCACACCGTTGGAGAACACGGCAATGACGCGAACATTCCCCGGAGAAAAATACCTAAGTAGGTCGACCTTTATTCAAGTGCCGGCTCCCTATTGCTACCTTATCCGTCAAAGGAGCATGTTTCTTCAACTCACCGATGGCCCAACACAAATCCTATGGGATATCTATCTGACCAACACTAATGCACAGGAAAGGTGGATGCTCCATTAAGGGGTTTAAGCTACCCGAGGAAAGTCTGTCAATGAGAAGAGCGGTAATGAAAGAGGAACATCCGCCTGAAGGATTTCCCGCCAGCCGGTAGTGACAGCTACTTTGGCCTCTCTTCAAGACGAAAGCCTCTGATGAAATCTGGACCTATTACCCTCAACGAGATGTTAGGTCACGCCATGCACTTAGGGCACTTTCGGACAGGCAGGACGGTAAGACGGAGCAACTGGTACTCTTCTCGGTAACGTTATTGAAGTTGCACTTCTTTTATTTTTTGCCAAGCAGATTCCACAGAGGTGAGCTGTCGGTGGCTTCGGCAAAGAAGTTAGCTATAAAATTGGGCCACTGAAATAAAAGTATCGAACACCGTACTTGCTGTCTATACTGTACAGACGTGTACTCGCTGTAATACCTTATGTGCGCTTGATTTCGAATAGTTTAAATGAAGTTGCAGGGAAATATGGCATTGGTGCTTTTTTTTCGATGGCAAGAAATTTGGGCGTTTATACGCTGCGATTGTAGGCGTACAAGGACAGGCGCAGCAGCAAGTGATTGCACTTGTACTTTTAAACATGTTATAAGTATGCGGTTTGTTTTTAGGAGTGGTATATAAGATACCTTGCGCGTGTGACATTGTCTACATCGAACCAACCAACCGGCGTGTAAATATCAGGCTACGTGAACGTACATGCCAGTTCCTTAATGGAAGTAGTATCGTCGCTTCTTTTTAGTCATTGTCATGATTGCGGCATGACAATGGCCTTCTTTTGAGGATACCTCAACGATTATGAAACATCAAGATCAACGCAGACGTGACATTGTTGAGGCATACAACATAACTAAAACAAGAACATTTTATAAGTTAGCCGTGAGTTTCTCCGGCAAATGAAGAGATTTTTTTCCCTCATCGCTCCTGACTGTATCATGGCTTGTTACATATAATCCACATGATTTTCGTGGTTACTGGATATACAGTCTGTTTCGTCAAATAAAACCTTTGAGTTGTTAGACCAGCGTTTGTCCTGTCTTTCATGTTTCGCTTGCGTGTGCGCTGCCCAAGAATGGATACGTAATACTTTAAGTACAATTACTGGCACGAGCAGAGTAGAGCCGACGCCAGCGTAGTACTACTGTGTGTCGTGTGTTTTCCGGGTCATACATGCCTGTCTATCCTAGACAATGACATACTGCTTTACCGCTTAAACATTCAGCCGTTCTTCGACATAGCGGTTCTTCGCGTGGCATGACGTTCCTTTACCATGTATGCAAGCAAGGGTGCTCGACATTTTTAAGATCTATCTCCGTAAAAAGCATTATCGTCACGAAATCTTTAAGATTACTGTTGGGCTTGGAAATAGGCTTGTCGCGAAATGTTCTTTTTTTTCCTTTTTTTAGTGTGACAATCTTTGGTCACTTGCGTGTAATCACGCCCGTCTATGTGTGGACTTAGCTGGGATGCTACTCTATGGCGGCCAAGCTAAGGAATATTGCAAGCCTCTCTATTGCAAACACTGTAACAGAGTTACAAAACTCATACATTTACATTCATTGAGACTGTTGACCTAGCAGTCATACTGACTCACCATATTGCATGGTACTATATTATACTCCACGTTTAAGGCACCCAACATTTTTTAGTTTCCTCTCAGCCGTATGAAGAAGGAGCCCACACTTCGTACATCTATAGGCGCTGTCAGGGTCGCAAGATCATTATCTCTTACAAAATATATTCACGATGCGCAATACTTCATGCTATCGACTGCCTCTCCACGCTATATGACGCAGATTGTCAAAAAAAAAAAGATGTCACCTTCCTACGTGAAAAAACTGCGCTAGCAAAATATAAGTACGAGCACATCCTTTCTTTGTGCTCGCGTGCATAACATTGCTTTGCCAAGAAGATTCATAAACATGACCAAGTTTTCCTGCTAATGCGGATTAGTTGCGAATGTTAGTCGCACCATTAAGCCCAAGACACTTCGAACCTAATGTGTAAACAATTAGATACTTCATGCCTGCATTCCAATGTAGACTGAAGTATGCAAAGACGCTGTGTAACGTCGGTTCTCTGTAAAGGACACCCAATGGCAAATATAAACCTCAATACAAAACTACAGCACCCTACGTAGAATACTGTGTTCTGTTTAGACACTTAGTACTTTAGCTATGGTCAAGGGCTTGTAGTCCAGTTAGGTATGAGGCCGTCTGTTAATTGATTAAAATACTTCAATAGAAGTATCGAAAAGGTATCTTCAAATGTTAATCTGTTGCTCCAATTACCATCTTTCGTCGGGAAAATGAGTGCTGCAGTAGGTGTGATTTCTCAAAATTCGCTTTCACATCCCAATGCCCTAGTGGCGTAGATAATTCACTGAATTGAGTGTGCTGGACGGGGAAGTCACCACATTGCCCATTTTAACATACCATATTATGTGAGAATAATAATGTGGTGTTACGTTTCGCCTACGACGCGCGGTAAAGCCGGCGCGGATGCAACGGACGCCGGGGCTTCGTTCAAAGCGGCAGACATTTTGGCCCGTTCGGCGCCGCCGCTACGCCTCCCTGCCAAGCGCGTCCAGGCATGTTCCAATGCCACGTGTCTTCATGTGCGTGTGTGAGTGTATGTGCATGTTGGTGCCCACGTTTGTCGAAGCGCGGCAGCCGGGGAGAGGAGCTCCCCCCAACTGTGAAGCGAGGGGTCTGACCGGCGCCGACACGACGTGTGAGCCACCTTCTCCTCCCATTGTGCCCCAGCGGCGCCGGCACGACGGCTGCGCCACCTTATCCCATTGTGCCCGAGCGGCACAGTCATGTGCTCGTCTATAGAGGGGTTCCTTCTTGCCCTCAACTGCGCGAGTATAAAAGCAGCTGCCCCCGAACAAAAACAAAAGTTGTGTTTTTGTCATTATGCAGCACTGACGAGAACATGAAGCTTCTCGAGCCTTACATGCGAGACCTCCTCGTGAACGGGAAAGAGTGCCGAGTGCTTCGCGATTCCGCAGCTACGATGGATGTAGTTCACCCCTCCTACGTAGAACCCGATATGTTCACGGGCGAGTGCGCATGGATCAAGCAAGCCGTGGAAGCTCATAGCGTGTGTCTGCCCGTAGCAAAAGTGCTCATTGAAGGACCTTTCGGAGCGCTTGAGACGGAGGCGGCAGTGTCATCTATGCTGCCCCCCCAGTACCCGTACCTATTTTTGAACAGGTCCGATCACCTCCTGCGCGAGAAGGGGCTTTTGTTTGGTGAGGCTAGCGTTCAGGCCTTAACCAGATCGAAGGTTCGGGAGCTCGCTGCAAAGGCGGTAGTTGCGGGGCCGACGTTATCGAACAATGAGAAAGGGTCAGAGGCGCAGCAAGCTGATATTCAGAGCACGCCGGAACTGAATAAAATTGAGTCTGTAACGTTAAAGGCAACGTTAAAGGCACTGGAGAGGAAATTCCCGATGCGGGAAAGTTAGAAGAGCTATCTGCAGATTTGCTCATCGCGCCTACGTCAGACGGACTTAATAGGTTGCTAAAAGTCAGCCGGTCGGCTTTGATAGCCGAGCAAAAGAAGGATGGCAGCCTAGAAAACATACGCTGCATTGTCAAGGAAGGCATCGCCAAGAAAAATGCTCGCTTTGTGGAAAGAGGTGGGGTCCTGTACCGGAAGTATCTAGACCGCAGGGGAGTGGAGTTCGATCAGCTGATCGTTCCTCAGTGCTACCGTCAGGATCTGTTGCGTTTGTCGCATGCGGGTTCGTGGTCCGGACACCTAGGAGTTAAGAAAACTAAGGACCGTCTCTTGCAAGAGTACTATTGGCCAGGGTGTTTTCGGGACGCAGACCATTTCGTGAGGACATGTGACACCTGTCAGCGGGTGGGCAAACCAGGGGACAAATCGAGGGCGCCGTTGAAGTTGGTACTATCATTACGGAGCCTTTTAGACGCCTTGTTATTGATACAGTGGGACCTCTGCCGGTAACAGCCACGGGGTACAGACACATTTTGACTGTGATCTGCCCCGCGACAAAGTTCCCTGAAGTAGTGCCGCTTAAAGAACTCAGCTCAGTTGAGATAGTCAATGCACTACTGTCCATATTTGCGCGAGTTGGTTTTCCTGCGGAAATCCAATCAGATCAGGGCACAGTGTTTACTAGCTCTTTGACGACAACTTTTCTCGAAAGGTGTGGGGTAAAGCTGTTACACAGCTCAGTGTACCACCCACAGTCGAATTCCGTTGAGAAGCTCCACTCCGTCATGAAGCGCGTGTTGAGAGCATTATGTTTTGAACATCAAACTGACTGGGAGCTGTGTCTGCCTGGGGTGATGTTTGCTTTACGGACCGCGCCGCATGCGGCTACGGGGTTTTCGCCAGCTGAGCTGGTGTACGGTCGCTCGCTTCGATCTCCGCTTCGCATGCTTCGAGAATCGTGGGAAGGCAGGGGCGACGACCCAGTCGTGGTGGAGTACGTGCTTAAGCTCCTTGAACGCTTAAGAAGGGCACAGGAGTTGTCAGGTGAAGCAATGGCAAAGGCCCAGCAGAGGGCCAAGGTTTATTATGATCGGACCGCCAGGGCCCGTCGTTTTGAGGTGGGCGATGAGGTCATGATATTGCGCACATCGCTAAAAAAACAAACTAGACGTGCAGTGGGAGGGCCCAGCACGAATTGTTCAGAAACTGTCGGACGTTAACTACGTGGTGAGTCTGCCAGGAAAGCGGAAAGCACAGCAAGTTTACCACTGTAATCTGCTCAAACCTTATAGACAAAGGGAAGCAGTGGTGTGCATGATGGGAAACGTTCCTGAAGAGCTTCCGGGACTAGGCTCAGTGACGAACAGGGAAGACACCGGTCAAGTCATTAGTGACTTAATCAGTAAAGCATCGCTGTCGCCTGAGCAGAAAACCGAACTACACCAGCTCTTACAAGAGTTTCAAGGTCTGTTCTCTGAGAGGCCTGGTAGGACTTCTGTCCTTACTCATGATATAGAACTTACCTCCCCAGAGCCAGTACGATCCAAGGCGTATCGGGTGTCACCCCGCCAGAGCGATATTATGGAGGCTGAGGTAAAGAAAATGCTACAGCTCGGTGTTATTGAGGCAGGTGAGAGTGATTATACCTCCCCTTTGATTTTAGTTGAGGTACCGGGCAAGGAACCTCGTCCTTGCGTCGACTACCGCAGGCTTAATTCCATCACTAAGGATCAAATTTATCCGATCCCTAACATCGAGGAGCGCCTTGAGAAAGTTAGTAGCGCTCAATTTATTTCCACCCTAGATCTTGTCAGGGGTTATTGGCAGGTTCCACTTACAGAAGAGGCTAGTAGGTATGCGGCGTTCATTTCCCCAATGGGAACATTCCGTCCTAAAGTGTTGAGTTTTGGTTTGAAGAACGCGCCATACTGTTTTTCAAGCCTCATGGATAAAGTGTTGCGGGGACAGCAAGAATTCGCTTTACCGTATTTAGACGACGTAGCGATATTCTCCGCATCCTGGTCTGAGCATATGGCACACTTGCGGGCAGTGCTAACCCGCCTGCGCGATGCGGGCTTGACAGTCAAGGCTCCCAAGTGCCAGTTAGCACAGGCCGAGGTTGTCTACCTCGGTCACGTGATTGGTCAGGGTCGTCGCCGCCCCTCTGAAATAAAGGTGGCCGCTGTGCGAGACTTCCCGCAACCGCGCACGAAGACCGATATTCGGTCGTTCTTAGGTGTCGCCGGCTACTATCAGAGGTACATCCCCAGGTACTCTGATATCGCGGCTCCCCTGACGGATGCTCTAAGAAAGACAGAGCCGCAAACAGTCGTCTGGGACGAGACAAAGGAAAGAGCTTTTAGCGCCCTAAAGAGTGCCCTAACAAGCCAACCTGTGCTACGATCACCAGACTATACAAAAGGGTTCGTTGTTCAGTGCGATGCTAGTGAGCGAGGCATGGTCGTTGTACTGTGCCAACGGGAAAATGGAGAAGTAGAACACCCCGTCCTGTATGCTAGTCGTAAACTGACCAGTCGTGAGCAGGCGTATAGCGCCACCGAGAAAGAGTGTGCGTGTCTCGTGTGGGCCGTTCAGAAATTGTCATGCTATCTAGCCGGCTCGAGGTTTATCATTGAGACGGATCACTGCCCTCTCCAATGGCTGCAGACCATCTCTCCCAAAAATGGCCGCCTCCTGCGTTGGAGCCTCGCTTTGCAACAATATTTCTTTGAGGTGCGTTACAAAAAGGGGAGTCTCAACGGTAACGCCGATGGCTTAAGTCGAAGCCCCTAACGTAGGAATCAGCCTCAAAATTGTTTGTTACTGATGTTTTTCTTCCTGAGGCAGGATTTTTAACATATTGCTTTTGTTTAGTGTTTCAAAGTGATGATGTCCTTTCTAGTGCAATTTTCCAATTTGTGGACGCGTTCTGAGTGTTGCTAGACTACTGTAAGGAACTAGGCAGTGGTATAAAAGGGGAAAGAGCCTGGCAGGGCTTAGTGAGGGTTGTGCCGTGCTTGCTGACTGAGCGGTTGAGTTTCAGCGTAGTTCTAACGCTTACCGGGAACGAGAACAAAAATGTGAACTCTCCCGAAGTCACTTTGCAGTGTCCTGTGTGAACCTGAACGAGAGAACGAGGCCTTCTCTGTGCGCTGCGCTCAAGAAACGTCGAGGGACGCCCGACTTCGGTTATGAGCATCATCGAGCGACATCCCTCCGGACAGCGGATGCAGTCCCCTGACCATCGGGATCTCCTTCCCCCGGCGGGGCGGTCTGTTACGTTTCGCCTACGACGCGCGGTAAAGCCGGCGCGGATGCAACGGACGCCGGGGCTTCGTTCAAAGCGGCAGACATTTTGGCCCGTTCGGCGCCGCCGCTACGCCTCCCTGCCAAGCGCGTCCAGGCATGTTCCAATGCCACGTGTCTTCATGTGCGTATGTGAGTGTATGTGCATGTTGGTGCCCACGCTTGTCGAAGCGCGGCAGCCGGGGAGAGGAGCTCCCCCCAACTGTGAAGCGAGGGGGTCTGACCGGCGCCGACACGACGTGTGAGCCACCTTCTCCTCCCATTGTGCCCCAGCGGCGCCGGCACGACGGCTGCGCCACCTTATCCCATTGTTCCCGAGCGGCACAGTCACGTGCTCGTCTATAGAGGGGTTCCTTCTTGCCCTCAACTGCGAGAGTATAAAAGCAGCTGCCCCCGGACGCCACAAAGGGGCTCCGATTTCTTCTGTTGAGTAACGTGCTCTCCCGTCTCTCTACTTCGGTCGACCTGACCGCCAACTCTTTGTGATGTTAGAATAAACAAGTTGTTTTGTTGTTACCAGTCGACTCATGCTTTGCCGGGACCTTCGGATGCTTCCAGTTGTACCCCAGGCCGCCAGGCCAACGCTACCCTTGGGGCTTGCGACCCAGGTGCAACAACGGGCGTCAGCGCCGAGTTCCCAACAACTCGTGCCAGCGGAGCGATTCCAACAGTGGGCGTCTTAGTACTGGTTCACATTTTGGGGGACAGCCATGACTGACGCGGACGAAGAGAAAGGCGCAATGCGACTAACAACGCGCTGATGTGGTACAGCACGGCAGAACAGGTATCGAGTCTTAAGGAAGCACGGCATCTGGATTAGGCAGTGGCCACCAACTCCCAAAAGCTTTCGGAGACACGATGGTAGAAAGAGGGAGGAGGCAACCCGAGGCTGTGGATTTATGACGTAAAAAGAAATCAGTTATAAACTATATTCATCGACTTTCCCATCGCATTAGAAAGATGATGCCGAAGTATTACACCGATGTTGTTTTGTCGGCAGAAAAATAAAGAAAAAAAGTTACGCCTTTTGTGTGCAGGCTTAAGTAGACGTCTACATGAAGACCACAGTGCAGGGGTGGCCAACGCGACCAGACACACCACCATTTAACTGGCATGCACATGCGCGCTCGCGTTCGAGACTCCATTCACCTCTGCACGCGTCTACATCTGCCAGACGGGGTTATGTGTAACAAGCTGCTGTGTAACGCAACTCCATCCCTTACAGCCACGCATCGTCCGAACTACACGCGCCTACGGCGATTCGGAGAAAGGCACGTGCTGTTTTGCCGCTGAGAACTGGTAAGAAAAGACATTCTGGATATATACATATGTATATGAAAAAATTCGCCCAACTCTGAGTCGGTCGTAGATAGCCGTATTAAAGAGCAAAGAGTGTATTATATCTTCTTGATCTTTTATGAGAGCGAAAATAAACATTCGACGAATAAGAAGAGTCAGTTCTTGGTGAACGCTGTGTCCGTGGTATCGTGACATTTGTTCGAGCTCAGTTATAGCGCTAACCTCAGAAGTAACGATCAAACACTGACACTAAGGACAACATAGGGGAAATTACTTGTGCTTAATAAAAAAATAACAAAAAGTTAAATTAGTGGAATTGAAAGTGGATGAAAAAACAACTTGCCGCCACCTTCGCAACCTTCGCTTTTCGCATGCGATGCACTACAAATTGAGCTACCGCGTCGCCGTTTGCCCGTCTACTTTCTTGGGTGTTTATGTTTTCTTGTAGAGCCCTGGGTGTGTTAGCCAGCGCCACTACTCACAGACCTTGGCGGTGGACGTGGAACGTCCTTTTTGCCGCAGGCATCACGAAAAGGTGATTTTTTTGGGTGACTGCAACTTGTCAATAAACCCACACATGCTACCTGAAGGCATGAATGTTGCCGGACTCGAGACCCTCTTTATGTAATAAACGAGAATAAATGGGGTTAACCGAGGGGCCCTATTTTTATTATTCATATCATAAGAAGCCAACAAACATTTTCATCAAGGACAACATAGGGGAAATTACTTGTGCTTAATAAATGAATTGAAGCAACTTGCCGCATTGTGCTTAATAAATGAATTGAAGCAACTTGCCGCAAGTAGGGAACGATCCCACAACCTTCGCAAAATGCCACGTCCGCCGCCAAGATCTGTGAGTGGTGGCGTTGAATAACACTTCCAGGGTTCTACAAAGAAACAGAAATAACCAAGAAAGTGGACGGAGAAACCGCGCCACGGTAGTTCAATTGGTAGACCATCGCACGAGAAATGCGAAGGTTGTGGGATCATTCTCCTCTGCAGCAAGTTATGTTTTCATTCACGTTCATTTCCACTACTTTATCGTTCCTTTATTTCGTTTACTAAGCACGAGTAATTTCCCCTATGTTGTCTTTGGAGTCAGTGTTTGTTGCCTTCTTATGGTATGACTAATAAAAATCTAGCCGCTCGTTTAACCCACTTTCTTCTCGTGTATCCTCAAAAAATGTGGGATTAATATTTCCGCATGGTTCCTAAAACTACGGCTACTAAATTTTTTGCGGCATTCGTGCTAGAGAGCTGCTCTGTGTGAGCTCTCCAACAAAAGTATGATATGACAAAGCGCATAAAGCGAGAACCGATTGTCAGCAGGCGTGAAGAGCTACTGGAAGATTCTGCCACCATGAAAGCGACCACGATGACCCCAGGGGTGAAGGACACGTTTCGAGGCTAGCTTCGGTGGCAGAAAGAACTATGAAGTAAACGAGCATGTACGTTATTCTACGTCTGTCTAATTCCTTATTAGCAGTGACAATCCATCAGTTTAACATATTAATGATTGGGTTACAGTTTACAGGGGTACTACGCAATAACAATAAAAGAACTAATGCTTCTTGGTAGAGAGCGAATATGCGGCACGCATACTAACTATTGCGCCATTTCTCTCTCATTGAAGGCTGTCTTGGGACTAGACTCAGTATTCAACTGTCAGCCCGTAAATTTTCGCATATGATTAACTGTTTTGCGAGCGATCGTTTACATAAGCTACGCTCAAAACAGACTATTTCAATCCTACACCCGGCCCAATAGGTTTGTCCATAGAGTTTATGATTGCTGATATCTAACGCGTAGGAAACGCATGGGGTGCCTGTGGTTTTCATAATAGCACCGCTCCAGGACGTCATCCAACATCTCTGTGCCTTGTTCACACTGGTGTCACGTTTCTGTAGCTGCAATATACAGTAGGTTATGTTATTCATGATATCTTCAGGCAATCTCATCTTTTCTTTTATTCTTAAAAGGAATGTCACACACAACTGCTGTACCTCTAAATTATGCCATCACTTCTTCTATTGCCAATCTCCATCTTAACACAGTTCATCCATGCAGCACTTCTGCAGATGAATATGACACATAGCGCGTATTTTAATCGAGAATGCCTTCTGTAACATTTGTTTTGGTAAAGAGGTACCAAAGTGTTTCTATTAACTTGAGACATCTTGAATTGTTCCTACGTATTTGTTACTTACTATAACTATTAAGAGGCGCTGCAATTGTAACATTGTAACACAAATATCACTAGTATTTTCTTTTTAGCATGTCTGGCAAACATTCATGCCAGCTGTTACTGCATTTACTTAGGTCCCTGGGGCCAAACATTTCCCAAGCATAATGGTCGTTAGGAGGGAAAAGGAAGGTGTGTGATGGGCTTGATTAGTTCCACAAATGGAAAGTCCGCTTTTCCTACGATACTACGTATTCGTAAACGGCGTCCTACAAAAAGAGGATAACAACTTGACGTTAAATGGCCAGACGGCATCTTGCTCGCACAAGCTATAATTATTTCTGTGGCGCGCCTTATGATTACTTAGTTCTCACTGTGGCATTTATATTATCTTACCTCATCAGTTTGCGACGACGCATCAGGCGTTACTGATGCATCTGTTAATGGTTCTTACTCGTACCTGGACTCGAGGGAGGTAGATAACGACATGGTCATTCAGTTCGTTCTCTTTCTTTACCCTGCGGCTTTGTTTATGCATTCATTTGGGAACTTGCATATTGTTCCCTACTCGGCTCTCCAACTTACCCGTGGGATCCGTAAGTAAGCAAATGTCAGCATTCAGAGGACACACTAGCTCCTGCGCAGGAATTTTTCCTTATGACCGAAGCAAAAATGTATAAACAGACCGCAATTTCAGTCATATGAATGAATTAACTTTTTATTTTACTTTGTCTTCAGATAGACGACGACAGTTTGTTACGGTTGACAGCGAGTAAGGCAGTCCACAGTGCAAAGCTTCTCTCAACACACATTACCCCAACAGAAGGAAAAAAAAGACATTTATTATAATCACGTGAACACTACTGTAAAATGATTGCATAAAACCTTAACGAGCACTTGGATCATGCCGCCTGCTGTGTGAAAAATTACATACGCAATTTTTTTTTTAACATAGACATGTCTTTCTTTGAAATGAACTGCACTTTTGCACGTTGTGTTCAATAATTCAAAATTCATCGAGCAGGTCGGACACACCTTATCCTGCCCGCTCCCTCTCCTTCCGTCGAGTTTTATGTGGACCAAATTTTTGCCAACCAGCCTCGTACCCCCCTTACCTTGTACCTCGTACCCCCCGCCCTAACTCCCAAGCCCACACTTCCGCCTCCTCCTCCCCCAAAAAAGATGCTGTTTTTTGACGTCATTCTTCGGTTGGTTTCAGGTGGAATTTAACCTGGTTCGAAATAAGCAAAACAAAATATTATTTTGGCTCAGCGAATATTTATCTCACTATCTTGCCGCTGAAAAATGCCCTTTGGTGTCTTCATTACTCACAACACTTCATTGCCACCCATGGAGATGGAGGCGCTTTCTATGTTTCTGGCTCGAACACTCTAACGACTCATGCAGATGATGACAGATATGGATCAAATGAACAACAAGGAAAGATGCACACAACTGCAACTTTACCCTCTACATTCACGTTGACAATACTCTTCCTCCAAGGTAGAAAGAGAAACTCCGTGTCGATAATAGTAATAAAGTGTCCTGCGTAAGCGTCTAAAACTGCATTGGTGAATAAAGTTAGTAAGTGTTTATTACCATTTGTATGTAAAGCTCGTGCAAGTTCTTTTAAACGGAAACAAATGGCAGCCTTGTGAAGAGTGCTAAAGTGGAATCAGGCTGAGGTTTTGTAAGTAAGGAAAACATTGATGTGCGCTTACTATGGGGTGTTGTTTTCGAGGCAAACGAACAAACAAGATGGAGAAGAACAGGAAAAGGGAAATACGCGGAGGAGCGCTAACTACCATCTGTTTAATACCAGATCAAAATACAAAACCCATCATCCTCGGGACTTGAAGTGCGTACGCTGGGTAATGCGGAAACACAGCATCACTAAACCTGTTCAGAAAAGCGCGTTTTAAATAATATCAATGTCATGAATGTGTCGCTACCTCAAGCTCACTCTTCTTTATAAATATTAAGCAATTCACGCTGCTCTGCTTTTCTCCAAGCACAGTAAGCCTAAACACCAACTTGCCCTAAAGCAAATTCTGTGGGTATTCACGTACTCATGACCTGCGACTAAACACCACACACGAGGATCCAAACATATTGGACAAAATGCAGCATTTGGTAACATACACACGCACTTACACACAATTCTGTCTGTGATATGGGGCGTGTGAAATTAGATGCAGAGAGCGGCCATTCCAGCAAATGTATTTAGCGACTTACGAATGAACGACAGATCACAGACGTGCTGGTTTCCAGGATCTGCCTTAGGTTAGGCCGCCCTCATGTACACGCCTCGTATGAACATCTTCCGTATCCTAGCCCTTCTTGCCCCGCAGATTAAAGCTCCTTCCCATCCATCGCAAGGAGAGCGCTACACGTAAGTACAAGCAGATTGTTTCATCCCTGTCGGGTACTCTGGATCAATCGCCGCTGCACAATTGGTGGAGCGCAGCTGTTGCAAAAATTCGTTAGCGCCTTCGCTGCGGAGAGAGAGTGCCATCTGTGTGGAAACGTGGGCATCGTGTACAAAGACGTCGCTATCTCTACGTACTGGGCAGTTTCAACTTGCTCCCTAATTTTTAACCACTCATCTTGCTACTAGTCTCCGTCCGAACACATCACCATGGTCTCACGTTTAAGTAAACCCCACGTCAGTGACACCTCAACAAGCCCGTTGTGTCACTGTATTGTCAGATTTAGAGGTGAACAGTTCACCTGTTTTACAATTTCGCTGAGTGACTCAAATATCGGGTGATCAAATATAAAAAAATATGGACTATTCTAAATTGTAAATTTTTGAGCAAGTTCGGAACAATTATTTTCTCTATGAGTCAAATATTTACCGGTGCTAATTACAAAGGAAACGTACATCCGACAGCTCTGCTGTCCTCCCAACGCTTACCGGGCGTCACAAGATGTAGGCATAGAGTATTTCCGGTAGGAGGCCGCGTATCGAGCGGCCCAGAAAATTGGTGTTGCCGTACCCGTGTGCAAAACAGCGGAGCAAGTGGTTCTGTTTTTCTTTGTAACATCAATTTCGGGAAATTGATTTGCTGGCACATTTTTCCTGAGAACAGTTATGCGTGTAGGCCTTGGCGAATGACAGACTCAAATTGCGCATGGTGACCCACATTTGTAAGTACAATGCGATGTTGGCATGAAATACTTCTTTTTCGTTTAAACACAACTTGAAAAGGTTCGCTACGACTAGAGCAAAATAACCCGTGTTATGAAAGCTGCGTATTTTTTCACAATCTCACACCAGAGTTTCGGCCATGTGTGCTGGTTTTCTCAGAACCAGTCAGTGCCGGGAAATATTTTATTATCTGTTGAATTTGGCAACGTCGAATTTGGCACTGGGGTTGATAGCGTGATGGTTCTTGCTGTTTTGTAGATACAGTTTATTACTATAAACGCATAACATTCTGCTTACGAATAAGCATGCTACAATATTGACTCAGACTGCAGAACTTTTGTTCACCCCACGTCATCCACACAAGCACTTCTTTTACAGCGAAGCTGTTAAAGGCTAGTTCCGCCAGGATCGTCTCCGTGTGTAGACACAAAACTCCCCATACGTGGGCCTATCCCGAACATAGTGCAATGCCAGGCCGACCCGCGGCGGAGGTGAAGCAAACGTTAAGTCCTCTCCATATGTGCGTCGATACCAAAGATAGTGAAATGACAGGGCCTACCCGCGGCGGAGGTGCAGTTCGTCATTAAGGAGCCCACATACACACCTTCACTGGTCATCCTTCTTCACGGATTGGAAGGGCACTAAGTTTTTACACCGAAGTTATCACAGAAGTAGGCACTAATTCGCTTTCGAGCACTCTTAAATGTTTTTTCTTCTCAATGGTTTTTCTGTAGGTGTTGCGTATATACAAAGTACATAATAAATACAGAGGCAGAGTTCTATTCAGCAGCACCTGCTCTTCTTTTTATGGTAAGCGCAAAGAACACTTTTTTTGTGAAGTCAACCTTACGAGTTCCAAGGTCACTTGTTTTATTTGATTTATTCTTTATCGAAGATACTTTATCTTGGTATCGCATATATTCTTCAGTGAATGTTGCTTCTAACGCGCACATTTATCTATATTGTATGAAATTATTCTTTTGGCGCAAGTTTTCTAATCGTTCAGGTTACTTCATCTGCTCACGGTTCTTTCGCTAGCGCCACTCACAAAGCCACCGTTGCACATGTGACGCACTGTGGCGTAATTACCTCCACCCTTTTTCATATCAGCAACCAAAAGAACGTCGGATTTCTGTGCAGGTGACCTGGTTCACTAGTAATTGTCAAAACATCATTTCATTGTTACCCTCGACTACTTTCGATGTCAGCACAACATGCTTAAGGTGTACCCCGTAGTGTTTCAACTTTGCAAGGATTGCGTCATAGCTTTTTTCATTACTTGCGTGACCCACCTTATTGATCCTTTCTTCACTAAAACTACATATCATTGAGTATTTAAATACGGTTGACATGTGCAATTAAGACAAATTTTATTCGTAAAGGTAACTTGAGGAGGAAGACGTATGATGACAAGAGAACATCTGCAGAAGAAGGTCGCGTAGAAGATGATGACTCTTTCCATGGTGACGGATTTGCGTAGGTGCACTTTGGATGGATTATCTTAGCAACTTCTGTTTAAAAATTATGTTGAAGCTGTACGACAGGGAGAAAGTAGAGAGAACATCCTTAGGCAAGAACGTGAACACCTAATGACGCCTGGTAGACATTTTGATAACAAGCTTTTACCCTGCATAAACTTGAATAGACGATGGCGGCACGAAAGACGCAGTTTAACGGAAAAAAATAGAGGTCCACACAGAAAATACGCTAGCAATGTGAAGTCAGCTCTAATTTTTTTTTTCTGCACGGCTTGACATACTCATCGAAAGTGGTAGAGCTCGAGAAAAAAAAAGAGGCCAGAATAAATGCACAGAGCGGTGTATTCCTTAGCAACACTATGCGGAGAAAATTGCGTCGCAACTACGGAGAAAATAAATATTCTGTACCGCACAAGGCTCTGCCAAGGTGAGCCCAAAAAATACGAGTCTCGGAGAAAACGCGTTCATGCACATGCAAACACCGCCGCTGCTGGCAGCATTACGCGTGGAGGCCGCTTGCTTGCAGAAGTGTTGTGTGCGCTTTTGAAATTTTTTACCGGTCACGTCTCCACAGCATGACATGCGAGAAGTACCTCGTTCCACGTGCACGATGGTGAGTACAGAGGCCGAGAGAGCTCTTCAAGATGGCACATACGTTGCAAAGTATATTGCTTGCCGTCGGCTACCGCTTGCAGTCTTCGTATCAGCACGCGAAACACTGCAATATTTACTTTTATGTGAGCCGTCACGGGCATGCGTAATCCGAGCGCATATTTTTACGATGGCTTGCACGTCGAGTTTGGCAAAGATTCAGAGAAGATTGAAGTTTTCAAGTTACTGGCTCTAAGTAATCCGCGCGTCATGTTATGTGTTGTTGACAAGCCTGCTGAAAAAACTTTCTCACGCCGCTAAATCCGGCACGCAGAAGATTCGACAAAAACGACACTTTAGAAGCTTTTTATTCATTTATGTCTGCAAAGCATAAATAGTACGCAAAGAAAAATATCTTTATTTGACGCTCTTCAATTCTATGTAGTCCAAAAAATCTTGTCAAGCAGTGATTGTTGCAGATATCTTGGCAATTAGCTAATGGCGATCGGCTGCTGTCCGTATTTGCATACCACGCTCTGAAAAGACGTTCACGGAACGCAGTTTAGATCTGAATGAACTTTCTTTATGTCTCACCAATCGTTGTCATTCTGGTAATTGAATTTCATTCGTTTTTTTAAGAGGGGGGGGGGGACGTGTTATGAATTTGCTGTTGAGTTTCCTCTTGAACGAATAATACAGCATGGGTATTAACATTTCGGTTCCTGGTGGAGATGCAGGAAATTTAATTTTGCAGGCCTACTATACATATATATATTGGACGCGCTAAGTGAGAAATTCGTGTGCATGTAATATTTGCTACAATCTTTATATCGTTGGGTGGTGCGCGAATTTTGGACATAAAGCGTTGAGTTGGCCTTCGCCTTTTAAGTGGTGAAACTGGAGTTCGTCGAGAAATTCCTCTGCTATGGGAAACTAAACAAGCTTTTCAGCAGTTTTCAATTGGCTCGAAAAACAACCAGCATATTGCTAGATTAGTACAATGCCTTGTATACAAAAAGTGGGATAAAATGAGGGAATGATTAAATAATAGTATACTTCAAGTCGGCGAAAGATATACGATGCTTTAGAGACGAGTAAATATTTAGCTGGTTTGTGTAAAGTTTAATTTTAGGTGCAGGTGACCTACTCTGTCAGAGTTGGAAAATGTAACGTGTCACTGTACTTGATGCTCTGCTCGTTCGTTTATATTTGTTGAGTTAGTTATTTGGTACTGTGCAGTGAAACAGGGCACAGATAAGTAGAGCAAGAACAGGACAGAAAAGGGTTTGTTTCTTGGCCTGTAGTTTCCACACCTGAAAATTTCACATGATTGTGGGGGCATGCATCATATTTTTCACCCTACTAGTTCAGCCGTATCTGGAATGCTCTTCATCCAATTTTGAGATGAAAACGTGACCACGAACAGGTTCATCATGAAACGACAGGCTATTTCATTTGAAAAACCAAATTTGGCGGATGATAATTTGCAGCCTTGAAAGAATTCGTCAAAAATTTACCCACGCCGAAGCACTCACCCATAATACGCTTTCTGTAGCAAATCTTCCTCTCGTACATTTTGTGGTCAACGGTATGACTTAGAACTTGCTTCTTGAATGGTAGCTGTACGCGGATTTTCTGTATATATTGCATCGCTGCGTAATATGAGGAATGTAACAATTTTGCGAAACTTTCTGAAGTGCTCGGCACCGTTGAGAAACTTACGATTATTCGAAATTCTTAGTGTACGAAGGAGTGCAATTTTTTTCTGAGGTAAAAAAATAATTAATGGAAGCTACGCACCTTTAGTTTTTTGTGGTTTTAATAAGTTTCTTTGTTTGATTGTTTGTTGTGAGTTACTATCGAATATCCGACTTTATTTTGTGGACTTTGGGAGCTTGTATACTTTCATCACACAATCGTTCTTTCTGCATAACCCATTTCCTCTTGAGTACTCTCTTTACGAGCTGATTTTCTTTATCATAATTTTGGTGTATGTTCCATGTTATCGTTCTTGAAACGACAAGTTTCGAATCACTTTTTTGGTTACACTATTCCTCCCATTAGATATACAATAGTCTCGACTGCGGAACTTTAAAGGCACCGGAAACATCTTTAAGTAACTAAAATAAGCGTAATATAAATAAATAAATAAATAAATAAATAAACTGGCATTTATGTAGGAAGACTACTTGCTGTATATGCAGCTTCTAAACGTTTTTTCTATCCTTTGAAAAAGTGATTCCATGAACCTTGACATTCGACACATCCTTGGAAACTGGAAAATAAGTCATGTGGCCTTAGAGGAGGAATATAAAGCCAGTAAGTGGAGAGCATGTAAGCGGAGAACAGGCCTTTGCTGTGACTTGTACCGTATGCGAAAATAAACATGAAGCAGGAAGACGGCAGACTGAAGTAATCACAACTGGACGAACAAGACAATTCTGCACATCGAAGCAACATTTCAGCAAGGGTTCTTGCCTTTTCCAGGGAGTTTTACTTATTTCAGTGCTACGATGGTGTCAAATTATCTGGATCAATTTTGGCCCATATTTTTTTAGCTTGACGAACAGTCAGCTGAAAACTTACATCACGTTTTGCGCTCAGAATGCCAATAAAATGTGAGCAGTGCCAACTTGAGATAAGCTGGCCTCTTCAGTATCATAATGAAGAATCTCCAGCAATATTGACCACGATGATGACAATGTGATTGCTTCCCATTTGTAATTGTATCGCATAAGTTATCTTTAATTGCTAAAATGAATGACTAAGTTTGCACTCATGCAAAGGAAGTGGCATCATTTACCTTATTTTGGCAACGGCGTTGCGTTTGCGCTTTCTATACTGAAGCGCAACAACGTAAAGCTACTCGAAATTTTTCTATTCCGCTTGTGCGATAAGCCCTCCAGGATTGGTCGAAAAATGTTTGACCGACTACCCACTGCGCCTGTCTATCACGCGACGTCACGAAAACCGCGAAAACTCCAGACCTGATATAATAGGTGCAAACACTGAGTATGCATGATTAGACCAAACAAATGAAAAATCATGTGGCTTTTGTTGCATGTTTCACCACTTGTGAAAAATACGTCGATGCCGTTTGACCAATCGCTATTGGTCAAACTTTTTCAGGCTGAGCCCATTTTGCCTCTCACGCGACATCACAAATTGACGAAGACTCACCGCATAAAAGTGACGTTTACGCGTGAAACACGGATTAATATGCCGAACAAAACTGAAAAATATTCTGATTAGCCTGAGACTGGCCCATTCCAAAAGGAATAGAGTATGGCTATCGGAGATTGCCTTGCACAGCTCCGATCCCACCCTACAGGACCAAGCCCTGAGGTGGGCTGAGGAGGTAGCGAAGGCCTACCATGACTGGTAGAGGGACTTCAAGCCACACAATGTGGAGACGGATGCCTGCTGGGACTGTAGTACTTAGACCTCCCTCTCTACCCCCCCCCCGGCCCCTCGCCTTTCTTAAAAGGGGAATATAGTTCATTCATTAATATCTGCCCGCCTACAGCAGTGACGCTGGCCACTCGGAGCAGCTGGGGTGGATGGGTTTATTTGAGTATAACAAAACATTTTGCGTGAAAATATAACGTTACCGGGCCTTTCGGCACGTATACGACATTGCTCTGCGAACTCTTCTTTGCTGAAGATCCATATTAGCGGCATTGCTCTCATTCCGTTCCGTGCCCTGCGGTATTTGATCAGCCACCGCAAGCTATGGGGGGCCGGACCAATCGCAGACGTTGGCACCACCCTACTGATCAGTTTTTCTGCTTTCACTGTGCTCATTGCTCCCCATCGAAGTTCCTCCACCTGAAGGTCTCCTCACCTCTTCTCAGCCAAAGAGATAGCAAAAAGTGCAATGTTGGCCATCCTATTCGCTTTGAAAGGAAAAAAAAGTGGCATCCTATAAATAACGAGCGCGTTAGATTTGGCTTTTTAAACAACTCTGCGGGTGGACACGCGATGCTTGGGTCAGTGGTTACATACTTTTGACGTCAGGATATTTCAATAATTATACGCTATAGGGCCACCGCATTTGCAGCAACTGCGTTTCCAGTTCTAAGAAGAGAAGAGAGAAGAGACTGCTCTGCCTGTGGGTAAATATGATATTTCATTTGAAAAAGTTAGCTTATCGGATTGCACCATAACCAATATGCATATAGCATTAACCAATAACCTCTATATTCAGCTGAATTTCACAGAACTAAAATAGCTAGGCGTGTGAACATAACGTAAACAAACTTTAAATTTGCACGCACAGTGAGCAGATGTAAAAGTCATCTTTCCTGCCATTCTATAACTTTGTCGGCTCTGCATAATGGCAAACCCTTGTCTCCATAAAGTGCCAGTGCGCCTTGTAAAGCACGCGAGGAACTATGTCCTGTACCAAAAGGACGTAACGTATGAAATACTATTGTCGTGTGCCAAAAATGCGTAGGCCTAAGAGACTCTAATAATGATAGACTGCAGTAACACCGAAACCAGGTTGAAAACGACAGAAAAGGCCAGTTGTCAACTCATTGTCGCTATTGTAGGTGCACACCAAGTTTCGGCGCATATTTGGTTGTTACAATAAGTCCCAGAAAGCGGGTGAAGTTCGTGATTGAGGCAAGTCGAATCATTGATGCAAGCGAGCGTTGCCTGAGTAGAGCCTCCGTCTTATTGGAACCCTAAAGATTTACAGTATCTGAATTCAACTACGGCCTAACTCGCTGTGACTACATGTACCTTGTGCATAAATATTCGGTCTTTCTTGAAATACATTTCTTGAAAGTGGTGCTTTCTGTGCGTCGGTCTATTTGTGTGCTATGGTTTTTGCACCTTTTAAACTATGGATGCAAAACCATCGTGTCCGTTTGGCATCCCTTGGTAATAAATGCACGTGAAGGCAGCGCCAAGCTGTGTTTATTAGTGCACGTGCTTCCACACGACACAAAAGCTCAACCATCCTCGTTTTTCTTGACAGGACATATTAAAATGCTGGTGCCTTACATGCCTGCTATCTTAGAATTACTCATGTCGGATACTTCGGCCATAAGACACACTTCCTCGTGCCTATATCTCAACAGAAGGTATCCTCAACTTTTTTGAATAAAATGTCACTCGCAACAGTGCGAAAAGTCGGATATGGTTCCATGTCTCAAAAAAATGGATTATGTTATTTGATATGTGATTACGTTAGTGGCCTGTACTGTTAGTGGCCTGTACGTTAGTGGCCTGTAACGGAAACTAAACGATATTGTTTCAACAGCCCTAATTCTTCAATCTACAACAAAATTCCTATGTGTCAAATAACATATGCAGTGATTTTTCAAATCACAAGCCCTATCTGTATAGCTCAAAATAGATATCTTTTTTTTTATTGGTAGCTGTTAAAGTAACGCTAAACCTGTATCGCCTAATGAAATGCTAAGGTATGTCACACTTGCCGACATAGGTGTATATGAAAGGCGCCCTACTCAATTCTTTTGATCCTTTGGGCGTTCTGCTACTTCGTACGGACTGAAAGGCGTGATGCACCCGTAAGACATGATTTCCTTTTAAAACATGAAATTCGTGACATTTCTGTTAAGTAATGTTCATTTCATGACAAGACTGTTGCATGCCGTTTCTGAAATTTTAACCCTGCTTCTACGCCTAAAGAAAAGCCTGAGCATTGCTTTTGATAATATTGGACGGCATTTGCAAGACATACTGATATACCCGGTTCCACGAAAAAATAAATAATATATATATGGTTAATATACTATAGATATATATATATAGTATTGTTACCGTATGTGCAACACCAATCAGAAACACCACACCTTTACTCTTTCTTCTCTAGTGCAAAGACCATGTGACAGTTATTAGCAAAACTGAAAAACCAGAAATGGGTAGAAGATGTACGTGAGATTGGACGCAATATATAATTTTTCAAATTTATGGAATCCATAGGCGACTGAAATATGAGTTGCGGTATTTCAATGTGTATTGGTTATAACTATTATTTGCCCTGACTACAATTTTGTTTTAATCGGTAGCTTCGCAGACAATTAAAGGAGGTGAGGATAAGCCAAAATGTTCGCTTGTTCATGTGTTGAGTTTTCAAGGTCAAACTACAGCATTTTGTCGCTGCGTGCCACAGGGAATGTGACTAAGAGCGGTACAGAGAATGCGTTAATTCCAGATGTCTGAAAAATGCCACTTCCACTCGGTAAATCATTAGCATGAAAACGTAGTGTTATTGCGAAATTTAGACAATGTCGTTGCAATCTTCATCCTTCGGCATTATATTGAAATTCTAATCAAGGCAATGTTCGCATGTGCATTCATACTCCAGATTAACATTTAAGTGGTTTCTGCGTCGCGATAGCTTCAGGGCGTGCGTCTACCATACCACGAAATCCTAAATAAATAGTTCCGCTGTGGAATATTTGTCTATCATAAACCGCAAACTTCTTCTCCGGCTAAGCATAAGTCACCGGCTCACTAATTACGCATAATTTTTAATTAGTAATAAAAAGAACCTAGAAACACCCTCATCATAACCTAAAAGTACAAAAGAAGTAAAAGAGGGCAACGATGCTGTTTCTATGAGCAAGTAGGCGCAACATCTGATGTTCCCTATATATCCGCAGAATAATTACGGTGTCCACATTTGCTTGAACAGTTGGTCTGATGGCGTATTGTTTGTCTTGCTTTTCTCTGTTTCCTTCTGCCAGTGCGTGCAGCTGTATTTGCCGGTCAATATCGGTAAAAGATTTCTTTTCATAGTTTGAGAGACGTGAACCCCGACCTTCTAGATGTGCGCGTGGAATCAGCATTTCTGTTTTTTTTTTTTCTTAGTATGCCTCCCAGCCAAGGAAAATTACTCGGCATTCCTATGGTGCAGGCATAGGCAAGACGACGTTCAGAAGCACGTAATTTTGAAGTATGAATGGCGAGTGTGGACGGAACAAGTGACCATTTGCATATTATTAAACTGCGCCAAAACTTCAGCGCCGAGGGAATTTTGAGCCCTTCACCTTCTCCTGTCATTGTAGTCGTGCTCCTGGAGGCAGCTGCATGCGAAGACGTGGTAGCCCTGTATTCGTTGGCTATGGTTATTTTTATATGCGCTCACTCTGACGCCACCTAATGTACTGTAGCCCTTCATAAAGTTCTGTTTTTGTTGCTGACTTTGGAAAGGCTCTTCCAACTGTCGCAAGAAAATTCTTCGTTTTTGAACTGGAGAGCACGGCTGTTTTGTATATTGTGACCTTTACAAAATGTGACTGCCAAGTTTATGCCAGTATCTTTTTAGATATTACATTACAGTTTTAACTCCTTAGTAACTACAAGAGTTTATAAATACCTTTCATGCATCTAAGCCAACTTTTAAAACTATCATTCTTGCAGCAAACACACACAATACAATATGATCAAGGAACCAGAATATGACCCTAATATTGCATGTAATGTACAAGTGCCGCACCTGTATTTATTAAGAGAGTAGGGTGAGTGAGACATGTGCTTCCAAGGACGCACAAAAAAAGTCAAGTATGTGCCTGTTTTACTTAAACTTCGAGCGGCAACTGCTAAATCACTATTGCACTTGTTTATTTAAAGAAGAAGAGTCACTGAGCGGCCAAATGTAAAACTGCATGGAAAGATATGAGGAACACGACAGACTTCCCTCCTCTGGGCTTCTGTGCGTCCTTTGTAATATAATTACATCATTCGTGGTGGCATGCCCCACCTATACAATACCCAATTACAACCCTGACCCCGTACCTCATTAGAGCGCAGCTCTGAGGCGCCCATTCCTGCGGCGAGCGTTGGCGTTGTCCCTCGTAACTGAGCAAACAATCAAAGCGAACGCAGAGCGGGACGAGGAGGGTGCTGCTAAAGAATGAGGGGGAAAGCGGAGGAGGAGGGATGTGGCGAAAGTGTGAGAAGAAAAGCGTAGTGCCTCGGCAAGACGTGCTTTGCAGCGACGATGGCTACGAAATGGTGCCAGAGTAGCGCGTCTTTTCTACTAGCCACTGCGTCGTGTAAAGCACGCCTGCATACATTCGGATTGAAGACCGCACTTCGTCTGTGTCAGTCACGATCCGTCGTCCAGCGCTGTTGCTCGTTTTCGACAGACTGGAATATCGTATTCCATATTAGTTCCATGTAGATAACCACTGCACTTTTTTTTGTGTATGCGTCGTAGCGCTTCCTTATTTCTTTTCTTGAGAATTATAAGCTTGCGGTTTAAACTAGGAAAGCATAGCAGTTAAAAAATCAAGGAAGCGCTATTTGCGTTTTGACGGTCATGTCATTTTTTTCACAGCCCTGCCGGCTGGCGTTGGCAGCGGTCCTAGAATAAACGAAAAACGAAAGTGTAGAAAAAGCTGCGAGGGATGATTATCAAAGTAAGAGAATAGCCAAGAGCTTTTGGGAAGTTATTTGATGTATTAAAGAAATAACGGGCTTGAAGTAGTTTTTTGCTGTAGCAATGAATAGAAAATACATTAGGGTATGTTTTCGTGTGGAACCCACGTTCTGATTATCAGGGACACCGTTGTGGGGTATTGCGTAAAAGGTCTTGACCAAATCCAAAACTCTTAATTTACACCCAGTGCACAGTACAAAAAAGCTTTTTTTTTTCTGCTCCAATGAAATACGGCCAGCCCAGTCGAGAGGCTATATGTGTTGTGTTCGTTTTAATTGCATAATTACTTAGAGTGCAGAAATCTTAACTAGGACATCTGCAGTAATAATCATATATACTAGCTACGTGATATCAGCTATGACCGATTATGGTCGACGACAGCTTATACGGAACATATGCTGATGGTATTAGTCTCTGTACGTGTAAGCTTATTCGCTATTCGCTATTCGGCTGCGTGGGCGATGGCATTGAATGCGGTTGCAATCCTCCTTTCTCGCCGCCTCTATAACGGAACGGGCAGGCGGAGGAAATTGAGGGGTTCAATTTCCGAGCCTCCCATTAGGCATGTAAACCTTCAGATAGCCCAATACTCTCGCCCCACAGTACTTGCGTCTAAAACACTTCCAGTTCGGTGGCGAATGTATCCCTAGTGCAGTGCTACCGCAGATGATGAATATTAAGAGTAGAATTTTTTTTTTTACAAATGAGTAGAAATTTGGAGAACCTTTGTGCTGCCAAAATACGTATCTTGATCGGAGTTTATGCCCACCCGAATGGCAGTGACTGTTGTTCTAGAATTTACCGTTGGCGAACGAGGGATACAAAAAAAACAACCTCGAAAATATTTTATGCGGTACATTGTTTAAAAGAAAACAATGCACACACTCGCGATCACAGTGGATCTAAGCCACATCTAATAATGAGCGCTTTTTCTGACCGTTTAACCAATTTCGGAACGGGCCCATATGAGATCTGGTATCTGAAGTCGGAATTGCTATAACGACTATATCCATTTTTTTCGACTATACCCAGTAACGCGAAAATTAAAGAAAACATATATCGTTCATGGCTCATGTGAAGTGAAATTGTGTTCTACTTTACCATTTATGTATTCAAAGGGTAGTAGATCTGTGGAAATGTAGAAGTACACAAACCTAAAACAGTAGATTTGGCTATTGTTTTTTTTTCTGCTTATATCGCTAAGGTAGGCTGATTCTGAAGCGTTAAAGGCCACTAAATAAAAAAAATTCATGAGCCTTTCCACACTGTGAACGTGGATGACCAGGTAAGCTGTTTATTCCACGACAGGGAGGTGAGAAAGAATTTTGAACAAAGGTACGAGCCTATTTATTGTCCTCACCATTGGCCATCGTGACGATAGGTACGCAAACGCATGCGCGTATCATCTCCGGTATTGAATGTGTGCTTCGCGTAAGAAAATGAATGGCTAATACCTCGTAAATGAGGCGTCACCGTTGAGACGTCAGAAGACAAGGGAAATTTAAATCGGTCGGTCCCGAAAGAACGAATGGCTCATACCCTCGTAAACGTGGCCTCTCCATTCCGACGACAGATCTGAAATTTAAATATGTCCGTCAGCCAAGACGATGAATTGCACATACCCCTCAAGCAATGGCTCATATCCAGCAAAGTAACGGCCGTCGTGTATACATAGAGCCAGTATTTGTTTTGCATCACGAAGTATTAATTAGTAATTGCTTTTATTTATTGAACATTTTATTGTTCCTTGAAACGCAAGCATGTCAATTAAAAAGTTGTAGGGCACCTTAAGTAACCTCCGAATCAAGCATTTCTTTCGTGCTGAAGTGTGCCTGGCTTTTTCCCAGAAAGAACGAAAAGCCCGCAAAATATGACCTAGACACGCGCTCGCGCACCGCTACTCAGGCGCCTCCAAGCAACCGGTCGAATTCGTTTATCGCCGCATCGTGGAAGGTTTATCGATGCGTCAGCGGCGAGTTCCCATGATGCCGCGGCCATCACATAGCGTGAAGCCCTGTATCGAGCTGCCGCCGCTGGTAAAGCCATGCACCCATGGCCATTCACTTGGGAGCGCTTGAGTAGCGGCGCGCGAGCGCGTATCTATTTTGTATTTTGAGTGTTTCGCGCGATTTATTTTTCTCGGGGCCAAAATAAAACGACGCATAGCTGACCACGATATGAATGCTTCATTCGAAGATAATTTGAGGTGCCTTACGACTTTCTAATTGATATTTTTGAGAGCCAAGCAATAATTAAAAGGTTCACCAATAAAATGCCAATAATTAATTATACGTCGTCATGAAAGAAGAGATACTGGCTGTAAGTACACACAGCTACGGCTGCTATACAGTCGGCATGATTTCTGGAGAGCTCTTGAATTTAAAGAAAAAAAAGTCTTGGTCGAAGTTAACTGGGACACCCGGTATAGTTGAAGCGTTCCGGTGCCACAGAAGAAGTCCTTCCACCAAACGGACCCTGTTTCGAACGGGGCAATGGTGCGAAACACTGATGCCATTTGCTATAGGGTTCTTGACAGCTTCAGAGGAGTTCCATACACGCACCAACCTTTATTCTTTCATTTAAAAACCTGTCGTGGTAGAATGTAATTTAAAAACTCACCTACCATTACGATACCCCCCTAATGCGAAATTTCAGCGCAGCTGTGTATTTGTTTTCATTTCGAAATGTATTGGCTGGCGCGGACAATCTGTCTCGTGCGACATGTTGCAAAAGGAGCGATGTGTGGTGTGACTTCCTTGCTAATCGGAATATCGCGAGCTGCTCTGGCGCCATCTCGTAGCCGTAGTCGCAGCAAAGCCTGTTTTGTGCGGAACTAGGCTTTTCTTTTGACGCTTTCTCCATATCATTCTCCTCCGCATTCCGCCTCATGATTCCGCCACATCCTCTTCCTCCGCTTTGCGCCTTGATTTCTCTTCGCTATCACACTTTGTAATCTCCCGTAGTGCTCCGCGTACGCTTTGATTCTTCCCTGCGTACGTTCGCACAATTACGAGGGACTACGCCGACACTCTCCGCAGAAATGGGGCTAAGAGCCTCGCTTTATAACTTGTAATCCACATCTCAGTTAATGCAAATTGTGGACAGAAAATAACACGGATTTTGCCAATACGAAAGACGAGAATTCGCTTCGTCTCCATCCTAATAATCATATCACTGGGCTTATGCCAAGAAATCAGCCCACTAATTTCTGCTTACCTTGTTATTCCGCAATTTTCTTTCCTCTAAATATGCCAATAAATGTCACATTGTTCCTGGTATTGGCATATTATAAAATCTACAAAGGCGTCGCTAAAGCCAATTTTACAGGATTGACGCATAACTGAGTGACGCTCATTCCCGATGTTCCCAATGTCAGCAAACATGTGTCAAGGTTTAAAAGCTAGGCGAACAGCTCAAAGAAACGAAACTGTTCGTTGCGGCCACTGTCGATGATCATTAAAGAGAAATATATTGGGAAAAGTATGTTCGATTCAGTGCTGGAAGCGGCGCCAATATTGCAGCCTTGGCGTTGATCAATATAATTGCTCGCCTTTCTTTAGCGACCCATAAAAAGAAATTCTACGCTCCCGACCATTTTTTTTTACTTTAAGATGCGGGATACCTTTAGAACTTCTCGTTGTCGTTGTTCTTCTCCTCAGTGGCTGTGGCGCATACCTACAGTGGGTGATTGCCTTGAATCGGGTGGTTAAATTAAGGGTGCAATACCGTAAAAGTATTCCAACATAATTTTATTCCAATCTTCTGAAGCCAAGTGCTTGCCCGATGCTTGCCCGATGCTTGCGTCAGGTTACCACCCGACGCAAGCATCGGGTGGTAACCCACAGCGTTGCCTGAACAGCCTAATCAAACGATCTCCTCGATTATAGGAGGTCACTTTTGTTTGCTTTCAAAACGAGTAAAACTGCCTACATAGAATTCGAGGAGCGTGCTCAAGTGGGGAGGGTTTCGATGGGGCCGAGCCCACGCACTGAAAACAGATAACCTGATGAAGAGGGAGGTACCGTCGTCTGCGACTAATCCGCTTCCGCTTACTTTCGTTGCCGTAGCAATTGTCTAAAATCAAGGCAGCATCCAATGGACAGTTAAGAATGCCGCGAAAATGGATCCTCAGCAAAAAAGAGTTGCCAGAGCGATGTCGCATGCGTGCTTATGGGGCCGATAACGTTATGCGGCCACGCGGAAACTTTTGTTATACGCAAATAAACCCATGTTCTCCGGCAGGTGCCAGTACCCAGTGCCTGAGCGATAGACGGTAGCCATCTTGTATTCCTTTCACAATGGGCAGTCTTCGGCTATTCCTGACGTCGCATGACAGACAGGTGATCCAAAAAATTTTTGACCAATCACGGAGGGCTCATTGCAGAATTGGAATAGAAAAGATTGTAATAGGTTTACGTTATAGCGCCTTAGGTGTATAAAACTATGGAGTTAGCAATTTGAACGTTGGAGCTTAAGAAGTAAAATTTTTGTGTGTGGGAAAAAAGCAGTCAGAAAAAACCATGTATAAGAAACCTTATAAGAGATGAATAAATAAATAAATGAATGAATAAATAAATAATAGAAAGCTATGGTGGGGAGGGAAGACGATCAGTATAACATTGTAATTGATTGGTTTCGATTAGGTGATTTTGGATTGCCAAGCAAACGTTTCTGTTACTGGACCCAATCATGGGAGCTCTGAAAGGTAGGATAACAAGTACTGATAAGTTTAGTCAGTATTACGAAGCGGGACTTCCAGTAGTCGTGTTCTCATAACAGAAAGACGCCTGCAAGACAAGAAATGGTCTATTGTATCAGGTTTGCCACAGAATGAGCATAATGATGAGGGGTCCAGACAAGACCTGTGCAGATAGAAGTTCAACGTATGTATATGCCAGCGCTTCCTCGTGTAGAGACTTCAATTTTTCACGTTTGCAAAAATCTCTGTGCCAAGGGTATAGAAGATGTCGGTAATCCACAGAGTCGGTAATTGCGTAGCCTGATACCACCTGCATAATAACACTCTTGCGCAATCTAGGAGCAGTAACATAAGCAGTCAAAGGGCAATTAGGGAGGATCGGGCCACTTATCAACTCTTCGGCTATACAATCTGCAATTTCATTTAAAATTACTCCTTTATCGCCAGGCACCTGTATCAAACGAACGATTCTCAAGTATCCAGGTATCAATCAATGAAATGTCTTCATTACGCGAGAATCATGAGGTGCACTAACGGATGAGCACAATTATAATAAATCAGTGATTATCACGATTGACATGATTGATTGTCTTCGATTGCGTAATGTCACCGCAACTGCCATGAATTCGTCTAAAAAGATTGGTATGACATTTGGCAGCCGAAGAGAAAACGTTCATTCAAGAATCTGAGAAAATATTCCTACACCTGATTCTTCTGGACAATTTGAAGCATCTGTCGCAATTACAATGTTTGTTTGAAGGTTCTTCAGACGATCTTGTAATATACCGCCTAGAATACGATGTGGAAGTAATTTTGAATTATTAGAAAAATGTCACCGAGTTGAATATTCGTTGTAACAGTTCTATGGAGAATCGGAAGTATATCGCATATGCGCACGTCCTAAGAGTCAAGTAACTTTTGCGCGGATATAATTTGCGGAGTATTAAATCGCGGGCAGTTGACATTGAATACAACGCAGGCTGTCAAACAAATATTGTTTTCGGACGTTAGGGCAGCGATGATTCGTAAATCCTCAAGAAGATCTGCGCTGTCAAAAAGCGGAAACAGGAAGAACACGGGATTCTACATAAATAATAAAATTTGCAACGAATTTAGAAAGACCTAAATACAGACGTAATGCTTCTCTTTCTATTAGGATTAGAGGACGGGACTTGTAGGTTGGAGCTCCTGAGAAGAGCACGCAACCAAATTCTAATAGAGGGCGAACGTACATGCGATATATCGTTAGAAGTGTATCTCTTCTCAATCCTCTTCCACGACAAATCAGCCATCGCAATATGACAGTTGCATGGGTACCTTGTCTCGTCACAAGATCTATGTGTCGGCGCCAATTGAGAGAGGCGCTATAAATCATTCCAAAGCATTTAACCTACTCTACCTGTGGTATGTCTGGAAGGTGGTAAGATAATGAGATGTGCACTCTGTCCTGCATCGGGAAAACGAGGATAGCACATTTTCTGGCATTGAGCATAAATTCATTAACATCTAACCATCTCTACAGTGAACAAAGGTAAGTGTGCAGTTGTTGGTATACCGTGTGAATGTCGTTTGCAGGTGCGAAAAACGCAGTATCGCCTGCATAAACATAAGTAGTTACTTCTTGATGACAGGGAAGTGTGCTCATGAGAATATTAAAAAGCACCGAGGAATGGCAGAAGCGTTGCGGTATGTCTCTCGTTTGTTTGTACCTAGAAGAAATGCCCAACACTTTTGTAGCAACATAATTCTCTTTCACCGAAAGATGAGCGATTCCACGCTATTATATACCCAGTAACACCGCAGGATGTTAATCGATTTATCAATACAGTGTGTTCCACAGTACCGCAAGGTTTACCGATATCGAGCGCAACTAAGGCAGCGTATTGCTTAAAGCGTCGAGCGAGTTGTATTCGGCTTTTTAAGTCGACGTGGGATTGCCAGATGGAACAGCAGGCCCTCAAACCCTTCTGACAGGGACTAAGAATGGAATTATCATTGATAAATTTCATGAAACGAAGGTGCTGAAGACCCTTAAATAATTTTACTACGTTTCATGTAAGCACAATGGAACTAATGTTCTCCACTGTATACCCTCCCCCTTGTTTCTTGAGCGCCATTATTACTTTGGAAAGCATCCGTTGCAACGGAACCCCAGCATATTTAATTGAATGATTTAGCAGGACTAAAAGACGTTAGGCGATTCCTGTAACAATATTTTTAACATTACAGTTGTGTCTCCGTCAGGGCCAGGGGTTGTTTTCAGCAAGCATAGTGCAGTCTCATTTAGCTCGAATAAGGAAATTGGAGTGAAGCCATCCGAATAATCTAATGCAAAAGAGATTGCCGGAAGTCGGTGAAATTGCCTTTGTTTTCATAAGGATATGTTTAATCGCAACAACAGCACACCATTGAAGCATAAACTCGGCCACGGGCCACCTAAAAGGTGATTGTGGCACATATACGGCCCCTGGCTCTTGTTTTGCAGCCCGGACAAAATGTACAGGGCCCCCTAGTTCCAAGTGCGCGCTGATCGAAAGGAGTCTGAGTTTGACTGACAAAAAGAAAATACAAGACGACTGGCAGTAACTCCCATTGCGGCGGATTCGTGGGCAGGCGACATTCGAATCAATGCAAAGCAGGTCTAAGAGGCCCCAGTACTGCTGTCAAAATATAACTGATATACTATCACTGACAGTGTTACAAGTCTTTTTTTTTACTCCTTTATATGGTAACGTTTAATTGACAGGCGACTTCTAAAAGAGACCGTTAAAATCCAAGTCGTCGAAAGGGCAGTGCAGAACTGACAAAAGATCAAGGCGCGAGATCTTGAGCCAGCATGTCCTCGTCTTCTTCTGGGAGCAAGTAGCCCAAGCGCGTAGCATAAGCGCGTGGCATTACTCATCCTCCCAGAAGAGCATCGACTCGATGCTAAAAAAACGTTGACGGACCGAACGACTTGTCCCGGGACAAACGCAATGTTCTGAAAACGATGACTATTATTGTCGGCGATATGGTTTCAACCGCACGACGTGCACAATCTCGGGCCGTGGTTGTCGGCGTAGCGCTGGCTGGTTGCCATCGGGAAGAACTTCATAATTGAGGTCACTCACTCGCTGAAGCACTTCGTAAGGGACGAAGTACTGATAAGGAAGTTTTTCCGATAGGCCTTCATGCTGGACGGGCGTCGAAACTTACACTTGGTTACCCGGTTGGTAGTCAAGTTATCGGTAGCGCAGGTTGTAGTGTCGCGCGTCAATACACTGTTGTTTCCTGATGTTTACGCGAGCCGGTTGGCGTGCTTCCTCCGCCCGGTCATCAAAACTCTTGGTGTCTTCATCAAGACTGCGAGAATTGTCACATGGTAACATGGCTTCTAACATCGTCTGGTCTTCACGACAGTACCCAAGAGAAAACTTCTGCCTAACATTTCTAATTGCAGGATAACTCTGATGGTTCTTAGAATATTGCCTAAATAACACAGCCTGTTTGCGACCAACAACTTCAAAATGAGTTCTGCATATATCATTTCGCCCTGGCGCGATTGTGTAGACATCTGCCCCTGAAATATGTTTGCGTTTATGTTGCACATCATAACTTTCACCAAATTGACACAGGACACTTTTACAAGGACAGATTTATGTTTCCGCCACGATGGCCCATGGAAAATTTGCGGCTTCAAGGTTCTGATGTCACGAAAAAGGAACGAGAAAGCAAATCCTACTCAGCGCCTACTGCAAGCAGCACCGCTGCCTCAAGTGGTCCCTGCGCTTAGGAGTGGGTGCCAGACACGTTGCGCTAATGCACCTACTATCCCTCTTCACACGACAAAAGTGTCACGCCCAGCTGTTAGGCAGAAGAATAATGTTTGTTCAAACATATTGCATTATGTCTTTACTTCCTTGATGGGGAGCAGTATTGCACGTCGTAGTCTTGCCTATAGTTTATCTTGTGAATTATAGTTGTCTTTGTGCACAGATTTCTTCCTAGACCTGGCGCCGAACGTAAATAGTATTCCATCATCGACCGTATACGTGAACAAGGAATTAGGCCCGGCTCTTAGTTCCGCAACAGCATCAATTTGCCGTCAGAAGAACCTTCTTTTTTCGTACCTAGGTTGTTTAGTTCATTTGTATTTTTATGTGATTGCACAGGTAGATAGGTATGATTGTAACATGCAGAACTTCTCCATGTCATATTCTTACTAGTCGGTGTGAGGACCACTAATAAGAGGCGTTTTCTATTTTTCAGCTAATAGTTTCTCTTAAAGTGACGATCAACTTCTTCCGTATGCTGACTGCACAGTGTTTGAACATAGAAACGTAAACAATTGTCACTGTGTTAGTATGAAGGTTTTCGTGTCTTGGGAATTGTTGCACGATCTCGCCTGTAACTGATCACTTTATATACTCTGCGGGCATTCATCAGTAGAGCTGAAACACTCAGCATAGGAAATAATAATAAACAGCCTTATGTACTGTGCTACTACAAGTAGCACATCAGATGCCATGCTTATCACTAGAATACAGGGAGGTGTGATCACTTAGGATCGGAGAAGTGTGGGTGATATACTGAGATACGAAGAGAGTGGAAAAGTGGGCATGACTCGTAATCCGTAGAAACGTTAAGCGGCTTTTATGAGAGGTGTGTGAGTGTGAAAGGTAGGTATGTGTGTGCAGCTTTTAAAGAACCAGCAAAAGTAACTGACAGGATACGAATGGTGGCCGATGATTGAATATAGTGATCATATTACAATATTTGCAAGCATGGCGTCGTTAAAGATGGAAATGCCTAATCAATGAGATGATAATGCTGATGATGTGGAACGCCGGCGACATGAAACGCTATCGATGGCGGCAAAATAGGAAATAATCTTACGAAATCGGCGATATACCGACAATTGAAAGCAATCGGTAGAATCAGTACTCGGGAAGCTGCAGAACCATGGGAAAGCAATTCATCTTAAGATGGGTTTACACGGTCTCCTTCAAATTAACAGGACGAATAATTGCCGATCCAACGGTCAAATCATTAGTGCTGGTGCTAGCAGCACAATTACCACGAACCAACGGTGGCATGCAAGTGCTGCCATGTACATGCGATGTGTTAAAGACTACCGGGCACTTCTTGCCATGTTTAGCGATCACCGAATGCTACACGCATAAAGCGTATTCTCTGAAAGACATAGCGCTGATGTGAGGGCTGCTTCGTTAATACAAGTTCTGGCGCAAACACACGAATCTCGCAGGTTGTGTCATTATTCTTAATTGCTGCGAAGTATATGCCATGATGAGTATTCATGAATACATTTGGTGCAAGCGACTTCAAGGGCAATATTCGTCTTTTGCGGTAGCAAATTTTTTAGAGTGGCATGAGTGACAGCATGTGCAACACTTTATTAATGCACGCAGCACATTAAGAGTGGTTGGCATGTGACTTTATCCGACAGACAGAGCTTCATAGCCTAGAGCAAGCTTCCTTTTTGATGCCATCGGGCAAAAAGTAGAAAAAGAAAAGTGACCTACCAACGAGTGCCGCCCAGTACCCGTCTATTGTGTAGGGCATGCTTGGAAGACGCCCGAGATTGGTGAAGCCGTATCACGCACACAATGACAGGTGGCTGTTGAGGCACGTTTCTTTGGGGTTATTGACTGTTCGCCTCTTTTGAGGGAACTTGTTTTGGGCAATTTTCCGCCACCGGCATTGACTACAGGCAGTGCCGGATCAAGGGGGGGGGGGGGTGTTACCTATTACCGCTATATATATATATATTATATAAATATATATATATATATATATATATATATATATATATATATATATATATATATATATATATATATATATATATACAAGTGAGTAGTGAAAATTTGGATTGTAAGCCCCAACAAAAACACTGTACTGGTCTGGGCTGGTCTGAAATTAACACTTTCGGTGGTTGAACAATGGTCGACCAAAAAAGCATCGCCTCTGGGCAGCGTACATTATTTTAGCTCCATACATAGCTTCGTTTCTATCTCACTGTTATCCCGCGATTTTTTTCTGGCTGAATGTCAATTTGCGACAAGGCGTTTCTGAAGAATATACAGACAGAGGGCGAAAATACATAAAATGAACAAACATGGTGTGCGCATTTCTAAGGGCTAAAAATAAATCAAGTAGGCCTATATACCTGTACAATACGACGAATCCATTTAGATCAAGCCTAATCGACATAATCCTTCGCAACCGACAGAATAGAGCAAAGAAGCGCCATTGCACCTAAAAGGAGTTTATACAGTTAAACTTCTCTCCGTTCCAGCAAAGATACAATAAAGAATGACTTTACGCGGAGGGAATTTGAAAGTACCGGGAACCAGATCAGAAATGTATTGATGGGTCTGCCAATAATGTATGTTTATTTCCGTACGTTTCTTTCTTCAACCATTAAGCGACGAGTTGCAGTTTTACGTATTTCACTTGGAACCTCTTATTGCGCATTCAAGCAAAAAGGAGTCATTGGTCCGGTTCTTTTCGCCTCAATCAGTAGTGCTTTCGTAGCAGCGTCGAGTTCAGATTTCGCTTGCAACACTATACGACGGAATAGCAATAGCATATTTTTGGAGCCTACGGATGACACTGAAGTGTGCAGTACTTTTACTTCCTCTAAGAACAACAGGTCTTGTGATATAGATGACATTCAAATCTCACCTGTAAAATTTGTCCTCACTCTAATAGCAGCAGTATTAACTTATATTTATAACATTGCCTTATCAAGCGGGTCCGTTTCAAAGCAGATGCAGAAATCTAAGGTAATAGTATTATATAAAAGCGGTGATAAAAATAGCGTGTCAAGTTACCGACCGATTGCCATTTTACCGCTTTTTTCGAAAGGGTTGGAGAAAATTATTGAAAAACGGTTAATAAAATGTTGCAATAGGTTTAAATTGTTATCAACAGCACAACATGGCTTTTTGCGAGGTAAATCTACCGAATCAACTTTATTGTCTCAAAAAGAAATTATTCTTAATGCTTTTGAAAATAAAGAATTGTGCGTCGGCGTCTTCATAGATTTCTCAAAGGCTTTCGATCGCCTTAATCATAATACCTTACTTAAAAAATTAGACGTTTATGGCATACGTGGCACTCCACTTGAACTACTGAAATCGTGCTTGCGTCATCGTGTACAATGCGTTAAAATAAGGCCACATATATCTTCATTTCAAACTATTAATGCTGGTGTCCCACAGGGTAGTATTTTAGGACCTCTACTTTTTATTTTATATATAAATGACCTTGTTTTGACTGTTAGCCAGCCGAAATTTGTAATTTATGCTGACGATGCAAGTTTATTTTTCACAGGAAGTTCCATACAATCTCTGGTTTCTGTTACTAACAATGCTCTTGATAAACTTAAGGAATGGTCTGAAGCAAACTCTTTACTCATAAACACGAAAGAAACTAAAGCGGTTCTACTCAGCACAAGACAGTTTCCCACTCAACCCGATATACATATATACAAAGGCGATTCACGTGTCCAGTTTGTAGACACTGTCAAGATTTTGGGGGTAATTTTTAGCAAGACAATGAGCTGGGACACTGAAGTTCAGTTCATTATGAGTAAACTGGCAACGTGCACCGGAATTCTCGCAAAATTTCGGCATTTTCTGCCCGAACGCATAAAATTAATTATTTACAATGCGCTGTTTGTATCCCACCTAAATTATTGTTTCTTGGTTTGGGGTACTACCACTAAAACAAATATTAATAAAATATACATGCTTCAAAAGAAAGCTGTACGCTACATTGCGAACGTAGACTACCTTGCTCACACTCAGGAACTGTTTGCTCGTTACCAAATTTTGCCGATTAATACCGTGTACGAATATTACTTAGCATTAAAATACAAGCGTTGTATCCAAAATAACCAGCTTAGTTTTCTTGAATTACCCTGTCTCAGTCAAAATCTTTCAGAATACTCCTTTCGCAGAGAAGAAATTTGGCACATTCCCTTCTCCCGTACAATGTACGGGCAACAGATGCTCCGACATAGCCTGCCCACTGTTTTGAATAAATTATTGTCAAGGGGTATAATTCCTGAAACATGTTCACTTGTTGACATGAGAAGTGCACTAATTCACTAGTATCTTCTTTTTGAAAGCCGCGTTCATGTATTATTTTTTTTCGTATCTTGCTGCGATGTATCTTGTGTAATTTTATCTTGCTGCTATGCATGTCTGTGTTTTTTTTTCTTACTATTATGCTGTGTTTTTTCTGTTTATGCTTTGTCCACAAACTCATGCATATACGAGATATTATTGCCCTTGTTAAATAGCCAGAGTGTTACTATGACTTTTACACTTTACGTTTTCGCTGTATGCCTTGTACAGGGGGGCTCGGGCGTCCCTCAAGTGATTCACTTTTCGCCCGGGCCTACCCGTATCGTTGATTTTTTGGCGATATAAATAAACTTCAACTTCAACTTCAACTTGAAAGGCACCAGTGCGTAGATGTGACGCCGTCTTTAAAAAAAGATAGCGCCGTGAGAGAGGTTAACAGTAGATGCCCAGTAGTGACCTTTACTTCCAGTGTATTCTATGACCGTTGGCAGTTCCCCGATCCTATAAATTTATTGAAGCACTCCAGTGTTTCAGTGGCCGATTCACGTGCGCTCTGAAGAAACCAGGAGCATCATGCCTTAAAGCGATAAAGGAGGGTCGTAAAATGCATTCGCTTTAAAACTGGAGTTGAATTCAATGCAGGTCACCGTAAATCGTCCGAGATGGTAAGATAAACAAAGCGAAGGTGATGCTCCCACTGCCATTATAGCTTCCGAAACTTGATTCTTCAGTCTATCTTTGCGAGCTGATACGACTTTCTTTCCGCCTGAAATCGACTGCACGTCACGGAGTAAATATAAAATTGGCAATGAAAACGGATAAGAAGACTTCAGATAGGCCAGAATAGTTGAAACATTGCAGATTTCGTTTTTTTTCTATTCTATAAATCTTTATGTCTAATTATTTTCTATGTTTACTGTGCTTCCAAGACAGAAATGGATACAGTAGAAGAAACCATCAAAACGCCGCTTTTTCCAGAAAAGAGCGGGAATGATGAGACGCTGTAATGTAGATATTACTGGCATATCGCATTGAAAAACACCCTCAGAGGCGTTCCCACAAATTTTGCTGCGAGATGCTAAGTTCCAAAAGTCACGAAAACTTGTGCTTTCTTTTCAAGCTGAGTTCCGTAATCTGGCGATTTGGGGAGGGGAGGAGGGGAGCTTGAAGTGGCTTAATACTGAATCTAAGCTCCTCAACGTCCCTGTGCTGGCAAGCAGATTTACACAGAGTATGCAATGCGGTTGGCATATAGCCTAAGAGACAACCATATATATATATATATATATATATATATATATATATATTTGTGTGTGTGTGTGTGTGTGTGTGTGTGTGTGTGTGACGTTCAGGAAAGCCGGCAGCGACATGAAGCAGAGGTCACACACAATTCAACGCGTCAAGGGGGGGTGTACAATCTCTCTATGGTTCGTGTGGCATAGCCTATATTTAACTGACCGGACGCTATGTAAATACAAGATTAAGCGAGCCTAGGTAGTGCACACAGGCGACTGGCAGTCGCACATTGGGTTGATCTCCAAAAGTTAGAGCTGCACGCCTGAGTTCGACAAGGCTCATGCTGTCGCCGTGCGTCATAGCTATAGACAGGCGGGGAGATGATCGAACCATAAAATATACACCAGCTAAAGACGCCTGTATCAGTTCTCCCTCAACAGCGTTGTACAAGAACTTTCATTTTTTTAACGGCTAACTTATGATAGTTTATTCACGGGTTGTTATACGTGCTCTACGGCACTTGTGTTATCGGTTCTTGAAGTGTCCGTGTTTACTTCTGGGGCACCATTTGCCAGAATGAAAACGTCATATTTTTTTAAAACATACTTCTAAAATAGCAACTATCAAATTTCACCTACCTCTCAAAATGCTAGAATTCTACAGATGACCCTACTTTTCCGAAACCTCGACATTTACAGTATAAAAGATCAGTCCCTAATAAGCCCTGCTTTCTTCATTACAAGCACGTTTCACACCGTCTTAAAAAGTCACGTGCTCCGTTTTTTTACACGGAAATCGGCCTTCCAGGGTGCAGCTCCTAATATTTGTGCACTGCCTCTGCTCAGATTATTTCCGTTGTCCCGATTTGTAGGTTGGCATTGTGACGAGGCAATATCTTGGTAAAACCTTTGTGAATACGGGTCTCGTATTTGTTGTGTACCTAGATATCTTGTAGTGTAAGAAAGTGATCGTCTTTCTGTTTGACTTGACTTGCAAGTTAACATCCATTGTTTTCCTGAGAGTTAGTTATCATGCTTTATTCCTACGGAAATAGTTTGGATGCATCTTCTGTATTCCTAATGCTATTCTTGACGAATTTCTTCTGCGCCACGCAACTACAGGACTGCCACAAACAGTGCAAGCGCATAATTATTAGGAAACATTTCTGAAATGGCCCATTAATAGCCTCACGAATGCTTTGTGGTCGTGGCCCATAAAGAGAGGAACATGTCGTTCTTGCTTCTAAGTGTGCCTGGTGTGTTTACTATGATTGAAGTGGGAAAGAATCCAGAAACTCGTCTTTATTTACTTAGCTCAATAGCAAATATTCCATGGAAAATTTCACATTCTTGAAGCTCGTTTCGTAATAATTATGATGTCTCGGTTTTTAAAGTGAATTTTTGCTACCTAAAGTACCCCCGGCTCCCGAATAGTGAGCAATAAAAATGTGTTCTTGAGGTTCTCGCGTTTTTTGGCTGTAATTTCCGTAATCAATAGAGAAGGCAATGCCAGAAACTCGCATGATGCGCACTTCTGCGTAGTCGTGCCTTATGTTGCAATGAGATTACTATGTCCGTAACACCAAAAAGACAGAGAACCCTACTTCAATGCTTTATGGAATGTCGGTGCCCATACATCTACTTGGATTTCACAGGGGCGAGCGCAAGAACTCTCGGCATTCCTTGTCCGCGAAAGAAGGGGAAACAGTACCAGGAGTCGTTAAACAACTCAGGCGTGTGAGATAAATTTGAAGCCAATTCAGGACCGTGCATGACAGATGCCTCTCTTTACACCATCTGGGATGTGTTTTTGAAGATCGGGTTGCTCAACTCCTTTCCCCAAGTACTATTTGAGTGGAAAAACGCCGTAACATTCTTCGTCTCAAAACCTATGCAATTTCACCTGGTCGACGAAAAATATAACAGAAAATCTGTCCCTCGTGCTGAACGGCCTATGACGCTGACAAAGTAATGGAAAACTGTAGGAAAGCTTTCAAGGTACAACTCATTTTTCTGGAAGATATTGTACCTTTCTGTTTGCTTTCCGATGCGTGAAGGTTTTGTTTATTGCTGTTCACTTATTAGAGATTAACATTTCGTCCGTAGAAAACCTGATTCACATGTTTAGAGGGAATAAAGCGAAATGTTACGGAATTGAAGGGTGCCCATTCCGTGGCTCACATTCGAAACTTGATCACTCGTTTGATCTGCTTTCTGTTTGGTTTTATTTTTTTGTAAATGCAAATAAATTTATGATAATCGCTTTCTTATGCATAGAACGTGTAGCAGTAAAACAGCTAAAATGTCTTCCAAATATGTTCATTGTTTGTAATAAAATTGGTGTTCAATTATTTCAACTTTCAATTTTAATTTTATAAGGACCTCCTTTTGTGAGAACGCGTTCTTGTTTTTAGTCAAACATATATTAATAATTTGCTCAAGAAGCAAAAGTTTGTGTTTGCTCCGTGTATGAGTGTGCTTCCAGGTACAGCTTAAAATTAAGTTTGCCGCAGCACGCGTAACTGAGTTAACTAATTTACCACACCAATAGGCATACAAAATAAGTTAGATAAACGAATGAAGTATTCCCGTATTGCACCTCTTGACGTATTCTCCGAAGCTTACAAATAAGTGAAATATTTACTAAGGCGTACAGGGACTGCATTTCCACCCACCTTGACAGGTCAGAATTGATGTCGGTCATACAAACAATTCTCCAATATCAATAGACCAACCTTTCAACCAGCAGCTCTCTGTATCCTGTATTCCAACGTACAAGCTGTTATACATACGGCCATTATGATGCGCATTTCTATATTGCGCATAATTTTGCAGCTAACAATAATGTCAAGCATGATGACGCGCTTATGTCTCATAAAGAGCCCCAGTCCCAGGTGAGTGTATTCTTCCCCAACCTTTGTAGATCACAGTTACTTCGGATTCTTCTTCCATTGATACCAATAAACGAAAAGAAAAAGCTAAAAAAGACATCAAATATATATGTCAGCGTAAGCGAAACTTATACAGCTTTTTCGCAGTACTACGCTTGTCTCTGTGTTCTTTCATATGTCTTCTTCAGGGGTCATTGTTTTCTGCCCCGGTTTCTTGGCTGTGCCTCGATAACATCGCGCAAATTGAACGGAGAGCTCGCATTATTAGCTGAACCCCTTTTACTCTACCAACGATTGTTTCTTGGATGACAACAACTGTTTTCTCAGAATGTAGTAGTAAACATGTTTTCATTGTGCACAAAAATAGGGTGAGGTGGGGTAAAATCATTCATGGTGCAAAACGTGTCATTTTTAGTTTGTCTTGCAATATCTTCAAAGTGCAAAATCTTAGTGGCTTGATATTTTGCCGGCAATCACGCGTCTCGTCTATTTTGCCTAGTTAGAAAGCACTCTGAATTAGTCAGGCGCTGAAGAAGAAAATCAGGACGCAGTCCCTGTGAGTCGACAGCCCGTTTTAAATAAGCGAATATCAGCTGCGTAGCTATGCAGAGCACGCGTATTGCAATGTTGGTAGTCTGCCGTGGCGCCACAGGTTTTTTGTTTGTTTGTTTCTTGCTTTCAATAACTAAGCTTACGCGGATATAAACGTCGTGTGTTTATGGTTTCAGTGCTAACAGTGTGGTTTTACGTACCGAAACCTCGATCTGATTGTGAGGCAAGCCGTAGTGGATGACTCCGGATTAATTTTATGGCCACTTGGGTTTCTTTGACCTGCACCCAGTGCATGGTACACAGGCAATGTTGCATTCCTCCTCCATCGAAAGGCGACCGCCGCAGCCGGGATTCTGACACGCGTTCTCGTGCTTACCAGCGCAACGCTAAAGCCAATAAGCAACCACGGCGGGTGATGAAACGATCTGAGTGGGATTCTAGGAGAGGGGTAAAGAAAGCTTACGCAAAACATTCTCGCTCGCCACGCTGCAAATTGATTATCCTCTCGCCTAGAATGATCCGTACCTACAAAAAAAAAGACATCCAGGGCTTGTTCGGGTGAAAATGACACGAAGAGAGCCCTCGAATACGATCGATAGCACACCCATTCCATTCGTAGTGTGGTGAAATCATTCGGTGTGCCGAGAGATGCCACACCACGGCATGCGCATATGCTTGATGAGTGCACCTTCCGAAGTCTTTATCAGAAAACGTTTGGATTTAAACGGCGCGTGCTTTGAGACAGACAGAAAAGAGACCTCGTACACCAAATTTTCAGCGTGAAGAGCTCCATGCTTGGCCTTACCTGCAAGGACAACCCGGTTTTGTCGAAGTTGAGCCGGTCTGCTAAGGAGTCCCAGAGTTTGTCCCCTCCCTCCCACTAAATCACATAGTGAATTGAGAATCTCAAGAAAGTGAAAGAGAACGCCTATGTGAGCGAGAAAATAAGTATTGTAGCATGCATGACGCTCGCACCAAAGAAGACTGGCGATGTCCCCTCGCCCCCCCCCCCCTCTCCGGTTATGGTATTTTTTTACTCCCGGATTTGGGACAAAACGAGTCATTTGGTCTTTTCTAAAACAATATCTCTTTATGAGTTCTGCTGACTACGGTGCTCTCACTTTTCCCACCAAAAAGCGTAGGTACAAAGACGTTTTCTATTGCACTTTCTCCATATTTTCATGAAAAACAAAGAAGGAAAATCTGCACCAACCAAATTTCCTGCAGTCACGTTTCCTCCGCTTACTCTAGAACATATTTGTTCCCTTCGTAAATAATAATGTTCGTAACAAATAACCTGGGATAGAATTCACTTATCTGCGCCATTCGTACAAAATTTCTTAGCGAACAAGTTGCTACGCTAAGGTAAGGATGCAACCGTAGTGGCAGCACACTCATGGCGTTGTATGAGAAGAAGAAAGAAGCAAAGCTAAGAGTGTAAATAAGAAAAGAGAGATGCGCTGTCAGTGCATAGCATGAACGCACATCACACATGTTAAGCTAAGTCACATATGTCTTCACTCGTAAATTGCCTTCCAAACCTTATTCGACAGCTTCCTCTTCGTGGCCCTGCAACAGCGCCGACAAATGCATCCGCGCTTGCCCGTTCACCACTAACAATGACAGCCAAATTGTCACCCACTCTTCTCAGGTTTCTGAGAGGTTTTGGAATGACGGACACATAGTAACATATTTTATGCCCAAGGGGACGCTCAGACTGAGCAGTTGCCGGCCAGGACTGTCAGGCTAAGCCTGCCTGTAGCAACATGACCACCACAGCCAGCACCACTACCCCTACCATATTAGAAAATGGCTAATTGTCCTTATTGCGATACGTATTCGTGCAGAAGAAAAGAAAAAGATAATTGCATCATTCGTGGTTCTTAATGTTATATGTGGAAAAACACAGACCAAAAGAGGTATTTAAACTGCATTTTCACTGCAACCAGAGCACAAGCTAGGCACGTTTGTGCCGAGGGCACAGGCGGCAACCGTCTCCAGCACTTCTCGGCCACCGTCTCATTTTCCTCGCGGCAACTCGTCTCCAGCACCTGTGGATGAATTCGTAATGCTAGCCCCGGCGGCAAAAGAGCTGTTCCAATGCTGCTAAATATTTAAGGAGCGTGAGCAGCCCTAAAGCTTTAGTCTAGCGATGTGGACAATGTCATTGTTTGTCACGCCGGAGGACGTAGTAGATGTGTCTAGAATGATTTCAAAGGTGCCATCCGTCACTTGGCGAAGCACTTGATAGGGGCGTGCACAACAGGGTAATAGCTTCTGTCGAAGTCCAACTTTACGGTATGCTGACTAAATGAACACGGTGGTGCCAAGTGAAAATATTAAAATGGCCATCATGGTGACCGAATTCGTTGCGGCACTTCTAGTTCTGTTGACAATTTACAAAATGGCCTTAACACAAGCTGAGCAGCACACACACGTCCATCGGGATGAAATGTGATCACGCTTCATCCGCTCGCATGTGCAATTCTAATGCCGCACATAGGCTCAAGAACTCATTTGTCTAAGTGGCTGCTCCATGATGTCGTTCAGTTTCAACCGACTCCGAATTGCGCGCTCTGTTCGCATAGGGTGCAAGCCGACGGAACGGAGAGCTATGAAAGCCTCTATAAAATGGAAATGCAAAAGGAAGCTGTGGCTGCCAACCCTGCAAAACATATATGCAAAAAGCATCTTTACGTAACGTAAGTACGTGCAAGTTTCCTTGACTATCGCACGTTCACCTCGCCTTCAACGCCTCTCTTGCGCTTCTCCTAAATTGATAAGTGAAAATGATGTCTTGTACCAGGTGGAGAGTTAAATTTGCATGGTAGCGACGTTCTGACAGAGTTAGTGAATCCTAGGTTGGTCATTTCAAGGTTTTGGAGCCCCTAACTATGGTGTTTGCCATAGCCTAAGCACAAATTCCAGAAGTCAAGGCTAATCTGTCAGCATCGCCACATCGCGATCAGTTCGCGATCAACGCGAACGTTTCCATAAAATAGCCACCTTCATAACAACAGACGTTCAAGTTCTTGTCAGAACTTATACGCACCGCCGCACCTAACGCACGTAACGGTTCAACGTTCGAGCTGGTTTTGGCTCAAATTAGTTCAAATCGTTGACGCTGCTACACTGACGCATTTTTTGGAGCCCACACTGCCCATACAACACAAGGCCCAAGTGAGAGGGGGGGGGGGGGGTACCCAAGCGGCGGAAAATGCCGTTTTGTAAACAAACGAATGCGACCTCGCTACTGCGGGTCTAGAGCAACAGTCCGTTAAGGACAAATTTTTCATGTCGTAAAGCGTCATCAGCCAGTGTTTATCTGCACTGCAGGAAGAAGACCTCTCCCAGTGATGTCCTAGTTGCCCTGGCCTACGCTATCAGATTTCAAATTGTACCTGTACATTTTATTATTTATTAACCATGCATAGTTAACAGTGCGTCCCGTTCATTAACAGCCACCCAGTACGTGCCCTACCCAGCTACTTCTTTTCCTTCAAACGTCAACCGAAAACGTTTGCACAGTCATCCACACTGTTCTCTTCATGTCTCCTAACGTTACGCCTCAGTTTCACCGCTATTTACACTTAATTTGTTTTTAACTAGTTGCCGAGCTTTTTTGTTAACCTTCAAGTTTCCGTCTCCTATGTGGGTACACGTGAAAGGCAATCAGTATACAATCTGCTTTTCAAAGACAGCGCTAACCTCTCTGTAAACAATAGGTAATGTTTGTCGAATGTGTTCCTACCCATTTTACTTTTTCGGTAATATCCTTTGAGGACCAAGTCCCCTGTGACGAATTGACCAAGGTAAGGGTACTGCTGCGCAGATTATACAGGTCGACTGCCAACTAAGAATCCTTGTTACAAGACAGGCTATTACAGATTACGTTTTCCTTTTGCATAGAAGTGTTCAACCTTAGGCTTTGTCTGCTCACACGCAGATTTTTTTTCAAAGTTGGCTCGACTTTGTGGTATATATATATATATATATATATATAGTAGGCAAAGAGGGATTCTTCAGGCTACCTTTCAAACGTAAAGAACTTGAGTGGTGCTACAAGGTAAACAGAACAAGTATTTAATTACGACAGTTTCGATCGGTGGACCGATCGAAACTGTCGAAATTAAATACTTGTTCTGTTTACCTTGTAGCACCACTCAAGTTCTTTATATATACATATATATATATATATATATATATATATATATATATATATATATATATATATATATATATATATATATATATATATATATATATATATATATGTCGCAATCATTTCTTACTTTCTATGCAATGTTTTCCGAAAATCGTCTTTGACGAGAAGCATAATTCTCGTTTTTGAGCTGGATCATTCGAAGGCACAGACTTTACTAGCACGATAAATCGAAACGCATATTCAACTAATTTAAAACCCCAATTATTAACTTCGTAATTAATTACTTTCGTCAGGAGTTCGATGAAACTCCGTATGGTCAAGTAAAAGCATTGTTAGAAAAATGAAGCGGGTCACTGACCAAGGTAAAAATCAAAATAAAATGACGTTTCGGGATCCGTACGGATCCCTTGTTCACAGTGGAATGTCGGCTAAGCACAAGATGCTCAACTGGCGTTAAGTACTTGACTCGAAGTTCGGAAGTGCACGTGGTTTAGATTGGCACTTGATCTATTGATTGTATTATTTGTTGTTTGAATTATTCTTGATTCGAGATTGAGACTCGTTGTGATGTTTTCCTCCGTGGCCATGGTACGCGCGTTGTCTCAAACTTATTTCGTAACACGTTTTGTCGGCATGCTCAGCGAGGGCATATGTCAGTGTGTGGCTTCTGGCGAGGTTATCCTTGTGCTGTTTTATACGCCTGCAGAAATTTCCATTATCGCCAGTATACATCGATTCGCAATCGAAATAAAGATCTTCCAGTGGACAGAATTAGAATAAGAATAAGCTAATTCATGACGAAAATTGGGATAATTACATGATAAGCCCATACAGAAAGAGGTCCCGTAGTTATAAAGTGAAATCTATATTTGAATACCGTCTAATACATACTAACCTACGCTTTATCCTAAGAATTCATCAAAAATCTATGTATGTTACGGGGATGTTGCCAGTGTATAATAACTATATTTACAATATATATATATATATATATATATATATATATGAACAGGATGAGTCAGAACACCTAAGATGGCTGCTTTCGTCCTTCCGTAACAATATTATCGGATCTAGGCTGTTCTTGGGAAACACTTGAAACAAAAGGGTAGTCTTAGGCGACAGCATTTTCCGACACGGCCAGGGCTTACAACACAAACAGGGTTCTTGCTTGCCTGGTTGTTTTGAGGAAATGAGAGACCGTGGATGTACTGCTGCTGAAAAGAATGAGTTCCTGGAAAACGTGGCCTGGGCCTAGTTGGCTTCCTAGAAATTAATTTTCCGTAAGTTTTCCTAGTATGTGACTGAATAATAGAGAACATACAGTACTATGTTAATGGGTAATTTGGGCGAAAACACAGAAGCGTATGAGCAAAGTCGCTTCGAGTTCCTGGAAAGAACAGGGGGATATTGAACTAGAATTTTCGTCTCTCAGTCCTTCCAAGTAAACTAAGAGTGGTGAGAACATACCTGTGGAAAACAGCGTGTCATATATCCACACATTGTCGTTTTGTGTGCCAGAAAATATTGTCGTCTGTTCTTCGAAAGGTACACCGCAATAAAGCAAAGAACAACATTAATTTTAGGAGGCTGCACTGATTAAAGAAAGTGGCATGATGGCAACTTGTAAAAGTACATAGAAATTGGCGTTCTGCCCGAAGGGCCAGGAGTTGATAGCGATAGGAAAGTGTTAGATTACATGAATGTTCCCGTAGTTTTACAAGCAGTAGAAGTTGCATTTAAACTTGTTTTACGAACATATTGCAAACTGGTGTAACACGTCCAAACACATTGTTTATTAGCATGGTTCTCTATATAACCATGATCGTTTGTAGTCATAATGGTGGCCGAACAAGCGCGATCATCAGCAAACGCGTGTGATTGTCCAAAAGTGAACATGCTCTCATAGTCGAACTACGCTGTTTCAATGTGTCGTTTTACTTTGCCGCTTCACTGGAACTCAGTAGGACGCGTCAACTACACCCCTGGTCTTCCGGGAAAACAGTGCGCCGCAAAGACCGAGCCTTTTTACCCTTGAATTGCTCGCCCTCGCACACGCGGAACGTCACGTGACGACCTCAAACCCTCGTCGTGTCAGGTTCACGTGCGCCGCGACATTTCGGACAGCGCGACTGCGGTGACGCCGAAGGTGCCACCTGCCTCGAGCATCCGTATCACTGTGTCAATGAAAATACTGTACGAAAGGTTCTCGTTTACTTGCCCATATTATATCTCTTTTCGCAAGAGAAACTGAAAGAGAAGTTTTCAATAGCAAAGAGCAAAAAACGTACAATGTTGTTAGCCATAATAACTAGTATGATGTTGCTGCTGGTGCAACAGAACTATAAGTGGCGCTGGAAATGAACGCTTTGCATTTTGATCATTTACAAACTTATAGATAAATGTTGGAGCTATTGGTGCAATGGGCGTCATCTTGCGTTTCCCCCTATTGCTTAGGTGTGTACGACATTTAACCCCTTACGTGACTGTGACGCCTCCGCCTTCTAATGACTAAGCTTCACTTTTCACAGTGAAGCTGTTCTTGCTCGGGGTGAAATGAACCGCGCATCACAAAACTCCAGCGGCGACCACCGACGGAAACACTGGGCGCAGCCGGTTTCGCGGCCATGCCGAGATCTGCGCATGCGCCCTGATAACAGTTAGGAATGTGCATGCGCTTGACCTTGAAAAGGATATGAAAGCATGTGCTCGGCGGCACTCGGTCGAACAACGCCACGGGGCGGCTATACGAAACTTCGTGCGGCCAAATGAGAGGCTGCGCATCGCGAAGCTAGACTTGTTGCGATGCGGGAGAAACAACGGCAACGACGGGCCGATCCGACCTACTTGGCCAGAGAGGCCGAAGCCAAGAGGTGGCGACTACGCGAAGGCCCAGGATACGCCAGCCGAGGGAGAGCCAGGATCGCTGCGACGATTACGCCAAGACCCTGCAGTGCGGGAGGCCGAGTACGAGCGACGCTGAGCTTGCGCGCAACCGGGGGTGGCACCGTGAGTTCCGCCCCCAGTTCAGTGTCAACGTGAGTTCCTCTCGTTGGAGTTTGGACAGTGCTGCCGAGTATGCGATCGACTTTGGTTTGAGTAGAACCAATATAGGCGCCAACTATGGGGGGGGGGGGGGAGGGGGGAGGCTCCGGGGCCCGAACCCTCGCCAGAGTTTTCCGGGGAGGGAGGGCAGCTGATACTCAGCCCCGGGCGATGCCGAATCCCCCCCCCCCTACACGCGATACGAAATAGCGACAAAGTGACATAGTAAATTAGTGACATTAGTGACATAGTGACATAGTGAAATAGTGACATTACCAGAGCTTTGTGACCGACATCATTTCAGGTTTTTTTGTTTACTTTTCTCGACCTTTTTGCGCGAACCATTACTGGAGCTAATAGCTTTCTGCATCATGGTTAGGGAGGACGTGCACAGCTCTTAATTCGTTGTTTCGCTTTATTTCTGCAAATCCTGACAATAGAGAGACAAGCGCATGAGAAGCACTAGCTGCGGCTGCCTCATCCGTTCTTTCTCATTTCATCATTGTTTTAAACTTGAACAGCGTGCACACACAAAATATAATTAAATATACACACAGCACAGAGTTTATTAGATTTTTGAAAGAGATGGAGGTAGCCAATTAATAAATTGTTTCTAAAGGTATGAATAGCCTATGCCTAGTTAATGAATATGTTGTTGTATGTTCACCACGCTTTAAATTGCCTTGCTTGCTTTTTTACCATCAAAAAGCCAAAAGACTTCAGTGAGCCCTTCAGCAGCGGTCTATTATCAAAGGTGTGTGAAATGCACGTGAATATTGTGTGTCTCAGTATTGCTTCTCTTTTCATTCAGTGCTAATGACTCATGAAAAAAGACATTTCTAATAATTTACATTTATTAAGGATGGAAACGTCGTCAGTAGCATGCAAAGGTCATAAATATATACAGAGGGCTCCAATTAACTATCATGCACCAAGATTTAAAAAAGAGCAATGCGTTACTCGAAGAAAACCTACCGCATATTTTTTAAGTACAGTGAAGTACCTGGCAGTAATTTTTTCGTTACTAAGATCTAATTAGGTAATTGTAATTAATTATATAACTCGAGATGTACTATCCTACCTATCAGTGTCAATGAGGCATTTGGGGGCGCAGCCAAGGGACATTTAAGTGTGGTATCTTAAGCGACGTATTAATTGCGCACTAATTTTTTTTCCGACTGATAAATAAACACCGCGCAATATGGAGAATACCACCTGACTGCGTTAACACGCGGAACATAAAGCAGCACCCTCGAACACGCTCCCTCTGAGTTTTCCGGAAAGAATTAAAGAAATAAAGGAAAACATTGTGATCGAGCTGGTGCCTTATCTACCGCGCCACGACCCAAGTAAGACGTCGCGCTTGGTGTTAGTTGGAAACAAGCTGAGATATGTTACAGTAGATAAAAGGCCAGGGATGTTTCTTTTTAACACAAAATCTATTACCCCAAGATCGAATTATATATATATATATATATATATATATATATATATATATATGAGCCATGGAAGCGTGGCGGTAGACCACACGCACCGACTGTTATCAGAAATGATGCAAGCTTCAGACGAAGCGGCAGCTTCAAGAATCGACGGCGTAGGACTCTATCTTATAGCCCTAGCCTACACACGGATGTCCTAACATCTATGGCCTCAAAACCTCATGCTAGCATGTGGGACGTGAGTGCTTACGTACCAATTTCCAGGTCATCATTTTGGACGATTTTACATAATGGCCTTTCACCCCGCACCACCTTAACGTGAGCCAGGGCTTTCTTGAAATAGGTCCTCACAAAAGCCACTGAGTCACCTGTCTTTTTGAGCAGCATCATGTGCACAGATGAAGCCAATTTTCGCAGAAACGCCGAGGTAAATCTACACAATGCACACTATTGAAGGAACCCCAATCTATACTGGGTAAAGCGCGATCGGCACCAGTAGAAGTTGTCGCTCAATGTGTGGTTCGCAATTTACACCACCTGCCGTGGTTGCTTAGTGGCTACGGTGTTCAGCTGCCGCGCACGAGGTCGCGGGATCAAATCCCGGCCACGGCGGCCGCATTTCGATGGGGGCGTAATGCGAAAACACCCGTGTATTTAGATTTAGGTGCACGTTACAGAACCCAAGATGGTCGAAACTTCCGGAGTCCTCCACTACGGCGTGCCTCATAATCCTAAAGAAAATTTACACCGGTGCTATAATCGGTCCCATCTTCTTCAATCACACACTAACTGGACAGCGTTACGTGAACTAAATCCCAGGAGTGGTGGATGAATTCCCCAGTTAAGTTGTGCGGTCACGTCTTTCATTTCTGTGGTATCAGCAAGATGGGGCGCCAGCACACAGCAGCAGCCGAGCACGAAACTGGCTGGATGCGACTTTTCATGCGCTTTAGATAGGAAGGCACGGGCCCGTGAATTGGTCGGTTAGGTCGCCTGACCTACTTCCGCTCGATATCTTTCTTTGTGGTTGCCTGAAATATCGTGGTTACATGATCGAGACGAACGTTATAATAGTTAAAGGCGAGGACAAGGGATGTTTGCCGTAGGGTTCCGGCGTCGGTCATCAAGAAAGCCACTGAATATGTGATAAAATGGACAGAGTACAGCGTAGGTGCAAAAGGATACCTATTAGTATACGTCCTCTAGGCAGGAGCTGGTGTTCACGGGCTTACGAATTCATAGATAATAAGGACACACTGATTTTTTTTTTTTTGCGCAGACATTTTGATTGCCAATTTGGCTTATTTAGAAGTTGTATATTTAATTTCTGGACCACATCGGCTTTACCTTTTCTCTACACGTTGGTCGCTTCCCGGTATGTTTATTCCACTTCTATTTTTTGACACGATCCTCAGCACGTATACTCTTTCATGAAAATAACACGGTCACTTTAATTAGGCTTCGGTTCGAAGCAAGTTTCTGGTGGCAGAATATAGCTTCGCGCGCACTCTTTTAATGTGGTGCGAGCAATGCCCGGACTTTGAAACATTTATGCCTATTCCATTGTTTTTCGCAATTCGTGCGTGGTCAGAGCAGCGATTCGGCCGCATTATCAAGGGGCTTTTGTTATCAATGCGATCAGTCAGCCTTGAGAGAAGGACAATAAGTGTCACGTAGAAATGAGAGGAAGGAATAGCTGCGAAGCCGCGAGACTTGCTTTTGGTGCTCCTTCCGTACTATTATCAAGGGGATGCGCTGTATGTTCGGGTTCGCGACAGGCAATGCAGTTGATTTCAATCAGCTTATTTGAGGGCGCTGCTCTGTGGATGCGGGTGGGAGCACATTCACGTGGTATTTTTCATACTTCGTGAGGTTTATTTGGCAGTCGGAAAAAATTGTACGCAATTATTACGTGGCAGTTAGAAGTCATCTTGGGGTACCTACAAATGCCTCATTGACACTTCGAAAATTCGGACATTACTTCTCGAGCTAGATACCTAATTGCAATTACTGAAATAAATCTGTATAACGAAAGAATAACTGGTGGCTACTTCACTGTACTCTAAACAATGTGCACTGGGTTTTCTTCGAGTAACACAACTACCCTTTTTTAACTCTTTGTGCATGATAATTGGGGAACACTACATAATTCACTCAGTAATCCAAATGAGCCCAAGCCGGATTCACTCGAAATCAGAATCAATAGCAGTGATGCGCAGCAGAGCTTAGACACGGACTCACAAAGAGAGAGAGAGAGAGAGAGAGAGAGAGAGAGAGAGAGGGAGAAGCTGCAGTTTCGCCGGAATGGTGACACAGTATTAGTGGTAGTTAAATCCGCGACAGTTGTACGAAGGAAGATTACAACACCGAGAGGAGTCAAGCTGTGAAATTCAATGGTCTCTTACTATGAATCTTGTATAAATTCATTTAACGCCGTCACTTCAGCGCTCAATTCTTCGAGGTCACATGAAATGTCTTCAAGTGGAAGAGCGCGCGCACACACACACACACACACACACACACACACACACACACACACACACACACACACACACACACACACACATATATATATATATATATATATATATATATATATATATATATATATATATATATATATATATATATATATATATATATATATATATATATAATTAAATTCTGGGGTTTTATGCGCCAAAACCACTTTCTGATTATGAGACATGCCGTAGCGGGGTTCTTATGAGCAGCACCTGGGGTTCTTTAACGTGCACCTAAATCCAAGTACACGGGTTTTTCGCATTTCGCCTCCATCGAAATGCGGCCGCCATGGCCGGGATTAGATCCCGCGACCTCGCGCTCAGTGGCCCCACACCATAGCCACTGAGCAACCACGGCGGGTATATACATAGAGGGTTCAGGAAGATGGAAAGGCGGTGTTCCTTCATGATTACCGTTCAAGAATTTTCCGGGAGTGACGCTCACTGTAAGCTCTTCCGCACAGGCGCCAGAGCGTGTTTTCAATTTTTTGAGGTTTACATCAGTGACGAAGTAAATAATTGTTTTTGTCGTACAATGTTTTCTGAGTTCTTGTCGCGTCCTAAATGTTCTATTGAAGCATCGTTTATTTAAAGTTAGTAAAATTTTCAATTTTAGCGCCGTTATGCAGGGTCTCCAGCTATCATAAACCCAGCTATAAAAATATGCAGAACCCACGTAGCTGGACAGAACCAAGATATTGTTATTTGTCGTCGCTTGGAGATACTCAAATTAATTTATTTCATTGCAGTAATTGCAATCTTAGTCTTACTTATTTATTCACATTCTCATATATTATAATTATATAGAAAAGTGTTACAGAGAAAATTGTAAAGCAACATAAAAAACTACCGTTACATAAAAATGTTTTTTTTTTTCCGAGCGTAAAAGAAGCCCGCGAATACACGCAATATTACCGCACGACTGGTCGCTAGCTCGAAGTACTGTGTGCGTGTACTTGCGGGCTTCTTTCACGTGCGGAAAAACACGACTTCTTCATGTATTACAACTACAACTTGTGGACGTCAATTTATGATTTAATGGAGCGCCATCTGAGCAGGCTCGCGCTTTGATTGGGCAGCGTGGTATGTTTTGATCACGAATGCAAACGGCGCACTATGGCCGCTGGCACCACAGAAACGTGCCACTCTGCTCGTTTTGGGGTAAATAGGCTGACATATCCTACTTCTTATGTGTTATTATTATTATTATTATTATCATTATATTTGCGACCTAAAAGTATAAGACGTAATGTTGTATCGAGTTACATGACACCTACTCGATCTGTCCTTGATATGTGGGGCACAATTTCTACCTGCGAATCGAAGCAGTGAGAATAGCTTTGTCAACTTTTGTATCACTGCATTCGAAGTAAGAAATGAAGTACAGCCGAACAGTAAACTGTCTTGAAAATTTTTAGCCACTAGGTTAGTCCTGTCGTTGCGCTGTTTTAATCTGTGGAACATCATACACTGAGTCGAGGCAAGCGCCTTCCTGCGGTATGCTTTTCTTACAGATCCATCTTCAACACTTTTAAGAGGCGCAACAAAAATAGCAGAGTACTTGCCCTTCGTTCTTTGGCTTCTTCCGGGCGTAATCGGTGCTGTTCAAAGATTCATCTGTAGTAGCCTGCCCATTTAGCAGTCCTAATAGTTCCTTTTACATTGCACATATTTATTCTTTTTTCCTTAGCTTCACCTTTCTGTAAATTGTAGCAGTCAGTTGGCTCACGCATCGAACAGACCTCGCCTTTAAGCATCCTTAGTGAACAACTTATTTTTCCTGTCAGAATTACTCTGCTGTTTTTCTAGTATACTTCATTAGATTAGTTCCTTGAGCTGCATTCAAAGGTTTTGAATATATAATGCCCTTTGTTGCTTTGATGCAGTTTTTTCTTGAAGTGGTACTTCGATGTATGCGATAATGGAGAGAGCACAAAACAGAAAAAAGAACATGGAGCGCCCCATTCTGTCTGCTATTGAGGCTTTCATATTGATGCTTGCTATCTTTCCCAAAATTAGAATGCCAATACGCCCTTTTAAAACGTTGAAGACATTGATCTGCTTCTGAAGAGAATTGGTGCATTTGTTTCTTTTTGTCAAAATTACATTTTGTGATATCACTTTTCGTTCGTGTAGTGTCCGGAAGAGCGAAGATTTGATTAAAAGATTACTATGAGAAAGGTACCCATCTGATGTTCATTAATATGCGACAATTGGATGTGCATGCGCGCTCTGAAGGATAATATTTCACTGCATATAATTTCATGTTGAATGAGCAGGTCGAAAAGACAAATCACGTGGACAAGCGCGCATGCTATAACATTCATTGCGTGTTTCCTCTTGGTCCCACAGCTTCTTTTCGAACCCAAACACGCCGAAAGACTTCGACTTTGCGGGGCACATTGTTCGCTCTCGAGCCTGCAGGTCTTGGTTTCTTACACTCAGTGCCGTATTTTGCCCCCTACTATTCCAGGTGGTGGTGTTAGAGCTTCGGCCTCTCATAGCGAAAGTAGCATAGCTGTTCTCATCCTTACCATGATACAAAATAGATGAACTCAAAATTGCAGGCACTCCACGAAACGCGTGAAGTTTGTTCAACAATAACAAAACACGCTGGTTATATGCCTATTTATGCGACTGCTGTGCATGCGCGCACGCACGCACATGTGCGTGCGCGCGCGCGCGCGCGTGTGTGTGTGTGTGTGTGTGTGTGTGTGTGTGTGTGTGTGTGTGTGTGTGTGCGTGTGCGTGTGCGTGCGTGTGTGCGTGTGCGTGTGCGTGTGTGTGCGTGCGTGTTTGTTAAAAAGATATAAAAATAAATGCTAAGCGCCATTCCCCGTTCAATTATTTCCAAGGTGGAGCCGGGTGAAGTAATTAACATTATTTTGCTTAGAACGGCAGAGGAATCTAAAAACAAGGTGAGAACCACACAAGAGTCGCATGGCAGGTTTATGAGTATAACAAAGTGGTATACTAATTTGATGAAGTCGCCATTAAATACAGAGATTAAACCGGAAGAACTCGGTTCTGTAATTACGAGTTGCGGTGCGCTCTTCATATATGTATTCAATATTTATTTGGCGTGTAACTTGGGGAGCCTCAATGTAGCTACCTGCCAAGTCAAGTTAGTACTGGCTGGTTAGCGAATAAGATGGTTGGATGGACGAGAAAACAATATTGTGGTGAACAAGATAAAAGGAATATTCATAGGAGGCAATTTGCACGTCACTTTTAACATCACTACACAGAAGTATAGTATAACACAACCAATCGGCGGCTCGGGAAGGAGGTATCTAAATAAGGTTACTCTGCCTCTCTTTCATGTAAACTGCTTCATTGGAGAAGTGTTGCTCCTATTCTAATTAGTTACGTTCAGTTAGTAAAGACCTTAATAATGGAAGAAAGGTGTTTCGCCAATAATTGGGTAAGGGAGAGAATGGCCGACTTCTTTCGTACACAAACACTCCCTCGTGAGAAAATGCACGCCGATGTGCCACCTATGCATATCTGTGATATTACTGCGGTATATTCGAAACTCAAATGCTTATACCCCTTTCGTTCGATCGCTGAATATTTCAAGCTTCCATAGAGTGGGCTCTGACTCGTCAGTGAAGATCCCACGTCACACGCTTGACATTTCCGCCGAGGAAATCGATTCTGATATCCGCTGACAGACTCCAAGATGAGATTGGCGCCCGGAAATGAAACGAGATTTGAAGGGCTGTAGCTTCCCTGGCAAGTCAGTGTGATTGCGTTGAATCGTCTATCTTGGAGACGTTTACTCAGGCTCATTTCTTGGCGGCACGTGCAAGTCGCGAACCACTACAAAAAACAAAAAAAAACAAAGAAAAAGATTGAACTGTCAACCGCTATTGTGAAATAGCTGGTGACCCTTCTTTCTTTTAACAGCAAAGCTCTTTCATAGCCTGCGGTCCTTTCGTTGAGGTAGCAGAAGAAGATACGGCCCTTGCCAAAAGAAGCGTAAAAGGGAAAAACCGCCATGGTGCACAGTATTTTCCTGCGAAGCCAATGTTGCGACAATAGTAAAGCATGGAAACGCAAGCGTAAAGCAACCGACTTAACTTTCAATTATGCACACGTAAGTGCAAGCAACATGCAAATACTTGACGCTTCATGTAGAATCTTCGGCGAAAACCTAGTTTAGTTTCAAAGGCGTGTTGACAAATGTTTGCATAGTTTCTATTATCTGAATAGCCGCGTAACACAAAAGGAGAGGCACATTCGCACACAGAGAGCAAAGCGGACTGAATTGTGTGATTAGTGCTTTATCTATCTACAAGTAAGCTAAACCCGATATTGTGTTCATTTAGTAGCGCTGGTCTTAAGCTTCGCTGGTCTTAATGCACAACACTTTGGTAAGCGCGACTTTTCAAATTCCTGTTTAGTTCATGCCAATCACGTCGAAGAGAAATTGGGCGTGACCCTTTGTCGACTGTCAATTCCCTATGAAGCCACAATCACATAAAGACAGCTTCTGCACAAGCACTCGTTTCGGTTTTTTGAGTTTTATTTTTCGATGCAATGCATCTTACAGTCATTATGGAGATCTCTATAATTCTTGTAGGCTCCTATATTGTGTTTGTTTATGGTTGCAAGCGTGCTTTGGAGTACCTCGCGTCTGCCAAGGAGCTATTTTGTGCCTCTATTGATCTTGCTTATAGGGAGAGTGGACGGACTGACACGAAAACGCAGACTTTATGACAACTGCGTCAAGCGGTTCACTCCTGAACCTTTGTACGTTTATTCGATAAATTCGTGGCCGGTAAAACAGTTTTCGTTGACCGAAACACCCAAGCAAAACAGCATATGAAGGGCCACAGAAACAGAACGAAAGCCTACAGTAATGCTGACCCCAAGAAAGACTGTAATCCTGGGATGTTTCGATAAAACAGACAGTCTGATACTGCTTTCATTGAATTTTTTCACTAAACAAAATGCTAGGGCACTTTTGTACCTGTTCTAAGAAACTGGCTTTTTATGTGACCTACATTTCGTGACGATGTGAGCTAATGCCTGGTGCAACTTTTTAACGTGAATGAAAATACGTATTCTAAAGGGTGTTTAGTAAGATAACAGACTATGTAACAGTGGCAGTTCGACAGCATAACATATGTATTTTCTTTACGTAATCTTAGATCTGTTCTTACTCCTGTTTAAAATTTTAAGCATGTTTAGCATATAATACTGTCTTTTTTGTACAATTTAACAGCTTCGTGGCTAAAGGTTTTGATGGATGTTTACACTTGTAAAACCGAAAAGGAAACAAAAATTGGAAATTACGTTTTAAAATATATTCCATTTTATAGATAGAGAAATTTTAACTACCATCGCAATAAGAATTTAAAAAGCCGAATCTTGTTTATGACTCCTTTGATTGTAATTCTGGCATAACACCTTTCAAACTTTCACCCCACCCTACAATGCGAAAGCACACCGCACATATTCAAGACCATGCAAGAAGCAAAGTAGCACTCCTAAATGCATATACCACCTTCAATTAGGTATATTTGTTCGATTATGTTTTACATGACATTTATTTCATTGCTTTACAGAATGCAGCTGCCCAAAGCATTAAGTAGGAGGAAGAAGTGCAGTAATAGATATAACATATCTTGTTCCCCGCCAAAAATTAAAAACAAACAAATTATGGGCACCTCTTACTATGCATTCACGCATATGCATGAAGTTGAACTACGCATAGAATACACCACAAATTTATTCTCTTTTTGAGGATAAACTAATCGCTTTTGGAAGTCATGTTGCTAATCTTAGCGAATAATATGGCGGGTTAGAGAGTACATGGTGGAGACCGCCACACTTGACACTTCCCTAGGTTCTTGCGCGGCGAAAGCGTAGTGCCGTGGTGACAGGTTTTTGCGCTAGGTGCTACCACTGGCATGCTGTTTGGGACTGCGGACAACTCCACTTCAGTTTCCCATTAGCAAACAATCTGTTATGGTGCATATTGACAGGCAAATTGAGAGCCTGGGCGTGGTTTTGTAAGCGTTGTCGTGCTCGGCGCGTCCCTGTAGAGAAGTTTTCCCACATCACGATCCGGCTACCTTTCAGCATTTTACGTTCGGAAAAACTAAACTCCTAGTGTTGTAAGCAGTAAGCTTGACTATGATTGCACAACGAGGGTTGTTGAAAGTAGCGGTTGTTTTTGTTTGACAAACAAATTATTCCGCATGTGCCCTCATTCTGTGACGTTCGAAATAGAGCGATGCGCAATGATCATGCTAGTGTCTTATGCTATGCAGAAATTTATAGCAACAGCTTGTGAACAACAGCTGTTGTATAGCTGTTGTCTTGTATAGAAACAGCTGTTGTGAACGAATAGAAAATGCGAGACAGAATAGCGGCACATTGAATATGCGATGGAGATATCTTCACTGCTTCAAAGTAAGCCGAGAGCCTTTGAAGGTGCATTAAAATAAAGCCTCCCAGAAGGCTGAAATATGTATGCAGGTAAAGAAAGGTTTTCTTCTGCAAGAGAATGTAAGCCGGGAGTCAAGATGCCGGCAAATTTCAATAGGTTTCACCTGACTCTTCTTTGCTTACCTCCCTCACCATACAAATATCTTGATAGAAATGGCTTCTTGCCGATAGATGGTTTCTTGCCGTATAGTACGGACAGTTGACATGCTAGTCCTCCAGCACAAAGACATGCACCCAGAACATCATCAAGCAAGGAGGACGGCCAAGAAGATAGAGCGGATCTATTTTAATTAGAGAAAGCCTTCTTCGTGGATGCTGCGCGTGCCGTAGGAGGGGTGGGTCTACAAGATCGGTGGTGCATCAAGGGCAAATGGTCAATGGACTCTCTGTTCGGAAGGGCGAAATTGCAGAATTGGAAGAGGTGGCGATCGCCAGGGCAGCTACCTTTGCATCCTAATTCCGAATACATCCTTACGGACTCGCGAACTAAGCACAGAAATTACATGTGGGCCCGAATTGCGCAGCTAGCTCGCAGAATCCTGATACAATCTCGGGTCTTCGCTTCGCACAAAGAGCTCATTTGGGTGCCAAATCATGATGGTGTAGAGGGAAATGAGCACGAGCACGCCACCATCCGAGTTTTTCTTTCCCTGGGTCCCTCTTCTCCCTCCCCTAAGACTCCGACTTCACACTGCCATTAGTAACTTATGCAGATGCATTAGAGCATTTGCGCTTACCACACCGAAAATACCTGGGCCCGGCCAACCGTTTAGATACACCAGAAGAATGTCATTTGTGGAGATTACAAACCATGTCATTTAATAATACAGTCAAGCTGCATGCTATCGAGCCACAGTCCTTTTCAGCCAAATGTAAATTCCAACGGGCAGAAAGCAGATTTGTACCCTACGGTATGGGCTTGCCAGTCTATTAATGCTTTAGATACTACACAACACCCAAGTGGGACGGATGGGAGGCAGCTCTGTCCATGTCAACCATCGAGGACCAGCAGGCCCTGATGGAAAGAGAAAGGGCGGCGGTCTCAGTGAACGAAATTTCAGACTAAGAATGCGACCACCCTTCTCCTAACTTCTGTCCCCTTTTCCCGTAAAAAAAACGTTTTCATCATTACCATAATCGGATGGTTCAGACTTTATGCTTGGAGCGCAAAAGTTAATTTTCGCAGCATTGAATATGCTTCACAACAATGTAGGAATGCCTACGTTAAAAGCCATCAGTTTCAAGTATGCCCTTACGAAATTTTAGAACTGTGGAAGATCTGCAATGACAAACATGGTTTACTTCGTTTTAATATGCTCACATATATATGCCACAGTGTAAGCAGGTTTGCTACTTTACTGTATTTATTTATTTATTTGTGAATAGGTTTAAAAGCTTGCTGCAAGGCCTTCCCACTTTCCTCAAGAAAAATAAGTTTTCCAATTTTGACATGACAGCTTTTGCAGTCTGATTTCTTCTGGCTTTACGATATGCGATTAAGAGTGACGGAAAATGCCGCTCAACAAACAGCAACGTGTAGAGGCATATTTTTTAACAGGAACGAAATATGATGCAACCTCTAGCCTCGGGACTTGTGCTGATTAGAAGAAGTCTTCGGTAATCAGTGGCTTGGTATTTATGTCCCAACATACTCACTTTCCAAGCGCACAAATATATTTAGGCCAGTACTACCAAGTACATTTTCATTTCCCTGGAAAGCGGGTCTGTCCGTATGTGTAAGAGAGCAGAATACTTCAACAATATTTCATAGAATACTTGGTAAAGCCTCCCTGCATTAACATGCTTTATTAGAACAATCATTCTGTCAGCTCGGAAACATATAGAGAGATGTTACACACAAATAAAAAAGATTTAAAATTCAACCACATATTTCACAAAAGATTAGCAAGTTAGGCGGTTGTGCGCAATTTGAGTGCAAATATTACATTGCACTATTTCCTTCATCGTAGTAGGCGAGTCTGTAACTCCGGTTCTCCAGTGGCACTACTGTTGTCCGGGAGTTGCAGAGTGGTATCTCTGCCGTGGTGGCACGCGAGGCACTATACTGAGGGATCTAACTAATTTCTCACTATTAGGCACACTAATCTGATAGTAAGGCAGAAAGCTGACCTAGTTGCAACTGACGCATTCTTCTGAGGACGTGCTCGTCCGGTGCCCTTCCTTTTTGTGTTGTTTTCTGCGCTTGTTCAAAGAACGCAGGTGTGCACCTCTCTTCAAGGACCGTCTTCTACGCTAACTTGAATGGCTAGGTATGTCGCACTAGGAATTTGCCTGTAACATTGAAGAAAAATATTCATTAAGTTCCTCCCATGATGAGCGGAGTCGAACCGACGTCACGAGGGTTCCTCAAGGTCACCAGCTCGACGCTTGAGCACGATGCGCCAAAAATTCACTCGTAACCCTTTTCAATTAATTACTTTCTCGTCAACGCCATGTTGCCCATGAATCCAATGGGTATATGCCGTTCTTAAATAAACAATTTCCCAACGTGGGTCGCTGAGTTTGCGCCAGTGAACGTGCAGTAAGTGATACAGCACTTCCCGGCGTTCGCAAGCACCGGCGTGCGAGGTTGCTCGTCTCGAAGGCCATGGAAATACTTCTCTGCAGTGTCACCAGGTGGCGTAGGCTGTCCTCATAGAAGCGCGAGAGAGGAGCCCACATGCAGCATAAGGGTTTCTATGCTTTGGCAGGCACCGGTGCGGCATTCATCTTGAGGCCATGTGCAGGATTCGGGGGTGGCGGTACTAGATGATGCGGAATGTCCTTAGAGCAGCGCGAAAGAGGAGTGCAGCTGCAGTAATAACTAACATAACTCGTTTGGATGGTGGCAATGCGTTGTGTCGCTAAGTTGATTCAATGCTAAACGCAGTACTGTCGCCAGTCGTCGCGAGATGTTTTCTGTTAAGACTTTCGCACATACACACAATGGGTTATCTTCCATGAAGCAAGCGCGCGTGTTCATTATCACGTTAATTTCCACACTATAGAGCATGCGCAAAAAAAGCGAGGGACGAATAAGTGGGCGATGCACATTTGCGTCCTCAAATAGCACTCTGACAAGCTTTACACCTGTTGATGATGATAATGGTTTCCTACTATGGCACATAGTAGCAAATGACATATGCCAAATTGAGGGATCCGCCAAGAAGCGTGTCCCCGTGTTGATGATGATGATTCCGTTATAATGGCGCGTACCCAAGAAACGGGCAGTGCAACTGGACATGTCTAGACTATGTAATTGGCCAAAAAGTTCCGCTCTATATTGTGATAACACCAACTGTCTCTTTGAGATAATGACCTAGTGTTCGTGATCATCAGTACTATACTGTGGCATATACTTACAATGAAGGATTACGAAAGAAGCGTGCCCATGTGTTGACTGTGATGATTTGTATTCTGTGGAACATATCCACAACAGGGTATCGATCAAGAAGCATGTGCGTGCGCTCATTATGACGATGATGATTTCAAGACTGTACCGCATACCCACTACTTGGAATCCACCTAGAAGCACTCGGTACATGTCGTGCCTCCAGTTATCTCTCTGAGAAGAACGGCGCGTGCTGATGATGACTATAATTTACATACTGTGGCATATACAACTGGCGATAGGCCAAGACGCACCCGATGTACTTAGAATAAAAATGAGGAAATATAACCCAGCGTATGTTTTATTGAAGCGAGGTTGAGTAACAGCACATGCGTGCACCAGTTTCCTTAAGGACGAAGATGAAGGAATGAAATGGGTAAATAAGCAGAATTTAAAACAACCTGCAGCACAACTTTGGATGACCTATTCTAAACCTTAAACGTCACTGCAAAAGGAAGGTCACAAGAGAACTTCGATGGGAAGGAGACGTCCAGCGATGCTATGAAATGTCCCATTTGCGTTGGCAGACATCGTGCTATAGCAAAAGCACAGTGAACACGAATGTACAATGGAGAAAAAGCTGGACACCTTGAATTGATTTTCCCAGCTCTTTAAGAGTGGTTGATCTCAACGAATAAAGTTTGATTTAAAAGCACCTATAGCAGGTTGCTGAAATGAACTTGAGAGGTATACTTTTTCAGATGATTATGTTCAATGATTTCATTCATTGTTATCCTTTTATCTCGCAAAAAAGAACCAGCTGATGCGGATCATATGCCATTACTAGATGACCTCCTCAGCAATCAGTAACGTCATAAACAAAGTAAAGTGGCGAAGTCACTTTGATTTCACGCTCCTGATCCCTGTGATATGAATCGTTCGAACAATGCCCACGCTCGTACTGTTCCATGACAGATTATTAGAAAAATAAGACAATAAAAATAAATTCATCTGCTGAGTGCCAGAAAAGTCAATCCACTGAGTATCTTCATCTTTTCTTCAAAAACTACACCGCAGTAATGCTCAGACCAACCTTAAGTTTAGAACGTTGAACTTATTAGAGAAAGCTGCATACAGGCAACTTGCAAATAAATATAAAGATTTGCCGCTGTGGCCGGAGGCTCAGGAGTTGCTAGCGATAGCAAAGCATTAGACAATTGCATGACTGTTTTCGTACATTTTCAAGCAGTAGAAATTGTATTCAAATTTGAATACCAACATACTGCGAACTCGTGTTACACGCCCAAGCACAAATATTAGCCTAGTTCTCTCTATGACAATGAAAATTTGCAGTCAGAGCGCCTATCCTTGTTCAAAAGCGATCATACAATGTGATAGTATAACTATGCCGTTTGAATGTATCGTTTCACTGTGCCGCTTCTCTGAAACCCATCAGATCGCATGGACTTCGTCCCTTGTCTCTTCAGGAAGCAGTGCGGCACAAGGACCGAATCTTTTTTTCGCTTAATGTGCTCGCTCTTGCACTCGCGAAAGATCACGTGACCTCGAACACTCGTGGTGAAGGGCTCATTTGCGCCACCGAATTTTAGAGAGCCTGGCCGCGGCGGTGACGATGATGGCGCAGCCTGCCTCGAGCATCTGTATCATTGGGATGTGAATGAAAAGTTTGTACGAAACCTTCTCGGTTACTTTCCGGTATTTTATTTCTTTTCCCAAGAAAAATCGAAGCGGAAGTTTTATATCTCAAAAAATAAACTTATATTATTACTAGCCATATTATTAGTATGATGTTGCAGCCGGTGCAACCGAAGAATAACTGGCACTGGAGATCTTGTTTCCCTACGCTCAATGCCGTATTTTTGTTTCCCATATATTCGAGGATGTGGTGCTAGGACTTCGGCCTCTCATAGAGAAAGTTGTATAGCTGTTGTCTGTTTACCATGATATTTCTGTGAAAACTGGGCGAAACTTCAAGTTATGCACACCAACGTGATCTTTCAAAGGAGCGGCGGAGTCACTCGAGGTGAGCTTAGGGATCTTTATACCTTATACAATACTACAGCGCGAGCTCGGTTTCCATTCGCTAAACAGAGAAGGAGAAAAACAGAGGATTGGGAGCTCCGTGATGACTCCCTCACGGAGGTCTCGTGGCAAACATGTCGCTGCAAGCATGCATGCGGAAACGCAAAGACACGTGAACGATGACGCAAAATTTGATTATATAGTCCAAAGACAACACGCTGGGATTATTGGCCGTTCAGTATTAGTAAGGGCGGGAAAAGACTGCCTTTGAAGAAATGCTGTTCTAAGCAAACATGGATAGCAATATTATTTTTTGTGTGGATAGGATGTGATCAAGCCTAAATAGTTTGACGGGGATTGGACTAGGCATAACAAAATGTAAAACGCATTTAGGCAACATATACAGAAAGAAGCCGAGATGACGGAGCAACAGCCACACGAGCCCTTCTGCGATCCTCGTTTTCAGCCGCTTGCTTGCTCTTTCTCCAAAGTACAACACTGTCCTCTAGCAATAGGGATAACGAATGCCGCAAATAATGTTCCCGATGCAGCTTGTGCAAATCGCAGATGCAAATACGGCAGATCTTGTCCTTTGTATAATGGAGAAGCTAAGACGTACCAGAATTTGTCGAGACCTTGGCTGGAGTATACCGAGTGAGAGCCGTAGCTGACACCAGCACAGCCGTCTTTTGGAGCAGTTGCGGCGGCAAGGTAGTGTTTGTTGTTCCTCTTGCCACCACGGCAAGAGGAACCACGGCATGGTGTCAACACGGTATAGAGGAAAGCCTCCTTATAGAGGCAAAGCTGCGGGCGCCGCAACGATAGACTCTTGTGAAGAGGTTGCTAGAGAATTTTTCCTTTTACTGCGGAAGCACAGGCCCTCACCCCCGGCGATACATTATGCGGTGCTATGCATGGCAGACAAGAAAGAAAATTGTTTCGCTTTACACTTATTGACATTCGGTTATCTTCCTATCCACGGAAAACAGGGTTTAGTGTTCTGCGAACTGAAAGGGTCCATAATAGGGTCATCCACTTATACTCGTTGTATCCTTGTTATCAAGATAAGGGACATTATTATTATACGTAGAAAAATAGTGCACCTCAGCGCAGATTTTAACTGAGCTATGATGTTAAAATCGCCGATGCTGAACCCCTGCCTAGGAAAGCCAGAGCCGTTTCGGCACAACAGTCCGAATCCACGTCTGCCATCCACCTCTTGCACTCAACGGCGCATCAGCGGTGTCGGCGTTGAATGATTCCCGCAATTTATTCCCATTTGCCATAAAATGGCACAAACCCAACAACGCCTGCAGAAACCACTTCGGTCGGACCACCCAGTTTGCTGTGCAACGCCTCGCGTTAAACATGGACTGCAGAATTTGAGCGCGAAAATGTGGTGTCATGACTCCTCTAAATATTAATACCACGGCGCAACTTGAGCAACATTTGATTGGGAGCCTACTAACTAGTAAATTTTGAAATTGTATACAACCTATCTGCGGCATAGTTGGCCTTCATTTCGGGAATGAATGAAAAATGGAATTCTTTGCCATTTTACTGCTGAGAATTACGTGTAAATTATTCAAACATTGCATTCCCTGCAAGGACGTATTTCTCTAATTATGCATTTTTATGTGACGAAGAGGTAGGAAAGGGGAAATGTAGAGAGGTTAACATGAAATGTGTCCGGCTGGCGACCCTACGCAAGTAGTGTGGCATAGCAGGCGCTCGACGAAGTTGTCCGGGAATCATATATACAACACGTTGGGGCCACAGTATGCTAGTAGGAAAAATTATGCGGTGTACAGGACAAAAACGCAAATCAAGTAACTCCAATTCACCATTCCCCGTTTCATCCCGCCCCGATTTGATCATAACATGGCAGCATATTTGCAAGTTTGCGCGTTAAAATTATGCCGTCAACATTCAGCAATGCATTCAGCAGGCGTATGCAGAGAAGCCGACTTCTGTGCTCGCGGTAGAAAAGTTCAAAAGTACGCCATCGTAGCGACTAAGGATTTCCTTGCGCAAAGAGACTGATGCAATATGTATTACTGCTATTAAAATAGAGGCTGCAGTATGGGTACACAAGAAACAAATGGAACTAGCAATGAGCGGAGGTCCTCAATAGCCACAATAACGAATATATTGGATCACACGATAAACTTCGTCGGTGAATGCCGGAAACGGTGTTGATTGCATTTTTGCGCTCTGGTTTCAGTACATGAGGAGCTGGCGCTCTTGATCATTAAATGATTCCTGAAATGTTTGTCGAGGTATACTAGTCAACTGTCTTCAATAACGCTATATCAAAAGGTCGAAGATGTCTGTTTTTATCGCAGCTTGAAATAAAGGTGCGTGTCACATATATATATGTGACACGGAAGAGACGTTTTATTTTTTGCACTTTCTTTGGTAGAACTCAATAGAAGTCGAGTAGCAGCCATTGGAACACATTGCTGAACTAAGGTGGTTTTGTATTTCAGAGGCGCGAAGTAGAAACAAACGGCATTCAATACACGATGAAACAGCCCACAGCATCTCGAGTTCGCACCTCATTGAAAGTTGCTATTCGAAGTTAAAGTACCAATCGTAAAAGAAAATTAGCTTTATGTCCCTTGAATGCCCACTATTCAAAAATGAGATTTTTCTGTCTGATAGAAGCGTAAGTTTCAGCTACAAGACGAAAGCGCGTCTACTGTCGCTGTGCGAGATATGTAAGCACCAATTGCAACTGCGGCTGAGTTTTTACATGGTTAATTGTCCTCACTTCAGTGCCTTCAGGCACGGTGTAGTGGTCTGCTCAGCAGACCAACACCATAGCCACTGAGCAACCACGGCGGGTGCAAATGTAAGTGTTTTTGTTTCTGCTCCCAACAAGCTCGGCCAACTTTGCAAGTTGACGGATCCAAGTACCGCGCGATAAGTGCACAAAGCACCACCGCAGAAAGTTCGTCGCGCGTGTTCGCCGGGTTGTTTAGAACCTCCCGCTTTCATGTGGAAAGTAATATATCGGGCAAACTGGGCTTTGCCTCAATTATCGGCTCCGCGAACACCACAACAACGTAAAAAATGCCACCGGTCGGCTCTTGGCGACTCATTGTCGCGATCATGGCTGCAAACCTATCGAGGACGAATAGACGATCGTGTCCCATGGCAGAACGCAGCTCATCCGCGAAATAATTGAAGCGCAGATGATTGCAAAATTGGGTGATAAATGTGCTGGTTTCCCTGCACTGGCTCTCACAGAAAAAGAACTAAGTTTCTTGGAGGCGGCGTCACATGACTCATAACTATGTTACACAAATGCGCAGTTTGTTTTCATGTGCGCATGCGCAGTCATTACTGCTTCGCATGTATAAACCAATTCAGTGGTACAATAAATTTAGTTGAAAGTTTGCGCTTTGGGGTGTCCTCTTCTCTTAGGTCCGTGTGTTTTTTGTTGCGCAATAATACTTGAAATATAGTGCATAGCCGTTAAAAACCGCATACTGCCAGAAATTTTAACAGGATCATCCTTCGTTTGCACGACTGTCAGCTGCACAGGCAAATCGACCACACCAACACCGTAAAATGAAGCCCCCACGCACACGAATGCAGGCACCCCACTACAGGCGAGACGCTGGTACCACTGTTAGAAGCTATCAGTTGTCAGAATAAAACTGTCTACTATCGCCAAGTATAGCAAACGTCAACGGAGCTGGCAACCTCAGCGTAACACCTTGGTGCGGCTCTTGCGGTCACCGATTTCAGTGCATGGGCCCTATGTGTAGCCTGTCCTCTACAGTTAGTACATTTACTGTATGCCGCGAAGCAAGCAAACGAGGAAGGCACCTGGAGGCGAAGAAAATCACGCGCCGTGTATAGCTCGACATAGCGGGCTCGGCGGGAGGCAGAGTACCGCCACCTAGAGGAATGTGTAGGTAACGTTGAGCAAAGTGGCGGAGGAAGGTAAGCGGATGCGCGCTAGCGGGTTGACCTGTGGGAGCTGCTACGGGCTTTCCTTGCAATGCATGCGTAGTTCGTTCGTCTTATGGCAACGTCGTCCTCGCGCGCCGAAGGCTGTGAGTGGAAGCGTGCGACGGTGAGCCGACGATAGCGGCTCGATCTCGCACGCGCAAGGGAAGAAATCGCGCCGTCTTCCGACACGCGCATTTCACCATCGCACGGGGGGATGGGGTGGAGCGGGGGCGTCGTACTTCGGCGGCGCCCGGTTGCGCGCTCTTTAATCTTGAAAGCGATCTGCTTTGGGGGTCCAGTCAAGGTTGGCCGACGTCTCGTAGCTTTGCGTGCGCTGTGTTCTGACCGCTGAGTTTGCGTTGAAGCGATAGAAGCACGAATGGCATTTCGCTCACGCTTTGACAGCGTGTGCCTGCGGTCAATGTTTACAACGGGGCATTCTACTCCGGCGGCTGCTGCGTGGGGCGCGGCCGCGAGAGCCCTGTATGAATACAAGCTGTGATGCGGACAGTGTAGGCGTCAAGGCGTACCGAGAGCAGATAGTGTCTTATGCGCTATAGCACCCATACGCTTGCGCGTCGCCCGCGTTCACAACGTGAAGCGTCACTAACCTTTTTGTTTACTCTTTTTCCTTCTTCTCATCTTCCGGTCAACAGTGAACATGTTCTAGGGCTCTGCAAACTGGCATGGACCATGACACGGTTGTCCAACAATTCTCAGTGTAATGCTGTACAGTATAAATCAGTCATTTATTTATTTATTTATTTATTTATTTATTTATTTATTTATACATACTGCGGTCTAAGCTGCGCCCAGGCACGTACGCAGGGGAGCCCCCCCCCCCCACCTTTGATATTAAGCGGCGTAACCCCCTCCCCTCCCCGCCCACGCCACCAATCCTCACACACATTCCTAAAGCGCCGCCAAATCAATGTTGAGACTTGACATCTACTCGGTGGTCATTATTTTGCTGTCTTTTTCACTCCTTTTGGATGACGATATTTATCGGCATCTCCTGGGGCGTGAAGGCCAGATTTCTCATCGATTCGGTGTCCGCGCTATTAACTCAGGATGCGTTCAGTTGTCAACATCTATTCAACAGTTACGCGCATGGCTACTGCTTCGTTAGTTCAACCTTCTTTGTTAAGAGGGATCGAGGGACCAGGAACGAGATTCAGTTTGTAGTCAGCTGGTCCGTATGCTTGAGGAACGAGTTGAAGCCGGAGAAAACGCCAGTTGAGTTTAACTTTTCCTTTTGCTTCATTATTTTCTCGAGTGCCGGCTCGCCGCGAGGCTGGCCGATCGTCGGAACCATATACCCGCGATATGGGATAAACAAATTGCAAATTGAGATAATACGACACAGCGTCCATCGTCAAACTCTGCAATAACCCTTAAGAGGAAGCTTTAGCTCGGGTGCTCCTATCTAAATACATGTAAAAAGAGAATTCGTTTTTCTCGGCAACCACTGCACCAATTTTGACGAGGTTTGTTCCATTTCAAAGAAAAAGTTAAAGTCTAGTGACTGTTGGTTTCGAATTCTTGAGTTAGGGCGTCAATCTTTTATTAAAAACTGGCGAAAATCCTAAATTTCCAAAAAAACAAAACAGCCAAGTTTACAACTCTGTAACTCCTAAAGGAAAAACGATAATACAATTCTGTGAAATGCATCTAATAGTACATCCAAAGCGGACAAAATTTATATATTACACATGAATCTCAAAAAAATTTAGTAACATGGAAATACAGCTTTTGCAGAACCCTTGTAAACAATGTAACAAATTCACGTAAGAGGTAAAATGAGATATCGAATTTGTCCGCTTTCAATGATCTAATAGATGCCGTTCACATAACCGCGATATCTGTTTTTGATACAGAGCTATCAATTTTTAAAAATTGTGCTTCTATATTTTTCAAACGGTCAAATATTTGAAAATCGTTTTAAGAAAATTCAAGCCCTAAATAGAAATTCCGCTTCCAACAGTCACTAGAATTCAACTTTCTCTTTCAAATGCAACAAATTTCATTGAAATCGGTCAAGGGGTTATCTCATAAAAACGTTTTTGCGTTCCGCGTGTATTTGAATAGGCCGCGTCGGAGTTGGGCCCGAGCTAAAGCTTCCTCTTGAAGGGAAGCTGAAACACTTCTCGAAAGAAATGAGTTCTCTACGGCATTCTACAGTTTTGAGCCCCTGAACACGAATATCTGGTTCAAAAAGGGCGGAAACAAACGCAAGCGGCTGTTTTTTCAAGACAACGCGCACCAGCGCCTCAGGGTATCGCGCGAACGCCGCTGTTGCCCGTGATTGGTCGGGGCCACTGTGACGTCAATCGCGGCAGTCACCGGTCGGCGCCGCCGCACGCCGCCGTTTCAGAGCGTAGCACGCTGTTCTGTTCTGGCTTCATACCTGAGTTGTGAGCATTATGGAACGTTCTCGCTGTCTCGGACAGCTTGTATTTTCGCTGTACATGTTCGAACCGACAGCCCATACGGAAAACGATGGTGGCAATGGAGGTAACGGCGGCAATGACGATGTTGAGTGTGCCAACAGCGAGAGCGATTTGTGCACCTTCTCGCGCGTTTGAAATCTTAGCTGGTACGTATGTTTCTTTTTTTTTCATGTAGCTGCACGTTCCAATGACGGGAGAAAAAATGCGCTGAAGTGTCACTGGGAACTTGCTGCTGGAAGAATGCCGAAGCACTAACTTCTCATTAGATTGTAAACACGGGTGCAATTCCGCGATGTCATGCACCTTGCCGCTGCTTGTCTAAAGTCCCGTCGTTTTTTGAGTGTTGATACAGGATCGCGAACATAAGTGCCGCGTTTCAAACCGCGCACATGCAGTGCTGCGAGGTACAGTCACGGAAGTTGCTTATCATACACATCCAGAGATGGCCAGAGGTATTATATGTGCAATATTCATACTATGGTTCGACGACTTTGCGATTGTGGCTCGATCAAGAATCGGTATGCGTGCTCCATGCTAGTGTTGACGTAAAGATATTAGGCAGCTTTAGCACCGCCGTGTGGTAAACACGATAACTGCAACCGTACGTCGAATGTCACTAGGCAAGCCTATACTCCATTTCATACCTCAGGTGCAACGCTGTGGAAGCTACGCACGAAGTCCGGTCACTAAAATTTATTACTGCGCGCGTTTCGGTCTATGCTTCGCAGCGTGCCAGCGGCGTTTGCTCGCGCGAGCATGCACGTGAACCTGCCGCGACGGGCAGCTTCACGAAAAAACATTTTACGAAAATCGCAAAAAAAAAAAACGTGAGTGGCGGCGGCGGCAGATCTCTCGTAGCGTCGTTAGTAAAGCGCAGGACGGAAAGAGGCATGCCAGTACATGCCAGCACGCCGGTCCGGCAGCTCGGTCGCCGCGAATGACGTCACTCTCGGCGGTTTTCTCCTCTGGCAACCACCTCACGCGGCGCTCCGGGAACCGATGGGGGCGTGTCCGCGGGGGTGATTTAAAAAGCGATTTCCGCCCCTTATATTAACAAAACGAAGAAAAAAATTCGGAACCGTAAATTATTAGGTCTGTTCTTCCCAATCCCGGCAATTCGTGGATATTGAAAACCGTTTCAGCTTCCCTTTAAACCCATAAGCAATACGACTGTCACTAGTTACCTCGTCTAGTTTTTCCCTTATCGCACAGCACTTTTTTTGTGCAAAATTGGCAACTGGAAACAAGAGTCGCAAGCAGTTGAGAAATTAAGCCAAAGCAACAGCCAAACAAGAAGGAAAAGTGAAAATTAACAAATTTAACCTTGTTTATGAAAATATATATGGATCAACATCTTTTCATTTAAAATGGAAGTACAGAAAACGCTGCCGAAGTGGAGAACAATTCTGTGTATATTGAATGACACTTCTACAGTTATCATTCGAGCCGCCTGACGTATCTACTTCACTGCTGTGGTCATGTAGGTGTTTTTCTAACATTGCGCGGTGGCCGCAATACGTCTAGACCCGCAGCGTCCTGCGCTCTAAGCGGTTGTATGGGACTGGCGGCCACACATCATTACGCAACTTCCCAAATAACAATACGAGTCGGTTTTGGCACTTCACTCGGTCGAGCACTAAACAAGAGATCTAAAAGAACTGCGATTGTTCCGCAAATGAATATTTCTCTATAATTCTTCCAAAGCTTATCAAAAAGCGCCACTATAGTCGGATACAACTTAAGTCTGCAGTGAAGCCCCGCGCACGCCCTCATAACCGCCAGCTACTGTCTCTCCTCGAGGCTGCGAAAAATTCGTACTTCAAACTTTTCCGGTTTCCGAAATAAGCCGGTAACCACAAAAATAAAATTATTAGCCCGGAATGTTATACGTTCTCCTTCGCATAATATTGCGGAATGGCGACAGCCCAATTCTTTATTGAAGTGGAATTAAGTGCTTGCTTCGCTGCAACTATTTATTGTCAAGTTTCACTTCAGTTTGCAGTGAAATTTCATGAGTAAAACGGGCTCAGCAGTGAAATGAACTGTACCGCAGACTTCTGTAGGTTTAATTAATTCTGGACTTTGATGTGCCAGAACCAGGATCTTATAATGAGGCACGCCGTAGTGGGGGACTCCGGAAATTTGGATCACCTAGGGTTATTTATTGCGCACCCAACTCTAAGTAGACGGGTGTTTTCGAATTTCGTCTCCATCGAAATGCGGCCACCGTGGCCGGGATTCGATCCCGCGACCTCGTGCTCAGCAGCCCCACACCATAGCCACCAAGCAACCATGGCGGGTAGACTTTTGAAGAGTGAAACGCTCAGACTCCATGCGCTTTCTTCACGTCTGTTGCACACCTCATCGCTTCCGTCGAAGGAAAGACTCTTCAAGAACAGCAGATGCTCCGGAGGTATCAAGTACGACGCCATTTTGAAAAGGCCGCATCCCGACGATTTCGTTTGCTTCTGGGATTGGCTGGTGGAGTAAGCCAAGTAAGCCAACCCCGCGCGGCATGTGCGCCTTGGTTGCCAACTGTTGCTTTTTTAAATTGTATGCTACTATAGAAATCTACTATAGGGAAAGGCCTTCGGCCTGCAGGGAAAATAAAATAGGCTGATGATGATGATAGAAATCTCGATTTTGCATTTTCGTTTGTTTACTTCTTCTTGACAGTGTGCTTCGTGCGCTTCTTTCCTGCGCGAGTCCATTCGATGTGATTCCTTGTTGGCCAAGTAAAGAACAGGTGTATCTCACAGGCGTGCTACCTTTGAGATACACCTTATTTCATTTTTCTTTTGCGGGTTTACGTGTCTTTATGGCGAATGGCGGGCGTTATTCACATTTTACTAGTAAAGGTACCCCCCCTTTCATTTGCATAAAAAAATTACCTTGGGTTGCACCCCCCCCTCTAAAAAAAATCCTGGTTACCAGCCTGATTGCCCCATAGCAGAGTTCTACATACTCGTAGGAAATGTACATTTGGGCAAAAGCGAAAGGACAACTAATAACAAGACAGTATTGACAGGTTACAGAATACCCCAAATTAAATGCTCTTCAAAGGATCCCAAATAGTCTTGGGTTACGGCTTCGTTATAGAAATTATTTCAATCGTTTATTGCACGAGGAACGAAAGAATACCTAAAGGTGCTGACTGTATGCCTTAAAAGTGCAGTTGTTTGCGAACGTTGTTTTCTAGTTGTGTAACCTGCAAATGAAGTCGAGATATGTAACGTGTCAATTTTGTAATGACAATTTATCAAATGATAAACTACAAACACGGTTTCTATAAGTAATATGTGTGAAACTACCCATCTTTATTAACACGCTAATACAGCTGCGACCATATGAGTTGTGAATGAATCTTAGAGCCTTCTTCTGTAATCTTTCCAAATTTTCAACTTTGTATTTAGTGAAGGAGTCCCAAATTATCACGCCATCCTCTAACACAGGACGGATAATTCATTTGTAGGTGAGAATAAGCACTTGAAGGGTAGCTAACTTGAATGTACGCTTCAAAGAAAACAACTTCCTTAAGGCATTGGCTACAACATTATCTATGTGCGTATTCCAAGAGAGTTTCCTACTAATCAGCAATTCTAAATATTTATAGTGCTCAACTTGAGAGAGAACTCAATCAGCAATAGAATAACTGAAGGGCTGGAGTTTATTTTGTGAGTGATTCTTATGAAACATTCTGCAAAATTAATGTGCATTTGCCAGTGTTCACACCACAAAGTGATATTCTCAAAATCATCGTTTAACTCCGTTTGATCGTCTACAGGGCTTACTGAGTTATACAACAGTTATACAATCGTCAGCGTACAACCTAATATTCGTAAAAATATGCTTAACAGTGTAGTTTATGAATAAAATAAATACAGTTATATGCGCCAACTACAAACTGGGCTTTCAGCGCATGTTTTATTTGAAATTTCATACTGAAATCGCTGCCGCTAAGCCTCTGCGGCGAACAGAGACCGCAATGTTGGCGAAATGGTCTAAATCCCCATGTGATATATTACTGCGCACACTCTGCCACTCAGCCACGCAACAACGGTGTCACGGTTGAATTGCTACGCAATTGTTTCCTTCATGTGAAAACAGTGGCACATACCCGAGGACGCCTGCAGAAATTACGTACCTCGGGCTGAATGCCAAGCCGCATTTGCCAAAAAAAAAATAATGCAAGGAACCGTGAGCTATTACAGAGCTTGCATCAAATAAATTTCCAACGTGCTAGATAGGCTTCCACCCGCCGCTGTGGCTTAGCGGTTATGATGTTGCTCTCTTTACGAGGTCGCTGGGTCAAACAAACTCTGGCCGCAACGGTTGCATTTTGGTGGAGGCCAAATGCAAGAACTTCCTTCCATTAGGGGCACGTCAACCATCTCCAGGTGGTCAAACTGAATCCAAAGTACGCCACTACGGCATGCCTCTTAATGAAATTCCAACAATCTTGGTTTTGGCTCGTCAAACCCCAGAATTCAGCATTGGCTTCCGTTACTCAGGGGCAGGCATTTCTTAATGCAATTTTATCAGCTGTTAGTGCTACCTCACTCTTCAACAGTTTACCTACGACATAAAAATCTGTAATAGAAATTTCATTTTTCTACCACACTCAATGCACTCAAAATTTTACTTTGCGATGATGCACCTACGGTTAAATATGGAATGCAGAATTCGAGCCCAAAGTTTTGTGGTCGCGGCCCTTTGAAATATGAATGGAATTGTGTATGATTCAACAGTATTTCATTGAGAGTGCACTAAATGGTGAATTGGCAAATTGTATGCAACCTGTCTATAGCAGAGTTGGCATTAAATTTGAAAAAGAATAATCAAAAATATTCTTCTTTATTTGGCCAATAGGACGTAAGTGTATATCGGCCAAACGGTGCATTTCCTGCAAACAGGTATTTCTCTGCTGAAGCATATCTGGAAGATATTTATGGCAAAGAAAGAGGAAGGCAGGGATGTTAACGAGAAGCTAGTCTGGTCATCTACTCTGCGCATGTAGTGTAGCGTAGCATGGACTCTAGACGGCCTCGGGAATAAAATGCTATACTGTACTGTGCAGCAATTATAATAGCAGAGGCAATCGTGTTATGGACAAGGTGACAACTCCAAGCAGGTATTTCCCACCAATCATGGCCCGCTTGATCCAACGCAGGTTCGGTCGCAACTTGTTAGCATGCTCGTGTGTGCGCGCATTACAACGATGTCAACAATAGTAACGCATGCATTCCCAAACCTCTGCATATAGAAGGCAACATTTGTGCTTGTTGTTGAAACATACACAAGTACGCGTTTCCGCGAGGAAGATTTCTAACATTTCTTGGCGGAAAGTGTCTCCCGCATTATTTATTAGTATTATAGCCTCCTCAGTTTCTACGGCCCCGACTGGGGATAGTAGCTCAACCTTGTCCAGAAGCGAACTTTCAAACGCGCGTGTCAACTTAAAATTTGAATTTTCCGCTACAGAAGGTTTTATTTTCTCTAGACTCCGCAAGGTGGCACCACTCGTCAAGCGAGAGCAAAAAAGTAAACGGAGAAGCGAAAGGGTGTGCTGGTTTTGAAACAGACAGGATTCACTTCAATTACTAGCCGCGTTTACATGAATACGGTAGAAGCGTATCGTATTATCTTGCCGTATTGGAATCCGCTGATGCACCTCCGTTTATATGTATGCGCATCTCACTGGCTCGCAAGCTAGCGCCGTCTGGTGTAACATTTGAAAATGAGACCCCGACTTGCGGTAAACAGGCTTCCGCTGCCATACGGCCGCGCCGCTGGTTGGTTGGCCGGTTGTAATCTCGCAGCGAATGCTTTCCCATAATTCCTGATGCGATACGCTTCTGTTTACATGCGCCGCTGAAATGCTCATTCTCCGTCTCAAACTAGCCTTGTTTGGCGTATTGGATGCGATACGCCTTCCTAGCGAAATACCTCGTTTACATGAGATGCGATACGCTTGAAAGTTGATACAATACGCTTCTGTCGTATTCATGTAAACGCCGCTACTGGCTTGGACGAGAAGTGGCCTGGCGACTTGATGGTCGCGCTGTTCCTTTATTGGGGGGCACACAGGCGCTCAGGAGGTCAGATCACGTAGTATTGAAGGAGGTCCCCTATGAGAACCTCAGCACCGCCATCAATAACCGAAAAAGGAGGAAAACAAGAAAGAGAGCTTGCCATGCAATGGGCTACATCATCATGCAGGGCTGCACAGGAAATAAGTGGGCAGTGATTGAGGCCCAGTTAAATAGAGAAGAAATAGTGGTGTATGCGGTTACAAAAACAAACCTTATAGACTCTGAAGAGCCGCCAGTCATTGAGATATATCTTTGCGAAGAGTAGAACAGAAATAAGTGGGAAGTAAAGGAAGAAGGAGCTGGAATGCTCATCCATCAGAGAGCCAAATGGAAGAGTAAATTCAAAAATTGTCCAGAGTGTCTTTGGTTAACAGGTACGGTAAGTGGAAAAAAAAAACTTGGTTGGGAGTAACGTATTTGTGGACGGGAAATAATTGCACAAAGAAGAATCAAGAGTTAGTGGATTGCATAAGTGCTGATATTAAGGGTTTTAGAATGATGCCGTAGTTATCCCATTGCGTGACATTAATGCCCACATACAGGATCTAGATCGAAATACTGACAACAACGGGTAGTCAATGCGACATCTTTGTGAGCAAGATAACCTCGTTATCGCGAATACAGTACCTAAGTGTGAAGGGCAGATCAAGTGGGAAGTGGGATACCGGCAATCGACCATTGATTACTGTCTGATGACAGAAGGAATTGATGGTAATTTGAGAGAAATAGTCATTGACGAGGAAGGGTATAGCAACATAGGAAGTTACCATAAACGTATAATTTTTTTAATGGGATATGTAATTTTGAAAGAGAGCAAGGAGTGAAAAATGGCCTGTGCAATTTTGAAAGCTTAACGAATAACAAATATAGTCACAAGAGTCAAGAAAGAAGTTTGCGAATGGCCAACAGTCGGAATATATTGCTTCTAAGTGCAATAACGACGGAAATACGGAAAGAGAAATAACATGTTCGTTGGAAAGGAAAAGAAAAAGAAGCTGAAAAGTTGGTGGAACAGGGCGATACAAGAAGCGATCGCCGAACGGCAGAAAGCATCCCTAGAGCACAGGCAGACAAAGAAGGCATAGTTGCCGCGGATGAAGAGGCCAGTGAATGGGAAATATATTGGGAGAGAAACTCTGTGGTTAAAATACTGATGCAAGCAAAAATAAAAAGTGAACGTGAAGGTTGCTTGTCATAAATACGTGAGAAAAAGGCCGCAAGTAGAATATTTTGGAACCACATAAAGTTATTTGGCAGGAAGTCAACAACAATACAACAACATATCCTAGACGAAGATGCAAACAAACTGGAAGGGGAAGCGGTATTAAATTACACCCGAAAAATAAAAGCCGAATCTTTCCAAGGGAATAACTAGGTTGTATTTGAAGAAGAAGAGAGCATGAAACAGAACCAAATGGAAAAGGAGCTGGTGCGGAGAAATTTCAACTGGAAGAAAGTCGAAGAGAAAATCTCTAAGCGCACAGCCACAGGGCTAGAACGAGGTTCCCATTAGGCTGGTTAATGAACAAGGACCAAGAACCTAGGGAGCTCTGGTGAAAGCAGTGGGGAAACTTCAGATGATAGAAGAATACCAGACAGTTGGCGACAAAGTAGAATGAATTTAACTTATAAAGGTAGAGGGAGAAAGATAAAATTCACTCGTATAGACCATTTACCATCACATCGGTAATATACAGTTTATCAATGCAGGCAATCAAATTAAAGCTGCAAGCATGGGCAGAGAATAATGGCATTTTGGGAGCACTTCAACATGGCTTCAGAATAGGTGGAAGTTTCGATGATAACTTATGTGTTCTTACTCAGTGTCCTGAAACAGCAAGAGTAGAAAACAGACCGTTCTACATGGCCTTCTTAAACATTACAGGAGCGTCTGACAACGTAGCCAACAACATTTTGTGGAATGCTCTGGAAGGGGATGGCTTAGGTGATGATTGTCTACAGCTTTTAGAGAGATTTACATAGGAAATATCATGTGCGTTGAATGGGAAGGATGAGGAGCGAGGAGAGAGTTTATATGAAAAAGGGACGGACACGGGGTGCCCTTTATCCCCACTGCTGTTTATGATGTACATGGCGAGGATGGAGAGCACGCTACTAGGAAGTATTACCGCGTTTAAGCTCTCATGCAAACAGGCTGGTACAGTAGTAGAGCAGTAGCTTCCAATTTGCTTTATGCGGGCGACATTGTGGTGCTAGCTAGCAAGTGAAGTGATACGCAACGCCTGGCTAATATCTGTGGACTAGAAGGTGAAAATTTAGGTTTAGAATTTAGCGTTAGAAAATCAGGTGTTATGGTATTCAATGAAAACAGTGAACAAAGAATGACAATACAGGGCCAGAAAATTCCCCGGCTAACAGAATATAAATATATCGGCATATGGATAAACGAAGGCAATAGATATATGGAAATACAGGAAAAAACAATAACAGTAAAGGGGAAGAGAAATGCAGGCATAATGAAGCACAGAGCGGTAATATGATACAATAAATACGAGGTGCCCCGGGGTATGTGGAAAGGTCTGATGGTACCAGGACTTGCTTTTGGAAATGCCGTTGTTTGCTTGAAATCAGGCGTACAATCAGCACGCGAAGGCAACCAAACGCCAGTAGGATGACTCGCATCGGGCGCTTATGGAAAGACTACAAATGAAGCTGGGCCGGGTGATATGGGCTGGACAAGTTTCGAAGTAAGGGAAGCTCACAGTAAAATTGATTAAGAAGAACGACTGAGGAATATGGAAGAAAGTAAACGGGCTGGTAGTGTGTTGAGCAATTTGTACAGAAAAAAAGAACATTGATTCAGATTGGAGTGAAAGAACTAGGAAGCTTACCACCAAGTATGCGGCCTGTAGGGTGAGCGACACAGCAACAAAGAACGACAAGCCTAAAGTCAGAGAGGCTGAAGTATTCTCATGGATGGCGGCAATGGAAAAGAAGCCTGCCGTGAGTAACTACTTACAATGAGAACAAGAAATTTTTCATCGAAGCGACGATCCATTGCTACCGTTGTTCCCGCTGATGAGGCTTTGCGGGAAATGATTACAACCGTATCGCGGGCACGTTTTCGCCGTTGTTTGAGCCCCCCATCCTGCAACAATTCTTCTCAGACATTTCTTGAAGCTTTGGCCATCCCACACATGCGAAGGGTGTTGCCTATATTGCACTGAAAACGTGAAGAAACAGAAGTACTATGAATGACACAACAAACTACGGCGCGCGGATGGCTGCTCTCCCGTGTGTTCTGCGCAAGGCCGCCACCAGCGGCGCGTTCATCGGCGCGCACTACGCGTATAGGTTAAAAAAGAAGCACTCACTCCGAGAACGGCAACGGGCACTTGTGTATGCACTGAAAACGTGAAGAAACAGAATCACTATGAATGACACAACAAACTACGGCGCGCGGATGGCTGCTCTCCCGTGTGTTCTGCGCAAAGCCGCCACCAGCGGCGCGTTCATCGGCGCGCACTACGCGTATAGGTTAAAAAAAACGAAATCAGGAAAGAAACAATTGATGGTAACTGGAAGGGAAGCTCAGTACTCTTCGAAGCGAGATCAGGATGCCTTAAAACACGCACCTATAAAGCCAGATATAGAAAGGAAGAAGCACGTTCGTCCTGCGGTAACGCTAGGGAAACGATGAAGCATGTTTTATTAGAATGTGGAGATATCTGCCCAGTGGTCGATTTAGGTACCAATGGACTTCTTGAAACCCTTGGGTTCAGCGAGAGCAGAGGAAAGTAAACATGTCCAAAATAGACATTAGTAAGAAACGATTGGAAGATTGGTGGAGGAAAGTAGGCAAACGATAAACAATGGAGGCGTACAAAAACTAAGTTCACAATAAGGGTTCAGAAAGTTTGGTTTTGCAATCCATAGCGCGTTTCTTTTCCTTTATTTTTTACATAGGTAGGACTTTAGACAATATTACATAGGTAGGACTTTAGAGCTTGGTCGCCCAACCCAACGTCCCGTTCCAAAGGAGAAGGTCATAACACCCATCCACCCATCCAGCGCAAGATTGCATCTCCATACACAAGTGCCCCTTGCCGTTCTCGGAGTGAGTGCTTCTTTTTTAACCTATACGCGTAGTGCGCGCCGATGAACGCGCCGCTGGTGGCGGCCTTGCGCAGAACACCCGGGAGAGCAGCAATCCGCGCGCCGTAGTTTGTTGTGTCGTACATAGTGCTTCTCTTTCTTCACGTTTTCTGTGCAATATAGGCAACACCCTTCGCATGTGTGGGATGGCCAAAGCGTCAAGAAATGTCTGAGAAGAATTGTTGCAGGATGGGGGGCTCAAACACCGGCGAAAACGTGCCGGCGATACGGTTGTAATCATTACCCGCAAAGCCTCATCAGCGGGAACAATGGTAGCAATGGATCGTCGCTTCGATGAAAAATTTCTTGTTCTCATCCTTTCCTTTTTCGCGTCGGTGTTTTTTTCCACTCTATCATAGTCACACGCGTAAGCGACGAAGTTCGTCTGCAGTGCAGCATGCGGTTTAAAGGCATTTCGCTGAAGTTCGGAATGCCGTTTGCCGCTTATATTGTTTTCCGTTTCTTTAACGCGTTGCGCTAGCTAGGCAGCACGACTGCACCAGCGCATTGTGTTGTATGTTAAAGCTATTAAAGTTTACAAGAACTGAAATTGTTGGTTTATGTGGCCCGGTAAATCCTCGCAACAGCTGTCACGCACTTCATGTTTTTACATCTATTTTATGCATGGCCTCGCACATGTTTAACTGTTGCTAGTTGCTTCATGCATAACCCTTTTGATTCTTTTGAGGTGCGAGGTTTTCACCCTGCTTCGTTCGTAAAGAGTATAAATCACGCTGTGTCTTATCGGAATGACACCGAGCAAGTGCTTTATTCTTTATAATAAAGCAACAGCTTTATTCTTTCATCCCGAGGGCATCTTAGATATTGTGTTTCTTTGTGAAATGTGTTTAGAAGATAGGTAGTTCCGGGCGAGAATTGCTAATATAGTTTCCGCATGTGGTATTTTTGTTCCATTTTTCACTGAAAAGTTCGCATCACGTTTGAGAAGTCATCACACCTCAATGCTTTCCGAGCCAGTAACGTTGGTCCGAGCACGCTTAACACGCCGAGTAATTTGTTTGTTTCACAACGCAGTCCTTTCTTGCATATGAATTTTGTACTCAACTGAATTCTTTTACATTATGCTTACGCCGCAGAGGACTAAACCCAGCCTTGCCGCCAGCGCTCATCTTCCTTGACTAACGCTTCTCTGCCTTTAAATGTAGCACCCCTCTCTCGTAACATTAAAGAAAAGTACTGAAAAATTAGTCAGACTAACTTTGTACGCTTCAAAGCAGCTCCCTTGGGGAACTTAAATTTGCAAGAACTGCAGCGGGAACGGCAATTCGTCGGCGTAATGCATCAGAATTCCATCGGCGGTACAGCGCTAACACGCGCTTTTAATAACCCGCGCGTTTGATGGCTTCGTTGACTAGTGTTCGCGTTTCCATCAATAAACTCGCAATTACTCTTCTTGGGTCGACTTTGACTGTACTTATTCCGCCATGTCATATCTATTCATCAGCAGAAAAATCACAACGGCATATGCAGACATCGCACGATGTGAATTTGTTGGATATAAGTCTGCACTAACGAGTGAGGCTTATTATTGAGGTACAGAGGCAGCATTACGGCAAGGGTAGAAAAAACGAAAAAAACGATTGAGGCATCGCATTACTCAGCAAAATTTATCGGCTAGTTAACATGAGCTCCACTTCATGTAAATGGGGTTCATAGCGTTTGTCTGCGGGACGCACCTGGCACGTAGGTGGACCATGTTGCCCCAAACACCGGTAACATCGTGTTCATACCCGCTTCCACAAAGGTCAGTGTCTTCCCTACAGCTGTCACCGCAGAAGCAGCAGTCTGGCGCCCGAATAAAGGAGAAATCGCAGCCGCGAACTTCAGCCATCTTTGCTGCAAAGGGTTGTCGTATGCTGCTGCTCCCGCACGTACTGTTGGAAGCGCCCGCTAGGTGGCCACCAGTGGCGCCTCTATAGGTGGTGCACGAGGCGTATAATGTGCACTGAAACCTTAATTCATAAACATCCCAGCTGTTCTGAAGGGTGTGCGCACAGCTTTAGTCTGGTTTAGTGTGCGTACTTCGGTGCACTTTGTTGTTAGGTGCTGGTTAACTTTGATGTCTCTGGCCGGGAACCGTCGGTCTTGGTTATTCCTTTGTGGCTTTCAACAAGGTAGCGAGGTACTTGGCTCACAATGAGATCTAGGCTCTTTGTCAGGAAAGTGGCACTCATCTACCAGATTCAGAGAACATGCACAGTTTGTTAACGATCCGGAGGAGGACTGCGACACAGAATGACTGTAAGGACTGCACAATTTGGCAGTGGAATCTCAATACTTTCTTAAATAGAACGTGGTTGGTGGCTTGAATGTATGGGATGTCTCAGCAATAGCGCTACTCAATTCTTTTTTCATTCGTTTATGGTACCTCTCCTCGTGGGATTTTTCTTTCCTCTTTTCGACAATCTTGAATTTTCTAAGAGCCCCAACTCACAGTCCGCTTGCTGAATAGGGGCTTCTCCTGAATAAACGAACTCGGTATCCAGAGCGACAGGTGTAGCACAGGTGTAAGAGTGATTGCAATGTCTTACAGCTGTCTCCAAAGGGCATTTTCATCCATAAGAAAAACTATGGCACATCCTAATGTACCGTTTCACATTTCGTATAGCACACTCTGCAAGCCCATTTGCCCAGAGATGGTTTGGCGCACAGAACTTGATCAATATATTGTGGTCTCGAGCCCCACCTTCCTAGTTTCTCGTTCTTGAGCGCTTGACTGTTATCACATGCTATCGTTGTGGTAGTCTAAACATGTCCCTATTAAAAAAAACAATTACGCTATTTGCATCTTCTTTTTCTGCCTATGCTGCGACCATCCTGATGCATTCAACTATGGCCATAAAAAAGCTTGCCACTTTCTCACTCCTTCGTATTTGTTATTTAGTTCTTCGAAATTCTGGTGTATGAATTCAAAAGGCACTTTCCCCTGCCAAGGTAGTAATATGGCGTCTATTGGCCGTTTATGTTTGATTCTGTTGACTTGATAAGTGTGGCATAAACCAACGTGCTGATTGACTTTTTCTTTTAAGTGAGGCCACGTAAATATCTTAAATATCTTGAGGTACGACAAGATCCGTCCTGTCCTCGAGATTCTGGCCTATCGTGGTACAAATAAAGCTCCCTAGAAACCAGCGTTGGGGAGACTTGATACTGACCTTCGGCAAAAACCAGTTGGTCAGCTCCTTCCTACAACTTAATTCATTCGTGTCTTCAGATTGATCATTGTTGGATTGTATAATCAGTCTAGACAGAGCATCTGCATCAGTCAAAAAGGGTCAAGGTTGGAAGCAGGCACATGGTGATATCAAACTGCTTCAAGGAGTTAATTCATCTGGCGATGCGTCTTTTGGGTTACGTCATATTCAAGATATGAGTGAGTACCTTGGGATCGGTGAACAAAGCGAAGTTTGCACTTTGTAGGTACATATGGAGGTACTGATTTGGCTTAAGGAATGCAAATGATTCCTTCTAAGTAGACGTGTAGTCAACTTCAGATGGCTTAAGGGGGTAGCTGTAGAAACCTACTACTTGTCGGTTTTCTTGTTACCTTGCCTGTGAATAGTTATGCTACAAGACTGCACTTGTCGCATAGAATAGTGTAAGGCGTCGGTATTCAGTTAAAAGGGTACAGTGAACTTCGGTACGCATAGAAGATTCAACATAGGTTTTGTGCACCAGATCGCGGTAGGCTTTCCCACATTCGTCAACCACTCAAACGGAACTTTTTGCTTCAGGTGCGTGAGGCATCTAGTATTTACGGCAAAGTATTTTATGGAAGGTCTAAAATGTCCTGGTAATCCACAAAAACTCTGAATAAGTGGACGTGATATGGTTTTTCCACTTGGTGATCTTTTCGACGGATTCTTGTGGCATGCTTTTGGTAGTTCCATGACACTTGTACACTTGACACTTGTAAGCCAATGGAGGTTTCTCGTGAAAAACCAATTTTGGTAAAGCGGCGGGCAAAGAACGAGAACAAAAATTCTTCCGCTACACTGAGGACGACAGCTGAAGCAGCGAGCGGTCAGTGGCAATTTGTATAAATGCATCGTCTGTTGCTGTCAAGCTGTACTCAACATTACTTCAAAGCACTCGCGTAGAGCTTCAATAAAAACAAGGTTTAATAAAAAACCTAATAATGAGACAATATTGTGCTATAGAATTGCAACTGGTGAAAGATTTGCCACAAGATTTTCTGACACCAATCATTTTGCTATATAAATGCACAAAGATTATTCAATACGGTATCATGAACGAACGTAGAAACATATGGCATTCTTGCTATTGGAAGGTCTGGAGGCTAGCGATATCTAATGTGCAAATGTCCTGGCAACTGAATAAAGGCCTATCTTCTTGAGCCTTTAGAAACTAGAAATACCTGTACTACTACTACACAGCAAGACGACCATTTTATATTGTGAACAATATAGGATATGCAAAACGCCACATACTATGCAAGCGGAAGGAAATAAAACATTAACAAAGAAATGCACCAGTCTATGGCAACGTAGGAATTTTGTAGACCCTGCGTATTTGTCTGGATAAGACACTTTTTGACGCCTACGCCAGCCACCTTCGCTTGCTTTTTTAACGCGACAGAGTTAAGGAGCTCATGTCGCTGAAAAACCGGTGTCGTCGGCATTGGCATTGGTGTCGGCGGCGTTGGCCGTGAGCGAAAAAATCCTGGAAGGCAATTCGTAAATAAAAACAACTTGCAAGATGGACTGGGTGGGAATCGAACCACTGTCCCCGGAGTGTGAGACGGAGACGCTATCACTCAACCACGAGTTTTTTCTATTTATTAATCAACCATGAGTTTCATGGTTCAAATCGCGACAAAAGCGTCTCTAGTGAATGCGGTGTTGCCTTAGAAACATGCCGTAAAACGTTATACAGCAGTATATATTGTTAATTAGGAGCATGTAAATTACAGAAGTCGCAGGTAAACGAGTAGCGATATACGTTTCCACTACAATTCTTCTGCGCTTCGCGCACACGCAGAGCCATCTCGCGGCAAACACAGGTGACCCCCTACTCGCAATGTACGGCCCTGCCCCGACAGCTGGCGCCCCACTCGCCCGCTTCTCCCCTTCGTCTCGTCAAGACCATGAAGAGCGAATGAGTGGGCGGTGCGAACGGGGTGTGATAACGCTATCGCGTTCCACTCTTGAAGGCGAAGCTTAAGCGTCCTCCAATTTTTAATGACGTCAGCATAAATGCGCGAAGATATTCAATATTTGTGTACATGGGTTTCTGGGCTTCGTAACATGATGGAACAAATGATAGGTGCTATATAAAATACGAATTTAGGCTCAAATATTGCTGATTATCCGTATTCTGCTTTCAACTATGATTCAGTATTTTTATGCGTGTTACACCACACAACACTAGAGGCTCACCGTAGGGTATTCTAACACCACAGAGTACGTGTTCATCCTTATATACAAGTTGCGAAACATGGCCTATAAACGCGTCCTAGAGCGCAAGGAGACACGCTAAGCGAGAAACGCGCCACGTACCATCGATACTTGCACATTTTGCATTGCATTTTGTATGTGATTATACCAGGTTGAACTACTTGTAGTAAATGTACAGTTAGCGGCACATGTACTTGGAAAAGGTTTGATGAAGAAAAATATGTTTAAGAAGATCTATACAAGAATTCTAGAAAAAGAAACATATATTGTGTACCTAATTAAATGAAGCTGCTTAGGTGACTACATCTCCGCCGCGTTTAAAGGGGATGCCGGTACATTATTATTATTATTATTATTATTATTATTATTATTATTATTATTATTATTATTATTATTATTATTATATTGTGCCACTTGTCTGGCAATGTGAGCTGCGCGCCGCGAGGGATTTGCACATGCGCCCTTAGCCTTGCGGTTGCAAATTATTACACCAGGTGGCATGCCATGTAGCAGTCGCATAGGTAGCGGTATAAGACAAATAGAAAAGTCTTGAGGAAGAAAAATAAGACTATGGAGAAGTAGAATATATATTTCTGTATTGAAAAACATGCATGGCATACCCTACTATTTGAAGCAGGCTAGGTAACCGCATGTCACCGTCCCGTTTCATAAGGAATGCCATTGGATCATTATCATCATAATTAGCATCGTCTCGTGGCATTTGACAGGCGATGTGACATACGCGCTGCATGGTGTCAATACCTACAAACTCTGCATTCCAGTTTTGTCATATTCCACCTGTTGTCCCGACGTATAGCAGTTGCATACTATATGTAGCTGAACTTGGTCAACTCAAGCATGCTAGGTGACTACTTGTCATCCCCCCGTTTCAGAGGGGATGCCAATAAACCATCATTATAATCATTATCAAGAACAACAACGTACCGCGCCGTGGTTCAAGGGATGTGACATGTGCGCCACGTAGTCTGGGTACCTGCGTTTAATCTTCGGTGCGCGTTATAGCGCCTCCTCCGAAGGTACTACTGGCTGCTAAAGAATTGAATCGTAGAGTGACGCACGCGGCTGCAACCAGGCAACGTAGAAATAAGCAGACCACTGTGCAGAGAGCAGCCCAAGCCGCAGCCCACCGTCGACGCCAGGCGGACAGTTCAGATCCTTCTCGTGAAAACGTCGCGAAGGGACCTCGCCGCGAACACGCTGTAGTGCGTGGTGCCTAAAGTGGAGCTCCTATGCAGCCCTTCCCCCAGCTTGCGTTGTGCTAATGCTGCGTGTTTCACGCGGCCTTCGAATTTTTCGCTACTAATGGAGACTCCTAATGGCTATGTACTAAACGTTCAAAGTTTGAGTAGTAATTACTGGCTATGCCGTAAACGAGGCATACAAGGAATCTGAAGGTTTTTAACTGCGCTTTACGAACAACACCGAAGTTCGGCAGCTGCCCTAAGCGAATTGTGAAGGCAACGATCAAATTCAGCGACAATGAGGGTTGTGAGTGACGAAGAGGGAGGAGACAATGACGAATGTTTTGGCAGAGTAAATTGTCTGTGGCTGGATTACTGCCTTTGTGAAAATTTCTTAAGAAATGTTGCAAAGCTAATACGTGGGCAAGGTTTCAAATGAAACGGTGATGTACGCGCACCATCCTCAGTGATGCTATTAAATTTCAAACAACTGACTTCCAGCCCAATTGCTCCACAAGTGCATTGGAATTTAGGTTTTGTTTCCCTAAGGTCTAAAATGTCTGCTGTAATTTTCTTTCACGCTGAAAACTACCTGAATATTTTCAGCTGGATATCCTTAGTACCAGTCTCAATTTATTTGTGTGCCTGCACTATTTGCCAATATTGCAATGACAAATCAAAGTACTGTCATGCTGATGACTAGCTGTTGACCCCAGTTCTGAAGATGTCTCAGCGATGCCTATCCAGAAATGTTCCTACTCTCTTTCAAACTCACAAGGCTGAACGTTTTCCATACCAGTACGATTGATTTGTGCACTCCAGTACCAATTAATTCGTAATTAGTCGAAAATAGGCGATATCTGTTTTACAGAAACTCCTCTCTATTTTGAAATACCATGAAATATATTTATACGAACGCTCCTTCATAGAACTAGTGAAAAAGCATATATACATTTTAGTCACTTCAATCAGAGAGTGCATTGCGATAAATAACGATTTTTAGTTCACTTTGAGAATTTAGATAACACCATAGAGTAAACTTATGGGCTATGCGTATTCCTAAATTTTTAATCTGATGCAGTGCATGAAATATAATTTTGCAGTACCTCAGTGTTTGTCAATACTGTTATTTTTGCACCAAAGAGACTACATAAAAGATGTTTTTAAATCGTTTTCACCTCGGAGATATGTGTCAACGTTACTATATTATCGTTAACATTGAACAAAGTTGAGGCGAAAATTATTAGTAAACAAATTTTTTCAAAACATTCTTTCTGCAGGAGAAGTGAATGATGGCTACTCATGGAGTATCGGTGTTTCTATTTATAATAATTTGTTAGCTTTGCTTATATGGCGGTTAAATTATATATTATATAACAATGACTTTGCAGACGTCTTTTCAGATTTTTTTTAATTATCAGCCAAGAACTACTGGGTAATTTAGAGCCTTCGGGAATCACTGAGCATCCTTCTTTTTAGAACTTTTGCAGTCGTCACTGTAAAGCGTCTTGTATATTGTTCCTGCGTGGTTTTCATACTTTGTTTTACATTCCTCTGCTGATGATTTAGGGTCACTTGCATCCACCAAAAGCACGTAGTAATCTTCCCCTGAAAAAAAAAATATTAACGCTGCGGTACGCAAAAGGTGCTTTTTTTTTAAAAGAGTTTTCAACAAATGTCAACACGAATTGAGGAGGATCTTCAAAATTAGTAACCCAATTTCACAATACTTCAAGAATAATTAGGCAGTGGGGCTAGGTCATTTATTTGTATTTCTTGATTTATAGGAAAACATCGTGCGTCGGCATCATTTTATGTACACTTGTTCCACAGAGTACAGGTTATGGCGAAAAGCATTACGGAATAAAATTTTGTATTCTAGTAAACCAAATTATTGCATGATATGCGGAGGAAGAGCCTAGCCACTACATTTAGACACGATTATAGTATTTCAATATCCTTCTTATCTCTCTGGCGCAGATCGAACTGCTCGCTTATGTAAGAGCTGTATTTTACAAGTTGCCGAGGCGAGTGTTAAAAACAGTTTACTCTGTATTGCATTCAATAAACAAATACCTGGGAATAGGCTCATAAGTTAGGTTTAAGTTTAATATACCAAGAAAATGAATGACATCAACTATAGTTATTGAGAAGATTGTCGATTTATTTGCAAAATGCATACGACCGGATTTGCTGTCGATAGCAATGAAATCTAAATACGGGCATTTCGCACATTCTTGTGCATGTTCATTAAAAATACGTTGAGATTTATTCACAGTAACATCAAAAATATTTTTGTGCAATAATAAATGCATTAAATTAAAAAACCGTATAATAGCTTCAGAAGTTTGAAACAAGCTTATGACTATATATACCTCAAAAATACTTTGCATCATATTTCGACAGAATTTTCAAAATATTCGCCTGCACAAGTGATACGATCCGAACCATTGATTCTTTGGGCTTCCCCCATCGCTTCTTCCCCCAGGTAACGCTCATGATAAAGCGCATTACAAACCGTGGAAAGGAGTCCAAGAAAAAGCTGTACTGCGAATCGTGCAAGCCCTTCTAATTAACGGTTTAACCTACCACCTGCCCTATCATAACCTGACTCAGACCGAGAGGAACTAGATGGACACCCTCTCCGTACAGCACTGAAGGCAGCGCTGGCAACATGCGTCCACACAGCTCCTACTACGACTCGGGGTGCACAACACCATCCGCGAACTAGTCGAAGGTCATATTAAACAGCCAATGGTAACGTCTCCAACGAACAACGCAAGAGTACTTCATTCTATCCCGGCTGGAACACCAAACACTAAGAAAACCTCAACAGGAAGACCACACACTTCTTGCGCTTAGCATTCGCAACAAAATTGACGCGGCCCCAATTCCCCGGAATATGCACCTTGACCGCCATAAAGGCCGAAGAAAGGCAAGAGCAGAAGCCCTGGATCGACCCTTTGACGATGACACATCGAAAACACCGGTCCTATACACCGACGTGCCCCGCTACCCACTAAGACGTGCCTCGTCTTACTAGATGTCTCGTCGTACTAGATAGTACAGACAATGTGAGGGCTTCGGCCACGCTCAACACTGTGAACAGTGGCACGGCGGAAGAGGCTGCTGTCGCCCTAGCCATCGTACAAACTTCAACCATACTGGCACCGGATCTACCTATCGTCTGGACACCTGGACACGCCTCTCTTCATGGTAATGAACGCGCTAATGCGGTAGCGTGAGAGCTCACTAACCGGGCGCTATTGGAAGAGCTGTCCAATTTAGATGACGCACTGACAGAACAACTGAACTACACCGAAACTCTGCAGCATTACAGATATAGCAAGAGATACTCCCCGTCCTCCGCGCACACCACATAATTACCTCAACCGAGAAGATGCCGTCGCATGGCGACCGCTTCAAACTAATTCATTTCCCTGGCTTTTTTATTTTCACCTCTTCCACCCCACACAATATCCCTCATACTGTCCCTACTGTCGAGCAAAGCCCATACTATATTATTGTACCTGGAAGTGCCCACACCCTCAGGGTTCCTTTCTTTTTCCTTCACCTTCCTCCTGGGAGAGTGCGTGACCAGCTTCGACCCGGAAGAGAAGCGACGGCTGATCCGGCGGGTACGTGGAGTGGCGGAAGCCCATGGGGCTCTGAACTAAGGGCTCTCAGACGACGTTTTGACTGAGACGACGTTTTGACTATACACCGGTTGAACTGACGAGGACATGAAATACACGAATGCTTCAAAACTTCTGGAACACTTCGCAGCTTTAACTTGCCATTCAGGGCCTGTAATAGCATCGCAGAATTCCCGTAAAGAGCCGTGCCAGCAAAATACGTCACTGTCATGTTTGAGGACGAATCTTGTGTTACAGTTCTAATAATATCCTGAGAAAGTTTAAGGTTAAAGGCATGCGATGTATACACGTATCATGAAATTTCTTTGCGGGCTGCCATTCTCAAAATTTTGAGAAACCATTTAGTCAAGAGCGCAAGAGTTGGTATGAGTAACTTCAGTGATTCATTGTGTAGCAATATAACCTACATATGCGGCATGGATATGTATTTCGCATGCATATAGCTAAATACGTGCCGGCCCAAAGCACGACGCCTACTACGACAAAAAAAATATAGCAAAGGTAATCCATATAATTGCTATCTCAGAGAAATGTGAGAACATGAATTTCACAATCTACTCCCAGCCTTCAAAGTCTTAAGTTGCCTGATCGGACATCGTTTTCGTGCGCTGACGACGTGTAAACTAACATCATTGCAAGAAAGAAAAAAAACAAAGAACATGGAACAATGGTCCTTTGATACACCGTCTTGGAACGTAAACTCTTACATCAACATAATTTGTGCAGAAATGTGGATGGCAAAATTTAAATCAAAAGAATGCAGTTGATTTTTTTTTGTCTGTGAAAATAAGCACTGAAATCCGAATGTTAAAATCGCGTGTTATATGCGTTGTTGCAAGATTGCGATAAGGATGCACCAATTTATAGTAATTGGTGAAAAATGTGAGTTTTCACAAGTTTACTTGTGTGCAACGCAGTTGGGGTAAAAGAGATACGCGTATGCGAAATAGAATTTTGCAGGTTTAATTGAATTTATGTATAGGGTGCTAAGATTGGAACTTCACCTGCTTTCTCAGCCTGTACTTACAGCCTAACTGTCTTCTCTTCGATCCGGCGAGACAATCTAGCTGTGAGGAACGTGATCACTGTGCGGGCTTCTCTTCAAAATGTCTACATCGGTTATACTGGGCTTATTGCATTATCCCGCTTCGCTCTTTGATGAATAATCTTATTAAACCACTACCGCCGCAGTCTGAGCTATGTCATCACGGTGGGAAATTGTTTACATAGATTGCCTAAAACATTATTAATAACCACTCTTTATCACACTTGCTTGAGTCGCAAGGGTGGCTGTTTTATTTTCCGTGATAAGTGTGACGAAAGAGTCGAGCACCAACTGCAGCAGTAGCATTGCTTATTAAAAAAATGCTAACGGTTCCTTCACCGCCCGATTCATGACCAATCACCCAGAGTGGGTCAATAACAAGAACAAGTAGCATTGTGAACGCTTTCCTGGTGGTGACGCTGAAGTTTGGTTAATAAAACCGCTCGAAATATTTAAATGCCGCTGTGTCCAAGTTTTCGGACTGCATTCATGAGAAGCCTGCCATGCATGAAGTAACTGCGCGTTTAGCCAAGTGTGACGACACCGACGAATTCGCACGGCAGTTACGCAGGCGTTCGATTAAAAATAATTGACATTCACTTTAGCATTCTTACTTGATTTGAATGCCAAAGTTAACGACTTATCCAAGTTATCACCTTAAAATAAAACTTCACCCTAATCCACCTTGCTCTAATTTGTACCAACCTTAATCCACTTTATCCCACCTTAATCCACTTTGATCCACCTGAATACAATTCTGGAAGGGGGCCCGGTCCGATGGCGTGGCTGTTCCCCGTAGACTTTCGCAGTGCGAGCCGCAGCCGGTCAAGCGGCAAGAACATGAGGTCATCAATTGTTCACGTTGGTTTTTGTGCCATCGGATGATAACAACGGACGCCGGATTTTCCGCTTCATTGTGCATACATTTGCTTAGACATTAAAATTTACGCACACGATTGTTGCCTGTTGCACTGCGGAATGGAGCAGACGCTCGCTTTTACGATTGACCACGCGAAATGTAAATCTCTTTGTCAAGTCCCGCATAACGTCTTCCGTATAAGCGATATGTTCCCGGTTCAGCCCAGACCAGCGCATATAATCGTACTTTCAAACGAGAGCACGCATGACAAAACGTGGCCGGACCGCTGCTCATGGCTGTGTGCGGTCAATGACAAAACGCAACGTTTATATATGCGGCCCTGCACATTTGTCGCCCAAAAAGAGCGCCGAAGCGTTGAGAGAGTGTTACAAAAGCAAATCAACTTGTAGCGGTGAGGTTGATGCTTTGAGGGAGAAAAAAAAAGCGAAAGGCTAGAGGAGAGAAGAAAGAAGTCGTCCCCTCTGTTCGTAGCTTTGGTGGTGGAGGTGGAGGAAAAGTGCGCCGGTCGGGAAGGGGCAAAAACATGACGGGAGCCGGCGGACGAGGCGATTGTTGTCGGCGGAAATTACCGTCATAGCATTGTGCCGGCAACGTTATGTGCCTGCATTCCCGTTGTGGAGTCGTCTGGCCGCGTAGATTAATGCTCTCGGTGATCTCGGTGATGTACACTTACACCGATGTTACTGGAAATTGCAAGAAGCCAGTGCAGCTTCGACAACTCGTGGCAGTTCAAAAGCCCCGCAGCACTGAATTAAAAGCGGCGGCGAGCAGCCATGCGCGCGGAAACGTCCGGTCGTAGGAGTGCGTGCTGTAGAGCTGCGAAAGAGTGTCGAGTCCGTAGCTTGGTTTTTACTTCCCGTACGCTAAGCTTACTAAATGCGTAATTTCTGCCACATCATTATTATGAGCCAGCAGATAATGAACCTCTGCGATTTAAACATCTGAACGTGTAGCGCCAATGCGGACACGCGTATAGAAGTTTTTGCGTCTGAACTATCTTTACCTGCAGGCATAGTTCCGTTTCGGATTCCTCCAATTGCATTATTGCTGGGGATTTCTTTTTTTTTCGTAGGTAGGTGTCCTTTCCCTGAAATTTTGTGGGCTGATTTTCATGAGGGCTTGGGTTTTATCGCGCCGTCCGTGATCGCGTGTAGCGTTGAAACTATGAAATCTTCGATTTTTTCATCCCTTTAGTGAACTTTGCGAAATGGATTCATTGCGTTTCGTAATTTAAGTTTGTCGAACGACGGTGTTATATTGAACAATTTTCCGGTGTATTACGCGCTTTCCTCTGTGTACTGTGAGCATTTGCGTGGGTTTCTGGCTTACCTGTCAGTGCGTCGAATTCACTAGAGTTCAAAGCCCAATTTCGCTCTCAGCTCACTTGACGCGAAAATAATCATTTAGCACAGACGACGCAGTCACATAGCAAAAGTGTCAGTTTGCGCTAGAAGCCGATTTTACCGCAATCTTCATGGGGAGGAGCAGTACACTCGTCACTTGTAGAAGGGACGAAGTTCTATGCCACTGGTAAAAGTTACACAGCGCGTAATCTCACGTCGAGCTAGCAGTTTAAAGCTTCATTGCAGACTGAAAAATTTGTGGATTTGAGTACGTGCGTGTTTCATAATGTCCGAAAACAGCGCTGCATTGCAAAAAGCCATGAAAGAACAAAAAAAAAAGACATATCTGTATGTTGGACATATTGTTTTTGTCTAGCGCTTCTATGCAGTGTTGATCTTCGGCTATGACCGACGCAGTAGCCCCAAAGTAGGGTTTAATAAGACTTTGCTTATGAGCTTTTGTTTCGCGAATGACCAAATTTCTATAATGTATTTTTATTCTCGCCTAACTGCGTTTTTTTTCTGTACAGGAATAAAGCGGGAAGAATCGACACTAATAACAACGCCATCAAAGAAAGAAGCACCCCCGGCTCTCCAGTGCAACGTTACAGTGAATCAAAGCACCGCGAAGGGAAAATCAGGCCCAGATTAGCCGTTGATTGCAGTGCGAAAAGATCATACGCTTATGATGAAGCACACAAAGAACAAGGTACATTTTGCCAGCACACAAGTGCGGTGGTACACAGAAAGAGACAAGTACTTAGAATACTGCTCGCATGCCGATGACATTGAAGCACTTGCACGCACTGTACTATCACTAAGCTTAGACGCACTTTCAAGAGCCGTCTCGCTCATTTCTGTTGATTTCCAAAGAGTGGGAAGTCACAGAGTTAGTTTGAACGAGTGTAAATAAACGCAAGTGCTGCTTAATGCCAGTAAGTGTAAGGCACACAAGTGTGTGCCCGTGACTACCAGCTGACAATGTGGGCCAATTAGTTATTGTATGAAAGTGTGAAAAATGTGACTGAAATAAACCATGAGCCCAAGCACCTACAGTTCATCTTGAAGAGGACAAGTATATATGAAATTTCTTTCTGCAGAATGTGGTGAACACAATTGAGCGTACTTTCCTCGCTTTAGTTGCTTGCTCAGAGCATTACATGTGTTTATCCATTCTATGGGTTGAATACTTTGGTTACTCTACGTATGCGCTTATTGTATTCAGAGTAAGTTGGGGTGGAATTTGGTGCTAATAATACCAGTAAACTTCAAGTACACTCCTTTAACTTCAAAAGTTAGACACATAAGCATGTCGTTCACCATCTCTTATGAGTTATGCACCTGTGAAATGTGTGATATAGAAGGCTCTGCGTTCTGTAGTAAATAATGGACACCTATGTTCAAAATGTTAGGATGAAGAGCTTGCCGTGTTGGTTGAGCTTTCTCTGATGTGAAAGGTGTGAAGACGTCAACGACGACGGACAAAGAGAGAAACACACACACACAGGATGATTTATTTTTCGTTCGGACAATGTAGAATTAGGAAAAAAAAGCCACCTATTTATTCAAGGAGCGCTATCACAGTTCACCTGTGCACATTGGCGTTCACGTAAAGCAGTTTTTTTTTGCGATAATGAGAGTGATCCAACACTCACAGACCTACCACCTGCCTCAATGATTCTTTTGGTCTTAATGACTCATCTTAACTATTTCTCACGGCATCCAGACACCATAGCGCAAGCGTGAAAATTTGGCTTACGTTTGCACTTTCTACAATGAATTGGCAGGCGGCCCCTCCTCCCATTTCCAACACCTATGATGTTGCTTCTGCCTATCACTCAGGCATACTTCAGTTAGGCCCACCTACATTTTACCACACGACAAAGGAATTTTATACGCGACTCCTGCCTCTGACAATCGACCTATTTCATTTCATTATTTTTGACAGAGACCGGTGCCTTGCAAAAAAGGGTTGGCCAGTCTCCAGAGTCTTGAAAGCTTGCACGGGCAGAAAACTCCGCCTTTAGGTTAGCTCACTTGGCTGTCTTCAAATTATTCGAGATGCAGTGTATGTAAGCATGACGGCTACCTTTTCTATTCCACTAAGGCAGTCTAGGTGACTCGTGAACCAGTTGACGGATTCGTGAGTTCTTGAGGATTTTTTCTGCGACAGAAACTAGCACAAGTTGTGGGTAGCGTGCCTCCTCTAGTCGTTTAATCTGCGCATGAAGACTTTCCGCAGCTCGATGCGGACAAGACTTTTTGAGACTTCAGCAGGCACGTACTGACGATGCTGCCTTTGAATAGGTTGACTGGACTAGATTGCCTGTCGTCGACTTCGTGCTTTTCACATCAGATCAAATTGATAATGCTGACACGTGCTATTGAAGGAACAAGGAAGAAAGATAGTAAGACAGGCAGGTTAGCCAGTGTAAAACAAATGACGTTCTCTGTGCCGAAGAAAGGGTATAAAGGGAATAAAGCAAACAGGAGAGCTGAGATTTAAAAGGAAAAGGATGTGTCCACATTTTCAAACAGCTGAATCACTCTCATGACGACAGTCGCTGCGGTAACTCGTTGGCGTTAGCGCTTCGGCCCTGTTTGTAACATTCCGACGGAAACGCAAGAACGCTTGTGTCATCTTTTGTGTGCGCGGTAAATAACCCCAGGTGATCGCACATAATCCAGAGCTCTCCATTACTGCATCCCTCGTAATCCACAGCACTCTCAGGTAGCTAAGTGCAACAATATATGTATATTTCTTAAACGCGCCCGGCTTTCGTTCATTCCTTCCTGTTAATCTCGACGAAACTGCAGGTATGGCCCCGGTAGCTAGTCACAACATCACAGGCGCCCCGTGAAGAGGTTAGAACAAGCTAGCGTGGTGGAAAGCAGGGAAGCTCCCGATATTTGCAATGGAGTTACAGCAAGATCCCGAACGGAGATATTGACACGCCTTGCTGCTTCAAAATATAAACTATATCAACTACAACGGAGCGGCATAAAAGGTGTGGTTCGAGAGAATTTTTCTCGTACGCACAAAAGCGATATCTGTCAGTCTCATGGCCTGTGCACCGCTGTCGCGGCCAGCGGAAGTGAATAGAGATAGTTGTCGGTTCAACAAACTTACACGTGGCGGCCAAATACCACCCGCCCATTCGACGTCTCAGGATAGCGGAGCCGTATTGCCGTTATGCCCTCGAGGCAGCGCAACATTGAAACACGCACAGTAACCTACAGTTTCAGTTGCGCATGTTGGCGGCGCATCATATTTGACTGAACCTTGAGAGCGCGGTGGAAAGTTTCTCAGACAAAGCCAAGTACCGGGTTAAACAGGAATAAAGACAAAACATTGAAGAACAACATTCGCCTGGGGAAGCAATTTTCGCGCAGCTTCCATGCTCCGTAACCTTAACCCTTTAGCTTTTACACCACACATAAGAGCTGTTGAAAGCGGTAGTTTTATACTGGTACTTAGTTAAATACGTCTTTACTATCACCAACCACATAAACATCGGCAACAGCTGTACAAACTCAATGCATACCACACACGATCGCCGACAGTGAACAATCGCCATAAAACCACAGCCTCGGAAGCACAAACGTATGTACAAATAGCTATGCTAATTCCCCGTGTCAGTGTAGTGAAGTGGTGTAGTGGTTAGATTGTTCGGTTGTCACGCGATGTGTTCGATTTCCAGTGTGTCCATGTTTGTGTGATGAGGGTTATGAATTTCCTATAATGAGGTATGTGTATGAAACCGCACAGAAAAGCACTACGCGCAGTACCTGTCTATAAACAAGATATTTTTTCATAAAAATGATTCCCATTGGACCGCTTAATCTTCAGCCGCATAACATTGTGAGCCCGTTAGTGAACCGGACAGATTTCATCTCCAATACCACATAAAGATTTGGCGTTCTCTGTGCGGGATTCCAAGCGGCCACCTCTCAGCAATACATGAGGCCGTTTAAATGCAGGCCCTACATGCAAGAGTCACATAAAATACTTCGCATACACAGTAGGCCGCTCCGAGTATGCTACATACAAGCGCCGAAATTTTTATCTGCTTCCAGCGCTATATGCGTTGCTTTAAGCCAGTATTTACAAAGTGTGCAAATACAAGAGTGCGCTCCTTGGTGTCATTGATATGGCACAAATGTGCATATGATGAACTGAATAAATTTTGCTAGTGATGTAGTGTGAATCAGTAAAACGAATAAAAATAATAAACAAAACAGTTCAGCTGTCAGGTATACGTAAAGTGTGCATATTTAGTAACAATGTGCTCTCTTTGACACCTTCTTTTAATTGATTGGAGCACTCGCCCTCCCATGCCAAAGCGCTGTTTTCTCTATGCGTATCATTTGCGGTGCAAGAACGCAGTTATTTTTGGTGCCAGATTGTAGCAATTATTTTGGTGCGTGAACGCAAGACAAATGCGCAGAAATTGTGTGGCAAGCGTAGAATTGTTGCTCTTGTTCTGTCGTGATGACTGCAACGTGAATATCGCGAGGAGGCTTTCTATTGTCATCAGAATCTTGCACGTTATTCGTGGTCGCTTTCACGATACCTACTGGATGGCCATATGGCCCACAACGCTGTAATATTCTTTTCTACTGCTATGATTACAACATCGTAGAAAGTCTACATACTGTTATGCAGTACTTTGCGCTCTGCACACGAAGCCAGACAAATAAATCGAGCTATCTTTCTATAAAAGGCGGCTAAGGACAGCATGCTGGCTTGCATTTGGAAGAAATTTAGTTAGATAATATAGTTTAATGGTTGGTCTTAATTTATGATTCTTTTTCGTAAGTTTTTAGCCTGCAGAAACAATATTAATCAGGAAATTGCACATTGCATTAGGCTCTCTTCTTCTCTCTTCTGAGAAGCATTGCATGTGACAGCCATGAGACATTTATTTACGTTTTTTTTGTGCGTGGCAAAAAAAACCTAGTCAATATATACAAGCAAATAACGCAACCAAACCTTTGAAGGTCTACGATAGAAGTGGTGTCACTGGTGATGCGTCACAATGAGCAAAGGATTCAAGGTAGCATGTGCAAAAATAAATAATACAGATGTGCTTGTTCGTTGATGTCAAAAATCGCGTTTTATTTTCGGAAAAAAGTAGCGTGCCTTATTGTTACGTAGCAATGCAATGTAACTAGTGTCGCCCTCAAAAACACTTTGCATATCAAGACAACCTCGGGAAGAAGCCTGTGCGCCGCGCAGGTAGACTTATTTACTTTATTTTACAGGCATTAAATAACGGTTTCTGAGGTAGGTGCCGGTTGCACAATAATAGAAGCAAACTTAATCTATCAGTAGCATTTGTTGTCCACATTTTTTTTGCACACGTTACAAATTGATTTTTTTTAAGTGGGATGTATGTTCATGTGTGCGTTACCTTTTTTCAGATGCTGCAAACTATGACAAATAACGCTGAATATTTCACTCAAGAACGTTCGTAAAGGGAGATAATTGTGTTTTTCACTCATTCAGGAGTACTACAATAATAAAAAATGCATTCAAGAGTGCAACATCTACAAAGGATTTTTGAAAAAGCCACTGTACTTACAGTGGTCCTGGTAATGTGCTGCAAAAGAATATTTGTTGGATTACTCGACTTTTGCAACAAGCTTTATTGTACCATAGTAATATTATTTAAAGAAACAGTCCACAACTCTTACGCCAACCTAGTGGCCTAAGTAGTCTATTTGCTTAGGCCACCAGACATGCGCTGCTGGTCGCGATGAATTGTGCTTGTACTATTCTCGTAATTCCAGCTTCGGCACGGTACGACGGAGTATGATTGCAAAGCTGGAATGACGACTTTCCAACGGTGACGCCGGCCTCACTGTCCCGAACACGTACATATTGGCCCAAGCTGTTGGACAAAAATGAATCAATGGGCCGGAGTAGAAGACGGTACTATGACAGAATGACTAGTGTCCGATCATAAAGATGGATTGCCAACCATAGAACGACCACGATGGAATCTATATGGCGAATGTATGGCGATTGTATGAATACCATGGCGTGACGATGACGACATGACAATTTTCAGACATCGTGACCAAGAGCCTATGCCTAGTTGGCAAAACTGTTAGGCAGATTAGCAACTGGGTCGGTGCAGAAGGTGTGAGGACGAGGTCATGACAAGAATAAAATATCCCCAAGCTGGAATGTGGACCATAGAACGACCACAACTCATCACGACCACAAGCACATATCCAGTGGCCAAAGCAACTAGAACACTTGAGTCAATCGGTTGGCATAAGAGACAAGATAGATAAATAGATTTTTCTGAATTGTCGCTAATTAATCAATTACATTGCTTGGAGGCGGAGACAAGCCCGAATGTTTATCCAAGGCGAATGCTGAAGGCACCAGCTGACACTAGAACACGGCGGCCGAAGCGCCCCAGCAACAACACTTCTTCGTCATCCTCTCTTGCCTGCACGTCCTGTTCTGTATTGCAACAATGTATTACGATTTCCCATGCAAGTAAGGAGTAATACAACTCAATGACTACAATTATGCTATCTGCCTCAAGCGGTTCTTTAAGCTTAGGCACGATCCGACAAATAAAAAAAAAGCACGTTCTACAACGTGGACAGTGCTCGCGGTTTTCGTGAGGTCGCGTGAAACACAGGCGATGTGGGCTGGGGCCAAATATTTTTTTTACTCATCATGGGTTGCTGCTGGCGGTTATGCAATAGAAAATTTTGGAATAGTTTGAATAGACAGTGCCACAAGCCTGCGTTCGCGAGGGGATGACTCGAGGCGAGGACAGTGTGTGGATGTCATGACACGGCACAAAACTCCATAATAATTCTCGCAGACGGCCTGGGGTGCAACAACATTCTGCACGATTTGCTCGCCCGCATGATGTCGGTGCGAACCAAATGCGCGCCAAAGGTTGCGTCATTATGTAAAATATGTTTACGCAGCAAAACTCTTCATGCGATTAGCATTTTGGGGGAACTTCAGCCAACTAGCGGTATGTCTCTGTTTGTCCGTTTGCTCTGGGATAACGTCTTTCATGCCAACATGGGTCACGGGGCAGCACATCTGGCTACTGTACTGAGGGAACGAGACACGAGAAGATGCATTGAGACAAGTGGAGTGTCCGCGGATGTGGCACGGGATTTACCCCTGTCACGCCAACTTGGTTTACTGGGTAGTTCATGCTGTAATAAGTGTCCGGTGGCAGTTGGCAGGCTGCCCCTTGCTTACATTTTACTTTCATGTGTACTGATGTTTTCAATACAAATGATGATACTAATGGCCAAAGCATCACGCTTCTTTAATGTGGGAACCGTTGCACAAATTTGGCTCACATTGTTATGTGACAGGGGATTAGCGTCTTTCACGCATACTTGGGTCAGTAGGTATTTTCCACTTTCAATAAAACTTTTTGACGCCAACTTTGGTCACTGCGCATTTCTCACGGAGTATGTGGATTTCCTTAACGAAAAAGTAATTCTTAGTACTTATTAGGCGTTTGGTAGAACAACCGCACACATTATCTCAGAGAATGTGCACAAATGTTTATATGAATGAAAATTTAGATACAAGAAACTTACATAGAAAACCGTATATGTCGAACTCTTTAATAGAAACACGCCGCATTCATACACATCTCAATTATGCCTTTCTCTGAACACATCGATAATCATAATGATCATCACACCATATAAAACATATCACTGAATAAACATTCATTATATAAAAGATTGCTAATCGCGTTGAGGTAGGAAATCATATTCATTATTGTATGCACTACCAATTTGTTAGTTTTGTTGAGATCACAGAAAGAAACTACCTAAGATGCTTTATTTCCGCGAAAAAAACGAAATACCGGTACTAGTTAAGCTTTTCTTTCTTCGCATATAATATCTTTTTTGACAAGTTTTAAATAAATAATTGTCGTATTTCATTCTAGGTGCTTGTTTGCTTTGCTTACAGGTCACTTTTGCTGGAAATAATTGATAGATAGAACTATTGCGTACATGATGAGCCCTCAATGAGTGCATATTTGAATTACTACCATTTAAACGTAAAGCCGCCAAGACAAAAGAATATCTACTTACCTTGCATATCTAGGGATAATGAATCTAAATAAAACGTGGAGATCAAATAAATACATTATTTTACGAAGTATTGTAGTGGTCTGCACATGTCATACATTTAAAGAACTTGTGAGCCTTAAAGCCAAAACAAACTTAAATTCTAGAGACAGTGGGCAAAATAAATATATGACTCTCAGTTTAGGATAACGCAGGATCCTGTGCTCGCCTTATTAGGTGAAATAACGAAACAGTGCATACGGCTGACATTGCCAGATCCTGACCGGGAGCTTACCACGATCACTCAAAAGAAAGGTGTGGAATGATTGCATTCTACCGGTGCTCACATATCGGGTAGAAACTTGAAGGCTGACAAAGTAGCTAGAGAACATGTTGAGGAAGCGCGCAAAGAATGACGGAACGAAAAAAATTTGCAGTTCCGCTGGAAAGGCGAAGCACCGATTGCGGTAGCAAATTAGTAGATAGCTATACGAAGTAAGGATAGAAGTTTTATCAGCCGTATAAACTATTTAACGTTGGCTTACTCACTAAATTAACAATGGTAGGATATGTAAGCGTGACTCAATGAGGACGTAGAAAGAAACAGACACACGAAGACAGCGCTGAAAGAAGCAGACAGTGGTGTCTACTTTTTTCAATGTCCTTGTTGAATCGCTCTTCCGCATTATATCATGGAGTCAAACCAACTAGCCCGTCAACGTGTTTTAACAAAGTTAACTAGCACAGCGTCACGCGCGCACAGGTAAACATGAATACACATATCTCGATGACAGCGGAAAGTGTCTGTGAAAACACTGGAGTTAGGAATCGCTGCAGCAGCCGCGAGCCAGTTGACCTCCGGGCATCTGTCGCTTCAACGCATACGAAACATCGAAAGCACACCTCATAGGAAGCTACTGGCAGTACGCGCGCTCTGCAAACATCGCATATCGCTTTGAAGATGAGGCCTGCGCGGGCACCCGCTCTAGCCACGTCGCAGACCGCTTTCAAGACACACGAGCGCCGGTAACGCGTCCCTACGGCGTCCGCCAAGGGCGTCTACTATGACGTGCGCGATTCGCGTGGCCAACGCCGTAGTAGACGCCCCGGTTGTGTCTTCCACTCTATACGGTGCGGCGGGCGAGGAGGATATCGAGGCACCGTAGCAGCCCCTCCTCTGTCACCTCAGCCCCCTGCCTCCCGCGCCACAGGAAAGGGCACGCATCTGGGCCGCGTTCCTCGCTCGCGCACGCGAGATCGAACCGCGTTCGCCGGCTCACCGTCACACGCTTTCACTCGTACGGAACCTCACGGCGACGGCGCCACAGAAATGCGCCTGGAGTGTCCATATAACTGCTATCGCAATAAAATGTTTGGCTTAACGCTCAGAGAAAGCAGTCATAAAGAGCGGTTTGGATCATAGAGAAAACGGGGAAAGCCGATATTCTAATTGACATTAAGGAAAAAAAATGGGGGTGCTCTGCAAGGCAGTGAGGAGGATGGATAACCGGTGGGCAATTAGAGTTACGAAATTGGTGCTAGGAGATGGCACCCAAGTGCAGTTGACGACGGCAAAAAACTGGGTGGGCGATGAAATGACGAAATTCGCAGGCACAAATTCTAATCAGCTGGTGAACAACAGGAGTAATTGGAGATCGCAGGGAGCCGCCTTCGTTCTTCTGTGGATAAAAACAGAATGACGATGATTCTATACCAGGAGAAGGCAGAAGATCAGTGGGCCAGTACGTATTTTATTAAATTATGGCTCACTGGTAAACGAAATCTGAATGCTTATTTATGCCAACAGTTTCAAGAATGGAACTCCCTTCCTCAGGACAGTTTCGAATTTACATTCCTCTGTCCCAAGTATTACCCAGTAGCACGCCATCCCGGAGCTGCTCTGGTAAACTTATCAGAGACTCAATGTCCTAGTTGACGCATATCTGGAAAGAGCTGCGGTCTTCCAAGAGCTTGCTCGTGCGCGTTAGGAGGCGGCTTTGGCATGCACGGTGCGGAAATTTCCTTGTGAATTGCTCTTCCTTAGGAGGCGACCACCATCCGGTGTTGCGCAGCCGACATACTCTGATCTTCTTACGAACGCAATATGACTCGCGCAGGAAGCACGCGAGAATCAAAGGCGGGAGTCTTTGATTAACGGAGCTATAACGGAGTCTTAACGGATTTACACACACACACACACACACACACACACACACACACACACACACACACACACACACACACACACACACACACACACACACACACACACACACACACACACACACACACACACACACACACACACACACACACACACACACACACACACACACACACACACACACACACACACACACACACACACACACACACACACACACACACACACACACACACACACACACACACACACACACACACACACACACACACACACACACACACACACACACACACACACACACACACACACACACACACACACACACACACACACACACACACACACACACACACACACACACACACACACACACACACACACACACACACACACACACACACACACACACACACACACACACACACACACACACACACACACACACACACACACACACACACACACACACACACACACACACACACACACACACACACACACACACACACACACACACACACACACACACACACACACACACACACACACACACACACACACACACACACACACACACACACACACACACACACACACACACACACACACACACACACACACACACACACACACACACACAAACGCCCTCTTGCCGACATTGTGAGCCTTTCGTTTAAAGCTTATGAACCTCACCTGCAAAGCTTGTGCACCTTCAAATCAAGCTTTGCGGAAGTATTTAACTGTCCGGCTGTGAGAAAACATCTTGCGGCATACTCTTACTCAAGTACCTGGAACAGCGGACTAATTTTGTACATGTTACATAACGGAGAACGTGGACCGTCGCGCCACATTAGGTCCACGCGTTAAATTGTGACAGAATCCGTCCCATGTTGACTATCGAAGATGATGTATGCAGGACGTTCGGGTTATGCTGGTTCACGAGACTTCTCATGACGTCCGCCGGCTTTTATGCGAAGCATACTAGCCGCACAACCACGCTCTTCCTTGCTGCGCCGCGCGCGGCGGCGTAGCTACCATATGACGTCATAACAGCTGCAAAGCGGACGCTTAAGCTCCGCCTTCAAGAGTGGAACGCGACAGCGTTCCCGTCGACCCGCCAAGGGGTGTAAGACAATGGGCTACGGCGCAGCGACTACGCGGCCCGCATCGAACGCGTTGAGCGTCGAGTGACGCAGCGTTCGGCGCGACAACGAAATGTGCGCCTGAGCAAGCGACGCACGCCTGAGCCTTAGAAACAGCTCGTTTCTAAGGCAACACCGCGTTCACCAGAGGCGCTTTTATACCGCTTTGAAGCATCGAACTCATGGCTCAGTGGCAATCCAAGAAGATGTGCTCAATAGTTTCAGGTTTCTCAGTTTTCTTGTGGGATGTTCTCAAACAAACTCGGAAGAAAGACCTGCCATTAAGTCCTTTCGGTATTCGTTTCTTACCGTGTGCAGACACAGGGGGAGTGCCAGCTGACTTGATAATGCTTTTGTGTATGAGCAGCGTATGGAAAACGCGTATGGATGTCAGGAATGCCCGCGTAGATGAAAGGTCTGCGAGGGAACACCTAAATGAAAGTCTTAGGTACACGCGTGATGTCCTCAAGCACATGATTGAACCGCCAGAGTGGTTTCTGGAGCTTGACACTTTGGTGTCTGTGATATCCTCTTTGAGTGCCTTTTAAATATGTACAGTCTGTCGAAGTGATGTAATATTAATTTTCTGTACCAAGTGACCGACTTTGTACGTGTTTGAGTGCTGTTGAAATCAAGGTAATAAAGAAAAAAAACATTCGTGGCTCAGTGGTAACGTCTCCGTCTCACACTCCGGAGACCCTGGTTCGATTCCCACCCAGCCCATCTTCCAAGTTGTTTTTTATTCATGAAGTGCCTGCTGGGATTTATCGCTCACGGCCAACGCCGCAGACGCCGACACCGACGCCGACGACACCGGCTTTTCTGCGACACGAGCTCCTTAACGCTGTCGCGTTAAAATAAAGGCTAGTATGCTTCGCATCCTGGGCTTAACCTTAGCTAAGCCACAGCCATTTTTTTGTCTATCGATGTGCACCTGATGAGGACTTTGGACCGGATGGGGGCTCCGCTGAAGCGTTAGGCCTTCCGTGACTTGTCTACCAGCCTGGTAGTCGCGCCCGCGTGGAACCACGGTAAATCTTCGAACAGAAGCCGTAAAATGGGTTACCTGCAGAAATCTGATATCTAGAGAATCCGTAGAACTTTCGGAAGCACCTGGGAATACTGTGAGTTGGATACCTTAGAAAATTCGCCGAAAAGCATAGAAAACTTGCGGAACAAATGCCGCGCGCGTGCGCGCTCCGTGGCCCCCTAGCGGCAAACCGCGCTACCGAGGTGCAGTTAAAAAGCAGGCGAGAGCTTGCGCCGACAAGGACCCTGGTACGGAAACATTCTGGTGAAATGCAAAAAAAGAACATTTCACCAAAGCGACTAGTGTTTTAACATTCCCAAACGTAAGAACTCTTAAGTGTCTCTGCCGAATTTTAACAGCAGAGCAGTTATACGCTAGATTATGGTGGTTCGTTGCGTGAGCCGAACGGTCGCGTAGCCCAAGAGCGCAGAAGAGAAACTGGTGTAGCGTCTATACAGGTATGGTTACACAAATGTATCACTATATGTATTGTAAAAAATCGTAATAAAAAGTATTTTGTGGTTAATTTTGGCAAAGTTAATTAAGACACAGTTAATTAGGGCAGCATCAGTTAAGTCACTCAAAACCACGACCTTTGGTTGCAGGAAACAAGCAATAAAAAATTAAACATTCGAATGACAATGTCGGGTAATTTAATGAATGTCTCTTGAACGCGCTGGCTTTCCCCTTGACCTTCTTTGGCGCATACTAAAGTGGCTGTCAGTCGTTTTATGTTGTGGTCGAGAGTTGGGCGGAGTACCGTCTGCTCAGGTAAAAGTATTGTTAAATATGAAGCAGCTCTCTGGCCAAGGTCAAAATAAATATAAAATGACGTTTCATACACAATCAAATTTTGTGTTGTATGTTCACGTGAATACCACAAAAACCATTTTGTCTCTCACTACTCGCGAAGCCTACGATCACTAATATGGTGCAATAAAAATAAGGTATACTAGGTAAAATTTATGTAGCTCCCGGGGCGGTCCCTTAACTTACCGTAGAGGTTGTAGGCCTGTCCATGATCCCATGACGAGTGCTATCGCTTTTGTTGTACTATTCTCACGGGATCAAAGAAACTGCATTGACTTTTGTGTTTGGCAAACGGGTATAGTCTGACACGTTAGTGGCCGTGCGAGTTCAGTCGTGTCGCATCGGTTGACGGACACCACTTTGCGAAGATCGCCAACCCACTTCACAGCGGTCATTGGAATCAACACTTACTGTAAAGCACCATTTCACAGTGCAACACATAGAAACAGTGCTTCCGATTTGGATTTCGAGTGTGATCGGTGGCTAAGAAATGTATCTAACAAAGGGAAATGCGCTTGTTCTAATTGAATGCTGGCATTGAATCGCGAAACAGTAGTATTAAAGCTTGCCGAAGGCACTGTCCCGCAGCAACTGGTGGATTGTATTTTTATCGTTCATGCAACCTTTGCAACTAACCGTATAGTAAGGCTGCACTTAGTTAGCTGTTCATCTCGAGCAACGAAGTTTGGGAAATACGTCACGTGCGAGTTGCGAAATGAACAAAAGCTGCGTTCGCGTTGCGGGGTTTAGAACCTGAAAATAATGGACAAACAATGACTCTTCTGCTTGCGTTGGGGTGTTTTTTTTTTAATTTTTAGCTATAGAAACAAACACGAGCTGCGACACGCAGATGAACGCTGCGGTAGAGTCATTAAAGCTTTGGCGACGGCACTACCTTATGATTCGGACGCCCCACGTCACATGCAGTCAACTATCACCCATCAAATACCGGAAGTAGAAAAATAGACATACATATATTGATACATGGACGTCTATATTTCGTAAACTTACATACGTTCGATAACATGGACACTGTCAGCCTAGGACATACAGTTCTTGCCTACGATGACGTAAAGGTATGTTGCGATGTTTTCCAAATGCAACCGATAATTAAATTAGGGCAAATTTGGCTCGTCCAGTTTGGATAGCGGCATTTGAAAGAGCCGCAGCAAAGCAGTCGTCATTGTTGTGTCATTTTACGTTCTCTCGTGCGCTTAAGTCACTAATATTCGCCTCGTGGGATCACAGAACCATTATTTTTTGTCTAGTCCCATTAATTTACCATGCTAAAAAGTGTTGGAGTGGCCTATTTCAGCGGATTTGTGCCAACAGATATAATATTTAGACTTAGTGAAATAAGATGTATGAACTTTATGGTTCAATTAGCGACAAAAAAAGGGCCTAGACTCTCTAGCCTAGAACACTGCAACAATTACCTATAGCAACATTTAAATATTCTTACGTTAAAGAGGCCACTTGTGGGTACGTCCCACTAAACCCAAGTTCGTATAACACGCAGGAATATTATCCAAAATCAGGGGAGGACGCCAAAATTTACATGCAGGAAACATGGTACGTGTATATATAGGTTAAAGTGGATTAATTTCCAAGGTGGCTTTCATCCCAAGAAGGCGCGAAAAAAAGGTGTAAGATTAATTTTGTCAGCATTGTATATTATTTAGCCAAATTTGAGCAAGGTCATCCTTTATATGTAAAGTGTACCTACACGTTTATTTGCTTTCCTTTGGTACGCACTTCGCAGATAAACTACAATTAATTGAAAGGGTTATTTTAGGCCATGTTTAGTGAATGGCTGTTTAGAGAGATTTAGAGACAATACATTGGACGCTGAGTGTGGTGACTTTAAATAAAGCGTTTATAGCACATTGCAACATATATATTTAATAAAGGATAGAGACAAGTAACGTATACTTACTGTATTCTTGTGTTTTACGAAACTTTTCTAGAGAAAGAAAAACAATATTTGTTTGTTATGCTTTCCAAGAAGTTCCCAAGAGAAATGCATACGTCATAATTTGCAAAAGACAATGCACTTGAGTGTGGAAAAATGCCCAAGTTTTGGAAAGATTCATAAAACTGGAAGTACTTATAAGGCGAAGAGCTTTATTATGCCTCGAATTTCTGTCGATATAAGAGCTGGTGTGTGGAATAGATACATACACGTATATATATATATATATATATATATATATATATATATATATATATATATATATATATATATATGTATATTTATTTATTTATTTATTTATTGACTTGTCTACTTGGTCTTCCTTGATCATTTATGATTGGCTCACAACTGTTGCAATATTAATCCCCAGCACAATGCGCACTTCCATGCATTGAAACTTTCCCTAATACTGTCGCTTATATTAGAGCAAAAAAAAAAACTTGCATTAAGATAGCATGGACTACGTGAAGTGTCATATATCCTAGAACGCATGCGAGCACCAACAATTATCCTGGAGTGTATGATACCTTATTTGTTCATAGCCAACGCGCTTGATCCGGATATTGAGATTACGCGTGATACTAAGTAATTAATGAGTCGCTAATTAGCAAGGAAATTGCGTTTTAGACTTTGATATTTCAGCTGGATGAAATTGTGGGCAAAAAAAAAAATACGACCGTTTTGTATGCTCAGGAGACTCCTAGCATTGCATAAGAAAAGGTAACAAGCTATCGATAACATAGCTAGGCACATAAAAATCAAGATATTCAGTATGAGTAAAAGGAACACCAAATTAGCATGCCGAAACCGATTACCGCTCAGTTCTAATACATATACCAAGGCCTGCAACACGTTTCTTTTTTTTTTTTTTTGTCAATAGAATTTCCGTTAATACAATCAAGTTTTGTTTTTTTCCTCTGAAACTAATGAACTAGTAACGTTATGTTGAACTGAATATCAAAGAGGTTCCCAGTTTAATAGTGGACCTATGGTTTGAGATGTTATTTATTTATTGCATAAAAAATTTGGTTTTCAGCTTTTGTCTCCAAAATACGGAAGACTGCTCTAACTTTACGGCAGCTAGGTTATTGCAATGCCAAACTGCGCGGCAGACGAAAGGCTTATGCATCGCGGTACTCGTTCACCATTCCGCCCATTACCATCGCCGACAGTTAAAGATTAGGCACTATTCGGTGGGATCAGTTCCCTTTCAAAAATTCTGAAATATGCAAGCATACAATGGGTTCGAGCAACATTCGCTCTCCCACGCCCTTCCTCCTTCATCCAACGTCCATGCAAAAGCGTGCAAGTGGTCATGACATTTTGCACACTAGTTGCAAACCCAAAGCTAGCCTTGTGACGACTGCTTGAAACTAAAGAAGAAAGAAAGAAAAGAAGGAGAACAAGAAGTTGAATGTGCACAGTACACGGACTGTATTTTTAAGCGCAGCACAACGTAAAACAACTAGAGCATTAGGGTTGTTGACCAAAAAAAAAAAAAAAACGTCGCGGCCTCGTATTTGCGCGTCCTAGAAGCTATCCGGCGAAAGATTGAAAAAAAAAAACTTGAAGACTGAGGGTGACAGAGTGCCGCCGCTGGTGGGCGCTTTCACCGTGGCAGCGGCGGCGTGCGTCTGTACGCGTGACGAAAGCGCATGCGCACCTCGTAGCGGCGCCGCTACGCGGCTCGCGTAGTGCAATATAAGCAAAAAATAATAACCAATTTTATTTGGCCGCGACAGCTGTGTCAGCGAGGCGGTGGTGCTGCGTAACTAGAAGCATGGCCGACCTAACACGAAACTCTCAATTAAGGTTCTCTTCGCGGCCGTAAGCAATCCCCACCTAGGGAATAAGCAGGCAAGTGTCATTGTTAGGGATTTTTTTGCTATTCAGTGTGGCACAGCTGCCTCGACGCATATTCAAGTCGCCGCCTCCCCGTTTCCTTTCTTTTTTCTTGCTGTCTTGCTTACATTGCGCGCCGCTTGGATGTGCTTCATGGGGTTTGGATTTGGACTGTTATAAGAGCTCTGTACACACACACATGGCGAATTTGTCTCACAGTTGGCGTGAGACAGAACGCTGGCTGGTACTAGTACTCTAGTACTGCGTTATAGATTAGCAAGTGACAAGTCCACGCTTCGTGCTGTGGCTACGGCTTCACGCCATGCGCTGTCTGGCGTATTGCTTGTAGTTGTTGCAGTGGCTGGGAAAACTAAAGAAACACTGGCGCGTACTAAGTAGGTCTTAGAGAAAGGTGGCATTTTCTAGGTTCGACAGCATCTATGATTAAACTTTACGTTCCCGTGTGCGGCACCTGTACACATATGGAACGTACTCGTGTCATATGCATAGTAGCTGCACGCCGATCGCGTTTGTTCCTCGCGTGCTTTCCGTTGTGCAACATTGACCCATGTAGCCGTTAGCTCGCGTTCTTGGTTGTGCTGCTTTCTTTTGCGCGTAGCGTCTTATGCGGGTGGCCTGTCACGTGCTTCACGGACGACCTCGCGCATTTTACGTACAGGAAAAGCATCCGTGATGTTTGTGCATTTCAGTGGAACGCGTGCGTTGGCTATGCACGTCGTTTCGGCGACACACAGGGATGTTGCACAAGGATTCCTTGCATCCATGTTTCTGACTCACGCGATTTTTTTCGCGTACGCTTGTTTGTGGTGCCATTTGCTTTGGAAGTACCAAAGGGACGCACAGGCATGGAGGCTTAGGCCAGGACAGCTGAGTGAATTCTCGTTTACTTGCCATGTGCAAAGTTGTTTGCTTGCTTTTCGAAATATGTTGTTGTAGCATTTTAATGGACATCTGATCTCTGGAGTGCATATTCAGGGCTCTATTTGAGATTGCAACGATTCAGTAAGGTTGAAGTGTTCGTTCCAGGGTCATTATTTGAGTAAACATAGCCTCAGAGCGAAAACTACTCAGCCGAACCCATTCAGGATGTTGGCGAGGCACGTCAACTGTCTTTTGCTCCTGCGCCTCAAGGTGAATGCGGCAGCCACTTAGCTCCAGTTGATGATAGTTTTGTGAATCCATAACTGGCCTGCAGGTCCTGTTATGGATTCAGCACATCAAGAATTGAAAGAATCCACCGAACGTGCCCTTGGCCTGTTTTATCTCAAACTTGAGTCTAGATTTATGGTCCCAGCAAGCACTGTGCAGAATGTAGCTACGGCCATGCAGCACGTGTACAAGAAAAGCAGCACATTTATGAGTTCTAGCCTGCAGGAAGCACTCGAGTGCAAACTGGACAGAACGGAGGAACTGGAAGTAGCTGCTAATTTGAAGGCGATGATGCAGTCAGCTCATTAAATTCTGGACTCTTTAGCAGTGATTGCAAACGCAAAGCTTATTTCAGGTTAACTTTGCTTATATTTCACCCCAAAAAGTAAGCCTTGGTCGTGACTGCTCCTAGATAGAAAGGAACTTTCAGTATGTGCCCATTTTCAAGATACTAAAGACACTTTTGTACATTGCAAAAGCTGCAGAGTGCTGGCATAACATGCGACACCCGTTCGCTAAGAGTCAATTCGCAGATCTAATAGATGGGCTGATCTTTAAGAACACTTACTGCAGACAAGCTGCATGCCCAGCTTTAGCTGTACCGAAGTGCTTTTGATGTTAATTCTTTGAGCTCTGCTAAAAAGAAGTACGAAATTGCAGGTGCCTACTACAAGCTTGCTCACCTCAAAAAACAGGTCCAGTGCTTATTAAGCCTGCACTATGACATGAAATACTTTGGTCAGAATAGGTATTTTAGCCATTGATTATTGACATATTACTGCTTTCCTTCCCTGGAGGCCAGCTTAAGGGCACAGTTTTCGCAGTACTTGGCGACAATCTTTTATAGGGTTCACTGAAAGCTTGAATGCTGTGCTTCAAGCACAGGAAAGCAGAATGCCAAAGAGGCGCGGAACGTTTAATAGCATTTCCAATTAGCTCATATATTTTCACATTTTTAACTCGACTTCCACCATGCATAGCGCGTGGCGTTTTACAAGGTGTAATATCGTATGACGTGGTCTTTTTCCTAAATTATTTCACAGAGTAGAATCACTCATCCACCACTGAGTAAATAAACAACAGCATTAACAACTATGGTTACTAAGCATTGGGCACACGAATGAATGTCTGTAAGTTAAATGTCACTGACACTAAGCTAGTTGCGAAACAGTAAAGACTTCAGTACTGTTTCATCTTCTGCCGCTGTTGATCGGTCACAAGGCCGAAGCTTGTAATCCAGCCGGAGGCTGTACTTGACCTTAAGAAAGACAGCAGACAGCCTGTTGGCACCAGTTGTCATAGAAAGGGATGTAACGTACATGACAGCGTGGAATCAGGGGTACTTGGCAGCGTGAAATGAGCTTTTTCTTTCAGATATTTTGAAGCGAAATCACCACTACATGGTTCATTAAACAAGTATGCTGCTCAATTTGGCATTAGTGAATGTGAAGACAGTGGTTTTATAGTAAAGACTTATATTTTAAGAAATGCATACGATCAGCCAAAAACAAAAGCCGCCGTCTAGAAACTAGTTGAAAAGCCCCAGCTGCTGCAAGCAGTTATGCGCTCTGAAGAATATTTTTGTCCAGATGTTTTTGTCAGCGCTTGTATTCCATTTTGTGCTGCCGAATACAGTGCATGGGTGTATACATGCTTTGCCCTTCTGTATTGGTTTCCAACAAATTCGCTTGTAATCCAGGCAGTTTTGCAAAAAGACACAGCGTATACTGTCTAAGATATGATGCTATATCTCTCAGATGGACAGCTTTGTTTCGGTGAAATCAATGCCAAATTGTGAATAGAATGATCTTCTTTGTTATAGGACAATTTCATGCCGTTTTTTTTTTGCAACCTGCCCTGCTAAAGTTTACGTGAGGCAAATAAGGAAAGTGTATGAGGTGTCGATCATCTTCTTGACTATTATCCCCTGCCTCTTCATGAAGCCCCCACCAAAAAAGTCGTCGTGCTCAAGCACAAAGTGCCTTCCCGGGTGGTGAGCAGAAAGTGATTGAGGTCTCGCCTAACATAGACGCTGAGACGGTGCGAAAAGTAATGGCCATACATGTGGACCTTGGTGTCAGGGGCTGCAGCAACCTCAGTTTTCTGATAGAACAGGAAGTCTAAGATGGCGTCAGACCAATAGAAGCCCCGTAGTTGATCTCACACTTCAAGAAAAAAAAGCGAGCCATTTGTCTCTTGCACGGTCACGAATAATACATTTTTAGAGCCTGTTGATGTGCATCAAACTGTTTGATCATGTCGATGCCATACACTGGCATTGATAACAAAACTAGCTACAACCAGAATGAGAAAAAGCCAAAGCATACTATAATTACAAGCATGGAGTTCAAGGAATGTGATGCCTGACAAAAGAAATATTAGAGTTGCGCGTGTTTAAGAAGCAGCATTGCCTTAATTGCTGGACTATTGCCCTCCCACTATTTTCTTATTCATTGCAAATAGCAAGAATGCTGTGTGTTTTATTTGAAAATCTACAACTGCATTCAGTTCAATTCGTGTGTTTGTTAGCATCATGATACCTACGTAATAGCATTTGTGATAATACACTTTATTGTAGGTTGGGCAACTCAGTTTTAGGACATCTTCAAAAAAACCTGTTCGTTTTCTGGTGTTTCTTGTATGAGGAGAAAATGACATCTTGTATATATTTACGTACAGCTTTTTCTACGTGTTGTGTTCAGAGAAAATCAGAATATTCCATTTACACAAAAATGCTTATTTACGTGTACTCATTGAATAATTGCATGACAAATGTATAATTGTTTTCAGCTCAGGCCTGTCTGCACCAGCTTCAGCAATATACGACCTGAAGCCCAGGATCTCTCACGGACCTCAAGACTCAAATCGTGATCAGCAGGCAGCGGATACAGGTCCCATATTAGGCCCTAACTGGGCAGACACATTTGCAGTACACTGGGAAGAGATGCCGAGAACACTGGGCACATCACATTAACCACGACTTCCCAACAATGAAAAGACTGCTATTGTGCACCTCTTTGAAAAACAACGGTCCAAGAACAAAAAGAACTTGACTGCATGGAATTCACTTGTACCCGCACCGAGGCAATCAACTTGGAATGTTGCCCCTCATCAACGCCTCATTTAGGGAAAAGCAGGAAGGGCTGCAGCTGAGGAGAGATGTTCACCTGTTTGAACAATCCCAATTCTTTCATTGCTGACGGGCACTAATTTGTATCCAAACAAATATAGTCCACGATAATACCACGTGCATTCTTTATATAGGAGAGCATCACTTTGCTGCTGCCTCTCTTTTCACACCTTAAAATGCTGTTGTTGGGAATTTATATGTGCTTTCACGTGTACGTGTCCCCTACTAAATTGAAAAGGAACAAGATGCACATTTGTTTCCACGCATAACTTCATCAGGTATGCTTATCAACGTGTATGCAACTAAGATGAACTTTGAATTTTTAAATGAGAATCTACAAATAAACAGTAAAAATTATCGCGCGGAGAGAAGGTACCTTTTGGCATGGTGCAGATAGAAAGGCCGAATTTTGGGGCCGCCTATTTTACAATGTGGAGCAAAGGAGCACCAGCAAAACGCTGTTCAATAATGGTGATCTTGCTATTAACAAACTTCTTCTAACAATTTAGGTTCCGTAACTGCTTTATGGAGGCTCTAAAGATATATATAAAAAGTGGGATTTAAAACAGTGAAACGAAAAGTGCTTAATAGGGAGTCATCTTGCATAACCCAGAACTCGTCTTTTCGTGAACTATTAACATAATCTGAACAAAGCTATATTATTGGCTTCAGCACTCGATCGAATGTTTCAGAGTTGAAGCACAAGCTCAGTAATATCTGCTGCGCTACTTAATTTCTCCTTTTTTTCCATAAAAAGTGGGGAAACAGGCATGACCATCTGTTTCATATGTTTTACGTTATAAGCACATAAAGCTTCTAGGTGCTCTGAGAAGTCCCTTAGTGTAGACGTTTGCTACACTTACAACCACTACACCGTGGCACCTAGGAGCTGTGTCGGGCCTGTGCTTAGTTACACACTCTAAACAACGATTGCCAAATGGATATCCTACAATACAGAGCATGCTAAACTTTGATGATTTCTATGTGTTTATAAACAGACTAATTGCTAGGCATGTGCCTTGGCTTGGAGACCTGCAACAGGAAATACATTTGTCGGAACATGGAACCACGCAATTCACAGTACTTGTAGCATAGGTAATGTAGTTTCAAAGTGCGAAGAAAAAAACAAGCACTCCTTGTTTTGTTGATTTTTTTCCCACGTCATTGCGCTATTAAAACATTTTACCGTGGTAAACCAACATGCCCAAAGTCATGCAGTTGTGAACTTCATTTCTCCTGCAACGGGCGCCCTCAACTGTATCAGTTTATTAATCTGACTTCCGTTGTTTTTTATTCCCATGTGCTTGCACTATTAAAAATATTTAACCTTGGTGTAACAGCAAGACCAAATTGCTGCGGTAGTGAATTTCTTTTCTCTTACAACGGGCGCCCTTAACTGTATAAGTTTAGCACTTTGTATTTCGTTTTTTCTTCCTACGTGCTTACGCTATTAAATATATTTTGCCTTAACATACAAGGTTTCATACTGAATAGGCGCTGAGGCTCGCTGAAACGCTTATTGTATACAATTGGTCAGGTGACTTCCACTCCTGTTGCTGCATTAAGTGCTTCTAGCTGACTTCTCACAGGTTGTCATACCTCCAACGAAGTGAACTGCTTTGAAGGCAACTTCTCTATTCGTCCGTGTAGTCACTCCGGACCATGCCACCATTTCGAGCAGGAAGTCATTTTATCATGTGCTACATCATGTGTCAGTTCATCAGATGGATTCTTCAATCCGGGGAAATATCTCCACTGCGATGGTTCTGCTCTGCCCATATTCTGTGTTATCCGATTTGCCACGAAGTGCTTCCATTTTGCGCAGTCTCCTTGAGTCCACGGCACTACAACCATAGAGACGGTGCACACTGTGTACTCAAGAAGAATGCTAGTAAGTACACAGTTCACGTGGGTCAGGCGACTTCCACCAAGAAATGCACCCGAAAGTTACAAACGTGGTAGCGTAGTTCTCTTAAGTGGAGCTACTCGTGACTTGGCGATCAGCACGTGGGTCATTTAGCCACGTTCGTCACGGCTTGGCTGAACTCTGGGCTGGCGTCGCTGAAAACGCCCAAGTGCAACTCGCTGGGTAAATTCTTTTGTCCGCCAAGATAGCAACGAACGGCTATTTCCAGAAGTTGCGGGAGCTGCCGGACTCAGCCTTGCCTTTATGTAGTAAGGCCGTCGGACAGCGTCTCATCGCAGCTTGTTCCTCATGTCCGCAGTTTTACAACGAAGGTGTAGACGGCTAAGGTTCCATGTATTTTTATGTCCCTGCGTCGACAATCATAAACGTAAACGTGGGCCAATCCCGAAGATAGTGCAATACGGTGCAGGTGACGCAGAATTCAAGCAGTGCGCGCGCAGTATTACAAACAAAACATAATAATATAAATGAACTAAATGAATCAAGATTCATTGTTATAAGTCGATGGGTATACGGCAATCGTATGTGAACTGAACATGGACTAACAAGCAGGAGGCGTTGCCAAATGCGCACAGGACACAATGAATGTATGACTTGCAGATGACAATGCCACTGACTGTGGGGATGTCTGTGCCATACAAAGGAAAGAACCGAATTGTGATATACATTGGTTATATATCTTCAGACACAGCCAAGAGGGAGATCCACAAATTCATGACCAAATACTTTGCTTGGGTTAGCTGTGATGACACTACCCCTGTGAGCACATTGGAAACTTCAATGTGGACAATTCAAATGAGATACACCACCAATCCATGTCACTCAACACGGTTGTGCATGGATTTGACTTTACCAAGATTCTGTCTAAGGTTGCAACCAAACCAATCAGTGTAATCACAATATTGACAAAGCTATCGTTACTGCCATTATCAAATGATGAAAATAAATACATGCACCATTGTCTAACCATTTTGAAGCGTTACAGCTATGCTGGTCATCCGCCTTGACAGAGTGGAATGGTTCCACATAAAAAAAAACAATATACGTATGGTGATTGTGTACGATGCAACGAGTTCCTTTGGACTGAATTTTCTGGTTTCCACCTGCAATATAAACCATTCAGCGTTTAGCTTGGCCTTTATGAAGTCAAGTAGACTGTCCACAGAAAAACTGAATTTATCCGTGGCCGCATTCGAACCAACGCCGAGCACTTTGTCAGATTGCACATGTAGTACTATCATTTTCTAATTTGCAGATGGTTTCTAGAATTGCAAAGCAAATCTCACATTACTGGAATTCGTGGTCCATTTTCGCAACATAATTGCCGCCACCTTCAAAATTTCTTGCGCATCTTAAATAATTTTTTCAGCGCTTTTTCCGTGTTTATACCTGTAACTACGTTATCTACGTAATCACTGGGCCTGTGGGCTCGTGGTTTGTGGTAAGGCACTAGGTGCTCGCTTCACATAGCAAAGGTGGTCGCTTTTAGCAGGATTGGGTAGCAGGAAGCTTCAAAAGAGACACGAGTCGTCACCCATTCTTGAAACTGATTGTCCCTTAGGTTGCCTTCGCCAAACTACAAGAAGCCAAAGGCGTCTTTGTCTTGTTCCCGTATATATACATGGAAGAAAGCGTTTTTTATATCAGCAATTGCCACAATGCCGGGCGTTCAGAAGCGCCGGAGTACTTTTCCCTGTTCTCGACATAAGCCATCTCCCTCTTCGAGGCACTCACCAGAGACCTGCTTTCTTTGGAATGCGAGAAGGCATCGAAAACGACGCGTACTTTCGTGTCCAATGCTTGTTCTCGGACGACTTCTTCATTCGACAGGTAAAAAAGCTGGCTTTCACCAGGAAGAACTTTAAATTTAGGCATCTGCAGCTCGCACGCACGTTGTCGTTGTGTGTGGGCAATGATTCTTTTAGTCTCGAGAGGTGATTAAATAGTTTTTGAACCCGTCTGACAGCGACTTCTCTGTTGCCGCAAAGCTCAAAACCATCCATCCAAGGCAACGCCAATTCATATGTTCCGTGGCGCTGAGCCATCTTGCTCTCAAAATGCTTCATGCCATATTTGATATTCGAAGATGCTGAACTTCCTACAATGACCGTACGAAGTCGTCTGATTCGAGTGTCTGGATTTTCATGATGAAAACCATCATTGGAGTTGTTAATTCTTTTATGGGCTTTTACGTGCCAAAAACACTTTCTGATTATGAGGCACGCCGTAGTGGAGGACTCCGGAAATTTCGATCACCTGGGGTTCTTTAACGTGCACCTAAATTTAATTACACGGGTGTCTTCGCATTTCGCCCCCATCGAAATGCGGCCGCCGTGGCCGGGGATTTGATCCCGCGGCCTCGTGCTCAGCAGCCCAACATCATAGCCACTGAGCAACCACGGCGTTTTGTTGAAGGATGCGATGTCAAGCAGATAGTTCGTCCTTGAAAGGACCAAGTCATCTTAGAATTCAACGCACTCGACGATTCGTTGTCCTCACACTGTCACACCTCGCCTGCAAATAATCTACAAATTTGGTCAGAGCGACTGAACACGCTGATACCAATTTGCGTGATGACAGATGCGTGGATCAGTTCATCCGCTTCATCTCTTCACAATTTCTTGAATGAGGCAACGAAAGATATTTCAATTTCAGTTTCCTCAATGTCCTGGCAGATGTGCGAAATCTCGATCGCGCTCACCACAACCTCCAAGTCAGGAAATTAACTACGTAAGCACAGCTCCACTATTCGTCGTCTTTCGGCCACCTTATCTGAAGGTATGTCGAACGTGTGGAGGGTATTCTGCGTAGATCCAACGCATATTACGCCTTGGTGTCTTCACAGACCGTCGATAATAAGAATATCCTGGTTGCCACTGGGAACACGCCTCGTACGTAGGGAAAGGTGTTGCCAGTGACCGCCCAAGCGGGAACTGCTTGGAAGAAGACGCAATCGCTGGATTCATCATTACTACGTCACGGTCCTCTTACAGAAGTGCAAACGGTCGTATTTGCACTGTCGTTTTTGACGCCTTAGAGCGATTTGTGAGCGATCCTCAGCAGGTCACACATACCTGACGCATGAATACCTTAGCATGTGGTGGAAAAAAACCTTCATATGCCGTCACGTGCGTGGTGACCTTTGATTGTGCATTGTTAGCATAACATCAGCGACATATTAGTAGCGCACACTTATGTCATCAGCTGGCCTGACGTGCAGAACACACACACATCTCCTTGAAGGTTTGAGAATCCTGAGCCGAGTTCTTGTGGAGAACAAATAAAGTAGGCTTGAAATTGCGTCCGCAAAATGGCTGGATGGATGCAAGCTCACCTCTGTGTCTCGTGCACTGCTATCCCTGCAATCACTTTTCTCTGATCTCTCTAGTTCGACAGAAAGGACCTTGACCTGTCTAATCTACAGCAGCCAGCGTTGCCTGCTATGTCACTCTCAGCTCGCGTGGCACGGGTACGATGACAATGAACTGCGACTCATAGTGGTTATTTCCGCAGAAGAATGTCGCAGAGTATCGATGAAAATGAATTCTTTTTCACCCCCAAGTGCGTCAGGCCTCAGATGTTGAGGATTACATGGTCATATAATGCCTTGAAAATTTTTTTTGTCACCAGGTGGTCGAACTTGGCCGAATGGTTAGCGCATCGCGCTGTTATGGTGAGGGAAAAGATCAAATCCAGCCATCGCACCAACTTGATCACTAAGTATGTGTCAACGTGTACAACGTGCTGCTCTTCAATGAACCTCTTTCAGACCGCCATAGGTTACTGTAAATGCTGGGCTGCGTAGGCACTACATTTTACAGAAACTCTATGACGCCGATGTGGAGTATTTGGTATGCGCCACTAGGTCTGCGCTTATCTCCAGTGTATCTCCTTTATGCCAGTTTAGGTCATTAGCTTTGTGCCAGTAGGAGTGTGCCGTTCTTAATTAAAATTATTTTGCAACCCTCGCCTAAATACTATTGTGACAATGTCACTCTTGCCATTCAAAGAGCAAGCAAGGCTTCAGAGCTCTGGATCTGCTGGCTTCTATTCGGCGAAGTCGCAAGTGCTTATTGTTCCCAGGAAGTGTCCGCGTCTTGATTGTCTGGCGGCTACAGATTAATCGCGGTGAGAGTTGGACAGTCGGTATCAGAGAAATTCGGTCTAGACTTGGAAATCGCGGCGATGAAAAATTCTTGCAACCTAAAGCTCTATCGTCCAAGGCGGCCGGAAGGGTCTGTTAATTTCGTCAGCCAACGCAAGGCGTGGTGGTCGCTTACGCTTACGACTTTGAAGGGCATAATGGTGGCAAGGCATCCTTTTTCCATCGCAAAATAAGTAGGTGCGTTTTTCTACAGCGAGCGGCTAGCGTAAACTATGACTGTTTTAAAATACCTATTTCCTTTGGAGTCAATGGAGTCGATGCCTACGGTACTTGAGTGAGTGAAATTTTGATATCCGGCGTCTTCCTAAAAGTATGCAAATAGTGACGGTGACTGCAGTGGCTCCTTGAGTTTCTGAAATGCGAATTACGTTATTTGCCACTTCAACTTGAAGTCAGGCTTTGAGAGATAATTAAATGGCTTGACCATGCGTGAAAAGTTAACGATCAAGCGCCTATATAATAGGCCCACAGGCCAAGCAATCTGCGCTGTTCTTTCTTATCGAATGACTGCTGGAACCTTGAAATGGAAGCCCGGCATCCGCGTCTTTCCTATGGCAGTTGCCTCGTTTTATTATTTTGTATCTACACCCAAACTAGTTAGACTCACATAATTTTGACGCCCCGGCGAACACAAACATTTCATACGTGCGTGTCTTAGTAACTATATTTTGAAGCGAGGGGACGCTGACAGCATCGTTTATCAATTATAACGGCACTTTCTGAGTGGAGCGCATTTGTAATTCATAAATGATCGCCAAACTTATTCAACACTTTTTGTGGTACACCACAGAAATGACAATGTCCTCACCATAGGAAAGAAAGTACGTGTCCTTAACCACAGCACAAGTGAATCCTTCATTGTGGTACAGCAGCGTCTGGGTAAATGTAGCTGTAGATCCTTTGTCTGAAAGGCAAAGGTGAATAAATGTACTTATTTGAGCCACAGTTCACACCTGTAAGAACCGATTTATTATTATGTGTTTATATGCGCTTACATATCTCATGTAAAACAAGCAAAAGTAAAATACGCAAGAAAAAGGGTGTTTTGTGTCCAAAGGTAGTTTGAACTTGTCCCTCAAACTTCATGTACAAGCAAGTTAGTTCGCTCAAGCACTTTTTTCGTGTCAAACTCTGTGCAATGAATCTCGCTGTTTTTTTTGGCTTCTTTCACGTTAAGAACATCATCATGATCATCCGCATCATCAGCCTGGTTACGCCCACTGCACGGCAAAGGCCTCTCCCATACTTCTCCTACTACCCCAGTCATGTACTAATTGTGGCCATGTTGTCCCTGCAAACGTCTTAATCTCATCGGCCCACCTAACTTTCTGCCGCCCCCTGCTACGCTTCCCTACCCTTGGAATCCATTCCGTAACCCTTAATGACCATCGGTTATCTTCTCTCCTTACTACATGTCCTGCCCATGCCCCCCCCCATTTCCTTTTCTTGATTTCAACTAAGATGTAATTAACCCGCGTTTCGTTACCTCACCTAATATGCTTTTTTCTTATCCCTTAACGTTACACCCATCATTCTTCTTTCCATAGCTCGTTGCGTCTTCCTCAAGAACCCTTTTCGTAAGCCTCCAGGTTTCTGCCCTATACATGAGTACTGGTAAGACACAGCTGGGATACACTTTTCTCTTGAGGGATAGTGGTAACCTGCTGTTCATAATTTGAGAATGCCTGCCAAACGCACCCCAGCTCAGTCTTATTCTTGTGCTTATTTCAGTCTCATGATCCGGATACGCAGTCACTACCTGTCCTAAGTAGATGTATTCCCTTACCACTTCCAGTGCCTCACTACCTATTGTGAACTGCTGTTCTCTTCCGAGACTGTTAAATATTACTTTAGTTTTCTGCAGATTAATTTTCAGATCCACGCTTCTGCTTTGCCTGTCCAGGTCAGTGAGCATGCATTGCAATTGGTCTCCTGAGTTACTAAGCAAGGCAATATCATCAGCGAATCGCAAGTTGCTGAAGTACTCTCCATAGACTCTTATCCCCAATTCTTCCCACTCCAGTTCTCTGAATACCTTTTGTAAACACACTGTGAATAGCATTGGAGAGATCGTATCTCCCTGTCTGACACCTTTCTTTATTGGGATTTTGTTGCTTTCTTTATGGAGGACTACGGTGGCTGTGGAGCCGCTATAGATATCTTTCAGTATTTTTACATATGGCTCATCTACACCCTGATTCCGTAATGCCTCCATGACTGCTGCGGTTTCGACTGAATCAAACGCTTTTTCGTAATCAATGAAAGCTATATATAAGGGTTGGTTATATTCCGCACATTTCTCTATCACCTGATTGATAGTGTGAATTTGGTCTATTGTTGAGTAGCCTTTACGGAATCCTGATGGTCTTTTGGTTGACAGAAGCCTAAGGTGTTCCTGATTCTATTTGCGATTACCTTAGTAAATACTTTGTAGACAACGGACAGTAAGCTGATTGGTCTATAATTTTTCAAGTCTTTGGCGTCCCCTTTCTTATGAATTAGGAATAGGTTAGCGTTCTTCCAAGATTCCGGTACGCTAGAGGTCATGAGGCATTGTGTATATAGGGTGACCAGTCTTTCTAGGACAATATTCCCACCATCCTTCAACAAATCTGCTGTTACCTGATCATCCCCAGCTGCCTTCCCCCTTTGCATAGCTCCCAAGGCGTTCTTTACTTCTTCCGGCGTTACTTGTGGGATTTCAAGTTCCTCTAGACTACTGTCTCTCACGTTATCGTCGTGGGTGCTACTGGTACTGTATAAATCTCTATAGAACCCCTCAGCCACTTGAACTATCTCATCCATATTAGTAACGATATTGCCGGCTTTGTCTCTTAACGGATACATCTGATTCTTGCGAATTCCTAATTTCTTCTTCACTGCGTTTAAGCTTCCTCCGTTCCGGAGAGCATGTTCAATTCTCTTCATATTATACTTCCTTATGTCAGCTGTCTTACGCTCGTTGATTAAGGTTGAAAGTTCTGCCAGTTCTATTCTAGCTGTTGGGTTAGAGGCTTTTCTACATTCTCCTGCGATAGCTTACTGGTACCTTGTCTAAAGGAGTTACCACCGACTTCTATTGCACACTCCTTAATGATGCCCACAAGAGTGTCATTCATTGCTTCAACACTAAGGTCCTCTTCCTGAGCTAAAGCCGAATATCTGTTCTGCAGCTTGATGGGGAATTCCTCTAGTTTCCCTCTTACCGCTAACTCATTGATTGGCTTCTGATGTACCAGTTTCGTCCGTTGCCTCCTCAAGTCTAGGCTAATTCGAGTTCTTACCATCCTATGGTCGCTGCAGCGCACCTTGCCGAGCACGTCCACATCTTGTATGATGCCAGGGTTAGCGCAGAGTATGAAGTCTATTTCATTTCTAGTCTCTCCATTCGTGTTCCTCCACGTCCCCTTTCGGCTATTCCGCTTGCGGCAGAAGGTATTCGTTATCCGCATATTATTCTGTTCTGGAAACTCTACTGATAACTATCCCCTGCTATTCCTAGAGCCTATGCCATATTCCCCCACTGACTTGTCTCCAGCCTGCTTCTTGCCTACCCTGGCATTGAAGTCGCCCATCAGTATAGTGTATTTTGTTTTGACTTTACCCATCGCCGATTCCACGTCTTCATAAAAGCTTTCGACTTCCTGGTCATCATGACTGCATGTAGGGGCGTAGACTTGTACCACCTTCAATTTGTACCTCTTATTAAGTTTCACAACAAGACCTGCCACCCTCTCGTTAATGCTGTAGAATTCCTGTATGTTACCAGCTATTTCCTTATTAATCAGGAATCCGACTCCTAGTTCTCGTCTCTCCGCTAAGCCCCGGTAACACAGTACATGCCCGCTTTTTAGCACTGTATATGCTTCTTTTGTCCTCCTAACCTCACTGAGCCCTATTATATCCCATTTACTACCCTCTAATTCCTCCAATAACACTGCTAGACTCGCCTCACTAGATAGCGTTCTAACGTTAAACGTTGCCAGGTTCAGATTCCAATGGCGGCCTGTCCGGAGCCAGGTATTCTTAGCACCCTCTGCAGCGTTACAGATCTGACCGCCGCCGTGGTCAGTTGCTTCGCACCTGCTGGGGACTGAGGGCCGGGGTTTGATTGTTGTATTCATATAGGAGGTTGTGGCCAAGTACTGCACCAGGGTGGCCTGCTCTGGTGAGAGAGTGCGTTACCGCTTCTGGTCACCGAGATCAGGTCGCACTCCAGGCTTGTTTGTGCAATTTTCTCTACACGCAGTTTTTTTTCGGTGGAAAATTGCGCGGTACTGGTATTCGAACCATGGTCCTCTTGCACGCCAGGAGGAAACTCTACCGCCACCGCAGGAGTTGTACGCCTCATGTAAACTACAGTGGTGCCTTCTTTGATCAGTCAAAGTGGAGCAATCTGAGCTCGGTTAAACCGCACAGATGGTACTCAACTAGAGAAACGTGGTATTTATGACCTGCACATGTGTGGCCATACATAATAGAGGAGACTGTCCCCGCACAGTGATACACTAAACGAAATTACATAATAAAAAGGGGGGAATAGAAAAAAAGGAAGAGAACAGGGGATTTGAACTTGTATGTTACCCGGAGAGATAGCTCAGTCGGTTGGTCCGTCAGGCCCCAGCTTACATTGAAGCGCCATAGCTCCTGTCCAGAGCCTCATACTTACGTGGAAAGAGACTGATGTTCTCCGCGATGGTCGATTTTTGGTTGAAAGGCATACTTTCTTGGAAAAATGGGCGCCCGTCGATGGGAGGGAACTCGAGCGGCTCTAGAGTCCAGGAAAAGCTTAAACAGGTCTGAGCGGGGCACGCTTAGCGTGGGAAGCTAACCCAAGTAACTCTCTCAAGGACTGCTGCTCACGAGAGCGAAATACCTTTGTATAAGTATGATAACTCTAATAAGACTACTTTCCTACTTTCGAAAAGAGAATGGCCCAGAGGGCTGGACTACGAGTGCTATGACTGATAATTTTCTACATACATATATAGATATATATATATATATATATATATATATATATATATATATATATATATATATATATATATATATATATATATATATATATATATATATTCATGTCACCTATGGGATCAAATGCAAGCGCTGTTGCTTTGTTTCTGCGTGTAGTAGTTAAGAGAACGAGTTTAAGGTAGGAGACAAAAAAAAGAAAGGAAAGGAAAATTTCTGAGGCATAATTGCAGCGCCTTGGTTTTAAAGCACACCCGCGGTAGAGAAACGGAAGTAGATATAAACGTGCGTGGCAACACGCGAAAAACTGCCTTAATAAATTTAGAGACTTGAGAAAAAGTTTCGTTAACAACCGATAACATGGCAGTCACCCTCGAATACGACGAGAGAAATTATTGAGACATGGAAAATTCACTTGAACTAAGTATGGTATGAACTAAGTATTGGCATGAGAGTGCATACGTCGTGCATAAGCACGCTCACAGCTAAACACATGCTCCATTCGCGTGAAACGCTCATTGTGCTTCTGTGTTCCGGTGCAGCTGCCTGAATGGAAGCCGCCGGCGCCAATTGAGGCGCTTATCACTGCTGGAACAACGCCGCATCTGCTTCCATAGAGTTTTTTTTAATGCGAGGATAAATGCCCCAGGGCATACAAGGGTATGGGATGGGGGTGAATAAGGATGATTAAATGCTTCCATAGAGTTGGTGCGTGCTTTCACGGAACGTAACACACGTTTCCCTCGGTGCCCTTCGATGCGATACTATTACATGTGCTATCACCACATACCCACGAACTAAAACCCTGAATGTCATGCTCGCGTCAAATCCCCGGGTTACTAGTGTCGTTACTGTCATACCATCCCACTCACGAACATTTACTCGTAAGCACATCTTAAATTATAAGAAAGCCGACTGCACTGCCAATAACCCTAGTCTTGAGACGTTGTGCGATGCATTCACTGCTACTCTTTCTTTCCATACTATCGGCGAAAATTGGACAATTTACAAACACAAGTGGTTGGCACTAACGCATGCTCATATTCTGTTAATTTCATTCAGACTTGACACATCAAAACCATAGTATCATAGATCCCATAAAAAGAAATGCTTGTTCAAAGCAGCTACAAGACTAAACACTCCTGCATTCCGGTTAAAAGAAAAATCCTGCTATACTGTATATTGTCGTGGGGGCCATAAAGCTTAGCATAAGTGTTTTTCGCATTACTTACAGTCCCCATATCACCAGGTTCCTCTCCGACTAATTTATCACTATAGGATGAAGCAGGTATTTAGATTGAACAACATAAATGTGCCGATGCTTTAAACAAGCAATTTATTTCTGTATTCACAAAGAAAGATTGCTCAAATATTCCTAGTATTGCTGCCGTCAATTATAGGTACATCAACCGCATTGACTTTACCATGGAAGGTATCGCATCCGTAATAATGAAACTTAAGATATCCACATGCTCCAGCATTGATCAAATTAACGCTGAAATCGTCAACCTACCAATAATTATTTACACTTTATTCATTTACCATATTTTCAATCAGTCATGATGCGCTGGCACACTTTAGTACAATTGGAAAATTGTCAAGGTAATACCCATCCTCATATCATGAAATAAAAGTAATGTAAATTACAATAGCTTGGTATCCCTGACTAGCATCCCTTGCAAAGTACCTGAACACATTATTGCATCTAACATTGTACAACATACAGAAAATAACCATTGCTTTTTTCACCAACAACACAGTTTTGGGGAAAATTTGTGTGAAACCCAGCTACTAGAATGCAGTCTTGACCTAGTTCCTAATATGAACGATAACACACAAACATACTGTATATGTGTCGATTTTTCTAAAGCTTTCGATCTCGTAGCATATTGCCGTTTAATTGATAACCTGTCCTGCGTCAGCCTTGATTATTTAACCACATCATGGCTGCGGAATTTTTAGTCCTTACGGATGCAGCTTATTTGGTTTAATAACACCTGATCTCCCTTATCTGACGTTAATTCTGGTGTTCCTCAAGGTACACTCAAAAAAAGTTTACATATCTTTTGGGGGGTACCTTTGCCACACAACAATAATCCTCATCTGTCTTGCTTGCGTTTTCTTTCTTGAAAACGCTGCGCACTCTACTTTCCTATCGAGAATGTACTGTCATGCTGATAACGTACATGCCGTTCGTGACTTGGAAGTACCGGGCTCACAGGGTTAAAGAAATGAAATCCGGGCAAGACTGATGACGATTATCGTGTGCGGCAAATATACACCCCAAATGGTGCTACTGATTTTATAGTGTAGCTTCTTCAGTCCTTTTTCATTTCCCATCTACAGTAATGACCTTCAATCTCATGTAACATCTAACTAACGTTTGTTTGCCGACGATTGCATAACATAACATTATGATCCACGCAGATCCTCTGGTACTTCAACAAGATCTTGATAAAATCCCATCCTGGTGTTCGGCGTGGCAAATGACATGTAACCGCGACACATGCAAACTAGTGATATTTAGCTAAAAGCTGTCCAAATCGAGTTTTACGTAAAGTTTTTGCAACGCCAAAACAGTGCGTACTATGTTGGCAACACCCAACTTCAAGTACCTTGGCATTAACTACCCTTGTAATCTTTCCTGGTCAACACTCACTGAAAAAACTACTGCCACGGCATCATGCACACTAGGACACCGGAAACCTAGTCTGCATGCGGCACCTTCCATAACACGGAAACAAGCATACCAGAAATTTGTTCGTGCACAAGTCGAATGTGCATCATCCACCTGGTCACCTTACCAAGTCTATCTAATCAACTCGCTCGAATCTGTACAAAACCTAGCGGCATGTTTCATAGCTAGCGACTATACCTCATGCTCCAATTTGACTAAAATGAAGGCCTCATTATCGCTACCATCTTTGAAATTACGCAGAAAGATTCTCTGTTTATTGCATAAAAAAGTCTACAACGCGCACGCTAATAATTTGTCAATACTGAAACCACATCGCATATCTCGCAGTCTTCCTGACCAACATAGATTTGCTCGTTTTCTTCAGTCGCACCCAAGCGTTTAATCCACCTGCGCTTCCACGTGCAATTGGTCAATGCAATGACATCCCTTATGACGTCGTATGTATTCGTGACCATGTCGAGCAGGAGGAGGAATGGACGTTTTTTTGGAAAAGGTATACCGATTTGAGCCCCGGTTATACTCTAGGTTGTAAATCTCCTCAATCCCTGAACCCCTGGCCTTCACTACCTCCTTGGCCCTGGTGACCAGGCGTCGTTGTTGTTCCAGGTCCTCGGAGACGAGCCTCTGCCATTTACAAATAAAGTACAAACAATCTATGGCTCTTTAAGCTAGCCATATGGTTACTGAAAATCATGTTTGTACATTTTATAATGATATACACGGCCACTATGGTATGGTATGATGAACTTTATTTAATGTCCTGAAGATCAACCCTTAGGTTGACGCAGGCGGCTTCCACGTCGGGACAGTAAGGTTTAACCTTACCGCCGTATCATGGGCCTTCTGGACGGCCTGTACTTGATCGAAAAGAACACTGTGTAGGACTCGCCGCCACCAGTCTTTCTCTTTGTCACAGTCTGTGAAAGTCACAGGACATTGCGAAAGCATGTGATCCAGAATAATGATGCCATTACACTTCTCGCAATTGATTGGTATCTCTCTTTCAGGATATATCTTGTTAATAAAGTTTGGACTTGGATAAGTTCTTGTTTGCAACAATCTCAGAGTCACCGCTTGAGCTCTATTGAGCTTAGCGTGTGGCACTGGGAATTGCCTTCTGTTCATGTAGTAATGCCTCGTGATTTCATTATATGTAAGTAATTGGTCCCTGTTCTCCTCCTGTATATTATTAAGGTCCTGGTCGCGTAGTGCACGGATAGTAAGTCCTCGTGCAGCTGAGTTAGCCATCTCGTTTAAGTTCTTCCGAGATGGATCGACAGACCCCATGTGCACAGGAAACCAGCGGATTTCGATCTCTTGGCTGTCCAACTCACCGATCAGCTAGGCAGGCCTTTTGGTTACAAAGCCATTGTTAAAGTGTCTAATAGGCATCTTAGAGTCACTGTAAATCTCCGTCCACTTATTATTCCTTAAAGCCAATGCTATCGCTACTTGTTCCGCGACTGTCGTGTCTTTAGTCATGATTGTAATAGCATCCCGAGTGAGACCATCTGCATCTACTACTACTGCAGGAAAGGCTTTCTTTCTTCTGACCCACGCAGCATCTACACATGCCGCATGTTCTCTGTCGTGTTCTATCTCTTACAGGAGAGCTTTGGCCCTTGTCTTTCGTCTTTCCAGGTTGTCCACCGGGTGCATATTTCTGGGGAAAGGAGTCGTCTTGATTATCTCTCTTATGCTATCTTTTAGTTCTACTGTGCCTTCACCTGAAATTTTGGATTCGGTTGGGCACCATCCTACCTCTTCTAGTATTGCTCTACCTGGCCTTGTTCCAGAGAGCCTCTCTCTGTGGGCGATTTGCTGAGCTTCAATTATCTCGCCTATTGTCTTGTGGAGCCCCAGTTTCACTAATTTCTTATCCGGAGTGTTAATCGGTAACCCCACTGTTGTTTTGACTAGCCTTTGAATTATTCTGTTCAACTTGTTTATCTCTGTCTGTGTCCAAGTGAGCATCCAAGCTACATATGAGAAGTGACACAAGGCGAAAGCGTAGACCAGTCTCATGGCGCTATCCTCTCCCAGCCCTCTGTGTCTGTTAGTGATTCTCCTTAGCAGTCTTATTACCTCCACAGTCTTGCTTGTGATGTGTCGTATTGTTCTTCCATTTGCCCCGTTTGCCTCCAGGAATAACCCTAAGACTATAATGAATTGTGCTTGCTTAATAGATTCGCCTGCCTTCATGGTTAGTACTAACCCGGGTTCTTCCTCAGGAACGTATCCCCTCGGTGTTCTACCCCTTCTTCTGACCTTGAGTACAAGGAGTTCAGACTTATTAGCAGAGCATTTGAGTCTCATGTCTTCTAAAATAGACTCTACCTCATAAATGCTCTTATGAAGTCTGCTTTCCGCATATCCCATACTTCCTTCAGCGGTCCATATAGTCACATCGTCTGCATAAATGGTAAAGTGAATGCCCTCTATCCCTTTTAGTCCCTTTGCTACTTTTTACATGGCCAGGTTGAAAAGCATAGGTGACAAGACCGACCCTTGTGGCGTCCCTCTGTCACCGAGATCTATCTTCTTTGACTTAATATCCCCGAATCTAAGGTGAGCTGAACGATTGCCAAGAAAGGTTTTGACCACTTCATAGTTATCTCCCCAATCCCAGTTCGGAAATCACTTCAAGTATTGCTCTGTGCTTAATTCTGTCAAAAGCTTTTTTGACATCCAACCCTAAGAGAGCTCGAGAGTTTTTGGTTTAGCTAATAGGAGTTGATGTTTGATTAACAACATGGCATCTTCTGTGGACAAACCTGATCTGAAACCAATCAGATTGTACGGTAGGATGTCATTGTCCTCCACATATTTCGTTAACCTGTTCAATATGACATGCTCCATTGTCTTTCCTAGACATGATGTTAACGAAATTGGCCTCAGATTATCCAAGTTGAGTTGCTTGCCCGGCTTTGGTATTAAGATAGTACTGACCGTCCTCCATTCTTCTGCATATACCCCATCTTTCCATAGATCATTAATGTATGTGGTCAGATATTTTATTGATTCGTCGTCCAAATTCTTAAGCAATCTGTTAGAGATGCCATCCGGACAGCTGCTGACCTACTATTCAGATCATACAGTGCCGTGCGTACCTCACTTTCGGTGAATTCCTGATCCATACATTTGCATTCTACCCCTAAGTAATCGGAATAAATCACATTCTGATCTTCTTTCCTGCTAGGCAAGTATTTAGTAGCCAATCGCTCCATTATGATCTCTGCGCTTGCAGTCTCACTTTCCTGGTGTACCAGTTTCGCCACTGCCGTACGTCTATTCGATTTAGTGCCTTTTTCGTTGAGCAGATGCCTGAGCAGACTCCAATACCCTCCACGTTTTATCCTTCCGTCTACACATTTACACACCTCATCCCATTTTTGTGTTGGACAAACGTCTGATCTGTGTCTGATTCTTCCACATGCGTAACATACGTCAAATTGCTTCCTGTACAGAGAGCACCTCACGAGGGTTGACCCATATTTGATGAAGTTGGGCACCCTGAATCTGTCGAAAAGCACAATAACCCATCCCGTAGGTTTGATACGTTGTGCAGCCAACGGCGTTGGGTTGTATTCATGCACAATCTTTTTCGTGATCACACTCTGACTGTCATTGAGGCTCACTCTTCTAATAACCCCCTTGCATGTCGAGTGGGGGTTGTTTCATAAGCGCTCACTTCATATTCTGCCTCCATGATCGTAATGTACTTGATTCTCGCATACATTTCAGCATGAGAGGAGTCCGGTGTACTAACCACCGGACTCTGTGGGAAGTTGGGGCAGACGATGTCTTCCTTCGCTTGGTCTGCTGTACGTCCGGCTGCCTCGACGATCGCTTCTCCAATAACTGTGCTGACCTTGTTCAGGTTGAGGCCTCCCCGAGACCTAACGACGATGTTCCTGTGCCCCTCCGGCAGTTGCGGCATTCTTGACGCCTTCACAATCCGGCGCTTGAGCTTGTAGGCCCCGGCAGCACCTATTTTGGCGATCTCCTTTCCTAGTGATTCTTGGATCAAATTGGCGGCTCCACCAGCTCCCCAGGTCTTTTTAGCAGATCGCGATCTTCGGTTGGTGACCACCTGCCAACGCAATCTTTCCTCGCCGTCTTCCGTCTCCGAGGAGAGTTCGTCGTCCATGCGTATATCGGCCATGCCGGCTTGGCGGGCTCGCTAGGCCTACGTGGCGTTAGGCCCAGCGTGGCGCCCACATGCGATGCACAGAAAAGAGGCTATAGAAGTCCAAGAAATGCTGGCCCACCTAGTCCAAAGGTATCCACCGATTCGGGTTAACCTCACGAATCTGATGATGAGCTTCAATGCGTGGTCCTGCCAAAAGTGCCTGCAGAATCATTCAAAAAGATAGAGCCGATGCAGGGCACGTCCACATAATGTTGCACCCATGTTACACCGTACCTACTATGTTTCGCCATTGTATAATGCCTGGTTCATCAACTTCGTGTTTTTTGTTCTTGTTAAAAGTTATTGTCTAGTCCCCCTCACATAATACTGCTGAGTGGAACTAGTGAGGTATTTGTAAATAAAATGAAAAAAAAAACAAAAAAATCAGCAAAAGCATTGAAGTGAGATATCTTGCACAAGGTTTTGCATATTATATTCAAAACCATTATCGGTCCTCCCCAAGCACAGTTTTATGTCTCTTAAAGCAGTGAATGCTGTATGGGTTCTAGTTCTCCACAGAAATAATGTTGATCATGCGTTCAGTAGCAGCCGGTGATAACATTCAGTGCCAGTGCCACTGAAGGCTTGTTTTTCTTACAAAATGAACGTTTATAAGTACCTGTCTGTGTTCAATAAATTATCGATAGGCAATATGAATAGCGTTCACGGCCTCAATAAACGCTAAAGCTTACTCTTTAACTCTCAAGATAAAAATGACTTCAGCTAGTATATTTCTGTTGCTTTATTGATTATTTCTAATTCTCAAATTTCTTTTACTTCAAATTATTTTTTTTCTTCTAAACACTTAGTTACGTGCAGTATGTCCAGACTATTATTCAGCCACCATTTAATGGTAAATGTATGCTTACGACTTTACTTTCGTGCTTGCTTCTAAAAAGCAGCAGCATGGTGTTTTTTGTTTCTGTTTTTGAAATGACACCAGAAACGAGAAAGAAGTCTATACTGTTGCATATTGCACGAGTTGCATTTTCAGTATTTGAAACATAAAGCCTTTGAAACCCGCAGCATTGTTTGAACAGCCCAATCAACTCCTTTCCCTCATTTTTGGGAGGTTACTTTTGTTTGCTCTCTAAGATAATAGCGTCGCATACGTTTATAAACAAAATAAAGCATTGTATTTGGAAATATTACGTTTTTAGACGTGTTTGATAGTTCGCACTGCAAATTTTCATAATGACTAGGCTGCCGTGGTGTACTGATTCCTAGTGGTCTGAAAATAATAACCAATAGCATACACTGCAATGTGCGGTATTGACAATGTGCATATTTTAATGGGTGATTCCACGAGAGATCTACACGGGTCAAAATTTCATATTATAGATTTCATTGAATATTTTATATTTTATGACATATCACTAGGTAGCACTAAAGTGAACGTGGCTTCTTTGCCAAATGAAAAATTTAGGAGGAAAAAAATAACGAGATTCTTCAGTGTGGAGGTGCCTATTTAATGCACAAGGCATTTTCACAAATTCACAACGATGTGAAATACAGTATGTTACAGCTACAAAGAATACATTCTTGTGTGTAAAACCTATACGTAAAGCAGGGTCAGCTATCACTGTTTCAGGCTTCCGTGCAAAACGAAAGTACTTAAAAAAAATTGCTTAATTTGCTACAATCTTCAAAAGTTGCTATATTTACGATTTTTTATCAAGTAAACCAATACATGTAGCCTTTTGAAATTTGCTGGACTGCGAGACCTTAACCTCTTCAACAATTGCGCTGAATATTCTTGCTGTATCACAAATTACCATTTCTTCAATTCGCCTCAAATTTGAAGTTTTGACAAAAATGAACGCTATTTAAAAATGAAAATAAAAAAACCCATCGTAAATTTTTCTCAAAATCTCGTAAACAACTATTCAGAGTCACGTGAAAAGAATATTAAAAAAACATGTTGCATTATTTTGTTTGTAATCACTATACAGGTGGTAGAAATGAGAGCTGTGCCAGAATGCAGCAAGGTGCTAAGGAAAAAGGACATCGGGATAAAAAGAGCGTGCATAAGGCTCTGACTTGCCTAAACTTGACCGTAATGGCGACATAAAGCCAGTTTTGACCTTATAATTAATACTTCTGCATAAAAGTTCGTTTAGTGCACAACTTATTCGCTTGAATGGCAATAACGAAGCGTCAGCGTAACCATTACGTGGCTCATTTTATTTAACAGCAAGTGCAGCGTAGATAATTTGTGCCTTCTGTTAATGCAGGGTTTTTATTTCTTTCTGTGCTACAGAATTAACAGTTAACTCTGTATTAATGTACACAGGTAACTGAATGCACGGCAGGTAAATGCCTCAAAAAATGTCATACTGGTCATTACATGAACGTCATTATACAACCTAAGAGGCGGTGGTGGGAGTGGCGATGGTGTTGGTTAAGGCAGGGTTAGCTGGCAGATAGTTCCAGCGATTGCTTATTTTACCGCCTCTGAAGAAAAATAAAAAAGTAACTGTTAGAATACTATATAATCAAAAGTTCACAGTCCCTAAGGATCAGCACTTGTCGGAAAGTTCCCAGTTTCTTAGAAAAGCTGGAAAGGAGCACAAGACTTCCGCTTTCAGATGCTACTTGGGTCTTTTGCGAAACATTACCTGGTCCGCGCACTCTTGAGGAAATTGCCTTCTGTGCAAAGCCTCAAGTAGAGCATTTATTTCTTCATTGAAGTATTGGCAGGACCAGATGAACTCTCGGCCAAACTTGCCGGTATACAATATATGGGATAGTTGTTGAAGCACCACTGACGAATGCTAAAGGATGATAGCGTGCTGAGAACACGTCCTAAGTTTACGAAGCGCTGCAGTACTGGCAGCTCTTTCCGCATTTTTCTATAGGACCAGATGATCCAGAGGGCCGGATCACGCAGTTCTAATGGAGCGAATCCAATACTCAGTGGCACAGTAGCTTGCCTGTTGACTTACTTACCTGTCAGTGCACACTTGTTGATGATCCGCACATGCTGCATGGAGGCAGGGAGAGGGCACAAGGAACTTCGAGCATACCCGCTGTATACGCTCAGAAAGGCTTGATCCTTTTCCAATTACCTACAGCAGTGCGATACACTAATACAACGCGATCGAAATTGGTGGCGTAAGGCTCGCTTAACCAAATGTGCCATAACCGTATGCCCGGAACACGTGGCGAACATTTCCACTGGTTCCTTTTGAGGCGGCGAAAGTTCTCTACTTCATTCACATCTGCATAAAGCAGTTTTACGTTTTTCAGCGTTGCGACGATCTGCGTCACCATTTCAGAGGCTGACCTAATGACTGTAGTGCTGTTTGCTCCGAGATTGTACAGTGAGGCTTGGGGCTTTATTAAGACACCAACACCATCGCAAGCGTTTTTGCCACGTCCTGTGGCCAAAAAAAGCCACTTTGTTGACGCGTGCTCCTTCTGTGACAGCTCCTAAAGCTGATACTTGTTTTTGATATGACTACTGGCGCCGTCAGACACGTATGTAGCATGTTTGCTAAGCTGAAGTTCTTCCTTCATGCACTCATAGATTTTTTCCAGCGCAAAGCAAGCATGTACAGCATCATGACATACGTCATCACTGAGAAGTGCAAAACATTGAGTGGATCCGCTACTCGTGACGACACACTTAAATAGCGAGACCTGTTATTTTGTGCCAATGGTATGATTGTACGTCCTTCGGTACAACAGCTGTCCAATTCTCCGCAAAGTCAAAGGCACGGGATCCGTGCTGTTGATTCCGTTTGGCGTCGTGTATTGCTGATGCTTGAATGCCCTTATATAATCATGGGTGATCCACTTGACAAGCCATGCACCAAGCTCCTGGAGAAAGGTAGTAGCCTGTGCTGGGGAGTCTTTTTGACGAGGTCGCCATTTTCCCATACCGCATTGTTTACCTCTGTCTCTTCAGGGATTCCCAAAGTTGTAGTAGTAAAAGCGTCCGCATTTGCACAATAATCACAATCGCCCAGGAAAGAATCGGTCGTGGGCGAGGTGCAAAGACATAGTTCTTTGAGGTGGGTAATTGTGTAGGCACCTTCAATGAGCTCTTCTAGCGCGGAAACACACTGTGTGGCGTTGGCGCAATACATGAAAAGGTACACTTCTCGTTGTGGAGCAAGAAGAACCCATTTCGGCCGGAGAGAATAAAGCTTTGAGAGCCCAATAGATGTATCCGGATTGGCTTCTTTAAAGAGACCATATGTCTCTCGCACCGAGCGGGTCATCAATCTCTTGGCAGCATACTGTTTGTTTCCATCAATCGAAACAGATACTACGTCCTTTTTAGTTGGGACTATGCCGAGCGCATCCATGCTCTTCTTTGGTTTAATATTCCACAGTGGTCTAGACGTCTGTTGGGTTCAACCGTGTTCTCTCAGGTGCGTCTGGTGCTGACCATATTCCATGTTTCTCGCACCAACGTCGGGATTTGTATGTCATGTAGGCTGACAAATTTGAAATGGGAGCTTGAACTTTTCGGCACTCCAGTTGGCTTCGCAGTAGAGTCAACAAGCGCATTCGCTTTTGGTACGAAGAGCACATGTCATAGGTTTCTATAAATTTGGCGAACCATTCGGTGCACATGCCGCATTTGGTACCTGAGGGGTCCAAATGGTGCTTGCACTATACGAAGTAAGATTTGGACCTTGCAGTGCCACCGAGTTGAATTTGCTTTAGCACCGGGCGAATGTTCCTTCGTCGCGAATCCTACTTTTGCTGATGAACGTGAGGCAAAGTTTCAAGTGGATGTAGGCACTCCTTTCTACCTCCCAGTTCGTCTTCTTCCGGTAAGAATTCATCGCCTACCGTGGATTCACTTCCCATTCTTCTACACTCTATCAACTCGATCAAAAGAGACAATTTTTACAGCAGCCGCATCTGAAAGCGTGAACTAAATATGGGCGCCAATGATGGCAGAGGAGAGGTTATGACTACACGAATTTATGTCGGAAATTCAGAGATTCTAGAACGGCGTGGTTGAAATAACTATAGTTTACCGAAACTGGCTTTATGTAGCCATTACGGTCAAGTTTAGGCTAGTCAGAGCCTTATGCACGCTCTTTTTACCCCGATGTCCTTTTTCCTCAGCACCTTGCTGCATTCTGGCAAAGCTCTCATTTCTACCACCTGTATTGTGATTACAAACAAAATAATGCAACATGTTTTTAATATTCTTTTTCACGTGCCTGTGAATAGTTGTTTACGAGATTTTTAGAAAAATTTATGATGGGGTTTCTTTATTTTCTTTATTAAATAGCGTTCATTTTTGTCAAAACTTCAAATTTAAGGCTAATTGTAGAGATGGTAATTTGTGATACAGCAAGAATATTCAGCGCAATTGTTGAATAGGTTAAGGTCTCGCAGTCCAGCAAATTTAAAAAGGCTACATGTATTGGTTTAGTTGATAAAAAATCGTAAATATAGCAACTTTTGAAGATTGTAGCAAATTAGGCAATTCTTTTAAGTACTTCCGTTTTGCACGGAAGCCTGAAACAGTGCTAGCTGACCTTTCTTTACGTCTAGGTTTTACACACAAGAATATATTCTTTGTAGCTGCAACATACTCTATTTCACATCGTTGTGAATTTGTGAAAACGCCTTGTGCATTAAATAGGCACCTCCACACTGAAGAATCTCGTTATTTTTTTCCTCCTAAAATATTCATTTGGCAAAGAAGCCACGTTCACTTTAGTGCTACCTAGTGATATGCGCATAAAATATAAAATATTCAATGAAATCTAAAATATGAAATTTTTGACCCGTGTTGATCTCTCGCGGAATCGCCCTAATGTATTCTCACCTGCCTAGGTAGAGCTGAAGTTAGCAAAGCAGTGTTTGGTAGCTGTACAAGAAGCTATAACCACCGCGGCAGCAGCGCTACGCCTAGCATTGCGCAGATGAAGGCGTGCCCAGGGCCGCGTGCTCAATGCAGGTCGCAGCGGGTGTATTTTAATGGCGGTGGAGTGTAAAAATATTTTAAGGGAACTTCTTTTTGGAAAAATTGGTATCAACTCATTATAACGGTCTGTCGTTCTTTGGCGCCTTAAGCTAGCTACAGTAAAGATAGTTGTTTAGTTCAAATATTTACAAACTAAGGAACCCCATGTGTTCATAATAATTGGAGCCTCGCCATATGGCGTCGTCATCCACCAAGTCGTCGTTACTTTGGAGCTGTCGCCCTACGGTTGCCCATTCAGTGCTTAAGAAAATACGCTGCTTCATCGGGAAAAGCTTTGTGGGAAAGAACTTGCTGTCGATCCTTTCTGGTAGCCAGCTATTTGTAAAATGATGTGCATTAGATCCACTGCCACAGTTCATGGCATCTTTATATATTTTATTATTTTGGTGCATTTTATACTATTGTCACTAAACTGTGTTTTATACAGAATCGTTAGTCTTACAATAGCAATTTCTGAGCAGAAAAATTTGCCTCTTTAGCGAATTAACATTTGGTCTTGACTAGTAACGATAGTCATTCTACTGGCATTTATTACACAGGAAAGCCTCGTTGGCTTCAGATGAACTAAGTTATTCAAGAGGGAATCTGAGCATGTTAAAATGACTTTTCTGTATTCTGTGCTCAATAATATTTACGTTTAGAAAAATGGCGTGAGAAGGGCACATGGAAAAGAACAAGACGACAGGCCAGCAGCCGTTTGACTAGAACTCCCAGAACGCCTTGATATATTCAGTGTACACTCCTTCTTCCAACCAAGGAAAGGTGACAAGTGTTAGCCAAACCTGTGACACTGGCCTCCTTCGCCTTCATGGCAACAGGTGGCTAATTTGTTCTGAATTTTAGATGGTGCCAGCATGTACAAACGCGTCTTTTTCAAAAGCCTCAAATTTATTTTTCCTAAATTCGATAGCTTGTTCGCAGTACTCCTTTAGTATACATGGGCCGTGAGCAGCCGCCAACTTTTAGGCAACTCACTGCCAAGTGTTCTTTAGAATCCTTTTTCTTTTAATGAGTTATTCACTCTTAGTTACGCACGAGGAGCTTAAAATTCGTAATGCAGATATAAAATAATAATATATATAATAATAATAATAATAATATTTGGGGTTTTACGTGCCGAAACCACTTTCTGATTACGAGGCACGCCGTAGTGGAGGACTCCGGAAATTTTGACCACCTGGGGTTCTTTAACGTGCACCTAAATCTAAGCACACGGGTGTTTTCGCATTTCACCCCCATCGAAATGCGGCCGCCGTGGCCGGGATTCGATCCCGCGACCTCGTGCTCAGCAGCCCAACACCATAGCCACTGAGGCAGGTATAAAACAGACTTTTATAATCATTATAAAGAGCCTTGCATGGCACAACCAACGCAAATTTGCAACCAAAGTGATCTTTTTCAGTGTTACACACAAGGTATTTTATGTTATTAGCTTCAGCGATAGAGAAAAACTGTGGAAACATGATACGAAAGCCACGGTGCGTGCAACAGAAATTGCACGTGAGATATATGCAAGGCAGGATTGCAGCGCCAGACTCAACGCATATAAAAATCAAATTTTAGAATGTGTAGATCACAACTCCTAAGCAATCAACCGTGGATGCTCTACTACACGGCTTATCCGGCATGTTTCGAGGGAATTCATCCACTCGTACTGTTTATTAATTTTTTTATTCTAAAAAATCCCAGTAGTGTTCTCTATCACTTGCGAGCATTTATTAAGCGCTCTACTATAATATGCCTTAATGGTATGTATTCATTATGGCGAAGAAATACTCAAACATTTCTCACTTGGGTACATCCAAATGCTCTTGAATGTATTTATGATACCGTTACGCACGACAATTTACCAGTCATTTACATCGGCCCGTGCAATTATGGACAGTGAATAAGAACACGGAACAATTGACAACTCGTGCAATTCCCGCTAGTGCCAAAGAACAGCGGTCTACCGAAACACCTTTGGGACGGTTGTCACGTAAAACATATGACCCATGCACTGCGCCTGCACTTTTTCTCGCATGGATTACTGCACTCACCACCCGATATCTCCTTCTTATGGCTTAGAACATTTTACGCATGCCCAACTCCAAGCAGCTTCTGTCACCGCCTTGAATCACCTAATACGTAAAAATTACTACATAGACAAAGTTCTTGTATATCAACTTCGACATTTTGCTGCGAACTGTGGGGACGCATGAATAGGGGCGGCACTATCAGTTTTTTCGCCAAGTGCGCAAGAAAATGAGGCAGATTAAGGATGTTTCAGAATCCGCGGCTTTTCCGAGTAAATATATTGGAAGTTGCCTAAACTGGTAACCTGATCGCCTCTGAGGCTACTCTCCATGTGACGCAATGTCGCATTTGTCAAACTACCCGCTGAACAGATGTTTTCAAATAATGCGCAAGTTCGCGACCTCCAGCAGGCCATGAGACATAACGTAATCTTTCAACAGCTTTGCAATACTAGGTTATCAACGCAGACAACCGACAAGTACAGATGATTTTGTGCAAACTCTAAGATATAATATGTGTGTGAGCTGCGTGCGTGTCAACCGTTTACATTCATATTGACATTGCACAAGACATAACATGCTTCCTCAACTCAACAGTCTGACTCAATTTTGTCCAAGCATTGAAGCAGGAAAAGAGGCGCTCGGAAAAGGGGTTTCAGATACTCCTTTCAGTTACTGTTGTAAAAATATCACTCACCCTTTACGACGAACGCCATTGTGTTAATGGTTTGGGCGCTCGTTGAGAATTTCCAATTATTAGTGCCCATATGTGTTCTACAAAACAGAAGGATTGATGCTTCCTCGAAAGCACGGGAGTACGCATGTCTTACCTTTTGCCATCTTTTTTATATATCTCAGCGAGCCTGACTGTTTCTTCGCTTATGCCCCGCCGATCCTGTCTGCTACATAAAAGACTGGCTTGCTCAGTTGTAAAAAACTTCCACATACGATTATTTTGTTTCCACATCTGCAAATATATAGAACACAGCATTTCTGTTCTCAATATGACTTACCCTTTAGCAGATGTACTTTAAGGAAATAAAAATGAACATCTGTTCTGTTGCAAAGCCTTGATCCTGTTTGCTATATTCAAGTACTGCGTCAAAGCTGTTACTAACGTTGATAATGTTCTCTTGTACACGCACCCTTTTGCCCAAATTTGTCTCAAGGTGTTTGTTTGACCAATCAGTGTTGTGTATAATTCTTACACTACAAATGCCGAAACACGGTTAGATAGTTATCTGTAAAAACAGTTTACATTTATTTAAATATAATCACAAAATTCGAACTTTCGTTGCATTAATCACCAAGAAATGTTTACTGCCTATATAGGATATTGCCTTGAATATTCTAGGGTCAAGAAATCAAAGACAACATTCTTATCCATCTTAAATTAATCACAAATCTTCCAGAATATATTTGTTTGGTTCAGGTAGAGTTACGAAAATAATATGTTCAGAGCACATAACGTGGCGAGAAGTATCGCATACCTATACTTAGTGCGCATGACACCCTGTATACTTATTAAAGAAACAGCTCAGTAGTGAACTAAAGACAAAAAGGCGTCACATTGAGAACCTTAGCCTGCTTATCGTACTGTAATGCTTGAATGAGGAGCATCGGGTGCGTTGTCAACATAGATTTTAATAACCATTCTTTTGAAATTCCACACGATTTGCGATTTTCCTGTGGGGATAGCTGCCCGCGTCTACCATATTTCACATTAAGATGGGACACTTGGTAGATTATCTAGTGCAGCGTTTCTCAAAATGTTGGTCATGACTCCTAAGTTGTCACCGGCCTTTTATGCATTCGCATTCTTTGGGTATTTTCCCGCACTATCCTGGAGCTATGTATGTATGTATGTATGTATGTATGTATGTATGTATGTATGTATGTATGTATGTATGTATGTATGTATGTATGTATGTATGTATGTATGTATGTGTGTGTGTGTGTGTGTGTGTGTGTGTGTGTGTGTGTATGTATGTATGTATGTATGTATGTATGTATGTATGTATGTATGTATGTATGTATGTATGTATGTATGTATGTATGTATGTATGTATGTATGTATGTATGTATGTATGTATGTATGTATGTATGTATGTATGTATGTAGGTAACAGCGTTCCCGCCTACCTGTGTTTCTGAGTAGGAGACTTCGCGCTTTTACAGCGAAGCTGCATATAGATAGGGAATTCCGTGTATTTTTTGTATGCGTCAACAAAAACTACCGTCATCAATGGCTCATAACCCCGGAAGAAATGACTCACGCCTCCGTAAGCAAGCAGGAAATGCAATAGCTTATAGGCGCATAATGTTCATGGCTACTTTTGTGTAGGCTAGTTGCGATGACAGTAGCCCTCTGATTATCGTTAGAGACCTTATAGGGGAGATTTAGAAACGAGACAAGAAAGGGCTCCCTGAGTTTGTGTTAGAAAAGCTCGCTTTGAAGTGCCACACGAATCCAAGTATTCAACTACTCCAAAACATAAATTTAACTTTGACCAAGATTCCATCTAAGGTTGTAACCAAGCCAATCAGTATATATCGCATTAATCACAAAGCTATTGTCAGTGCCATTACTACATGATGAAAACAAATGCGTTTACCATTTAATAACCCTGTGTGATGTGCCACAGCTTCGCTAGTAATCAGCCTTGACAGAGTGGAATGGCTCCTGAAATGTGCAGCCTATTATCGCGTGCGGAAGAGAAGGCGTTGCTAACTATGCCAAAGACTTCATCTGTGCGGCTACGGAGAGGGACGGACGCAAAGGATACCGGGAGCTTGTCTTTTGACTTTCGAAACGTTCGCGTGTGTGAGAAGCAGTTCCTCCGCAAAGACATGACTTGGGCTCATAATAACGCGAGAGCGTGAAAGGCCCCGTGTCGTAGGAAATCCGCTGTCAGTGTCTGCCTTTGGTGACGTCCGTCAGAAAAAAATCATCCCGAGCCACAACCACGCAGGCCCTCCGCGTGGCAGATAAGCGTTACGGAACTAACTAAATTTCTCAAAGTAAAACTCGCCAGAAAAATCCTAAAGTCCGACTGGCATACATCCTCTAGACAAGATAGCGTCGGATAGTAATTTGAATATACGAGAAAATAATTTCAACATTCGAGAAAGCAGAATTTGGTTACCCGGAAACTCAAGCGCAAACCCTTTTTTCTTGTTTACGGGGTATGAGCCATTGCTCTGGCCTGCATTACTGCCGGGATCGGCCTACCATTGCTTTCTACTGGGCCAGGTGTAGCTGAATTCCGGTGTCGATGGCGGCATCAACGGGGCAATTCTAAATACACGATTGTCTGCCCTTGCCTGCCATTCTTGTTGAATTGAAGCTGAGGTAGTTCAGCGGTTGTTAGGCTTAGCACAGCCGGTGTGTTTGTGCACCAACTAACGGCGGGACTGTATGAAAGGATAAGGAATTAGGACAAGGCCAACTGCTTTTACTCTCCAGTTCTGGCCCTGGGGATTCCCAATGTCGTACGGGGCGCTCACACGAGCATTTGCAACACGTGTACTGCGCAGTTCTTCATCGATGGCTGCCGGTCGTAGACGCTGTCGCTTCCATGAAATGCCACAAAGTATACTTGTAGCTGCGTATGTATGTTTTCATGTCCTGTCAAAGATTTCGGGATATCGTTAGGTTGACACATTTGTTCGCCTATTAGGCGAAAGCTGAAACAGGCTAGGACTCCTTCTAACTTAAAGCGCGCTTCGCTCAGTTTGTTATGTGCCAATATTAGCACACGCGGATGCTCTTGCGAAAATGGTACGCACTCTTTAAATGAGTCGTTTGTGCGTAGACTCTTTTTAGCATTACAGCATGTTTGATGAAAAGCACGAAGAGCGGGAACCAGCTGTAAAAATTAGCAGTATCAGCTCTCCGTGTCCCACTCACCATTTCCTAAGGAAACTCTTGTCTCCTCAGCGCTCATATCAGCTCATTTCTGTAGTCTAATGCAGCGCTACAAGATGTAGAAATATGCATGTATTCCAACCTATTGTCATTATTTAACGTCTTTGCTGCAATCTTTAGCACTGCAATTGAACCGAAATAATAAATGTCGCGGTGCGTGCCGTCTTGCAAAATTTTATACCGGTTAAATCGGTATTCAAATACGAAAAGTGGCAATCTAATATTTATTGTGCGAATCTGCAATATGTACTTTTGAGAATGGGTAAAAAAAAAACAGAAAACTGCCCGCACGTCAGTGATTAGCGAAGGGAATTTCACCGGGGTTGCTCCGACGACGAAACACGGCTATAGCAATGCCACAACTAAATCGTCTGCCGGTCTGCCGACGACTCTGTTTCCACCGACAATGCCGTCAGCGCAATGGACCCCTTGCTGGAAATCGGCAAACGGAAGCCACCTATTTGTAGGTGAGAGTGACTAGGCCTAAACTGATCTGATCAACTCTAAACCTTCTACGGAAGCCGAGGACACCGGTGCAGTCATAGCCGGCTTGCCTAAAGTGGTGCCTATTGCAGTACTACAGGTTCTCATAGTAAACCGGTCCTGAAACTTCATGTAGCATAAAAAGTGTGTTAAACAACACTGATACGTTGTAGTTTACATACGCGCCAAAATGACCCGCACCTCAAAATTTTTTGCGAGAAAGACGATGACACCAGCCGATATACTTCATACCTTGCTTCGATTAGTAGGGGAAGAAAGAGTTGGAGACGTTAGATTTATGGGTTTTGTTATTAATATAACCTATAATTTATGTAATAAAACCACGCATTCCACAAATAACACTTACACCACTGATTGAACCAGTAACTATTCGTGTTCAGTCGAGGTATAGGACGTCGTGGGCATTCCATATGAGTTAAGGTAAGTGTGCAGAACCTGCCGGCTGAATTTTCATACATTCTAAGCATGTAATAACGTACACCTCACCGGTAGAAAAATATTATTTGCAGACATAATTTAGGCGTGGTAATCTGCCCAATATACTTGTTTCGTTACAGTGTCCAATCCTGTTGTGGGGCACTTCATTAGATGTGCGGGATATTAACAGGCGTAGTAAGGTTGATGACGCATGCGACGACGCCAAGTATACATCTTGGAGACACAACTCACGTCATGCCACTTACGCCGCTCTACTCTAGCCCCTCTACTCACGCCACACTAGCCATTGCGCAAGCAAAGGGTTCGAAAATTATCAGCTGACAATATACGTTGCGGGAAATAAATTTGGTAGAATGCCGCTTTGGCATTAGTTACTCTTCATGGAATTCCAGAAGTCGTTTCAGAAGCCCTGGAAGAAGGGAGTTTTGAAGCGCCCTCTTCTCGAACTCCAGATTAGCTGTCTTTAGACAATCATTAGCTGATCCTCTTAGTTACTGCTCCGCACTAGCAAATGCACATTAGTACAACACTAATATTACACAAGAAAGACGACTCGCCAGTCGACCTGTAGTGACAGTTTCGGGCAGCATACGCACGCAACACATGCACACCAAACGTATTCGAAATGATTGCCTTCTCAGAGCAACTTGTTAGCGAAAAAATATTACCTTGTAGAAGCCATTTTTTTGCCTGCTTCCAGGGCAGGCACCACACACAGGGCACACAGGGCAGGCAAGGCATTCACTGTTAACATTTGCATTACATTCTTTTGCTGTTGCAATAAGGGTAAATGCGATAAAACTAATTTCAAGCAGGGAAGCCATTTCTTTGCTTTTAAGCTAGACGTTCTACTCTGAAACCTAAATGCACGGACTTATATATTCCTCTATGGCTCTTCAGCAGTGTTTCTAAGAAGGCTTTTCATGACACTGATGATACATCACATTTGTGTTTTTATACGTGTCATGTGCTGTTCCTTCAAACATCTACACTCGCAAAAAGAACAAAAACGCCTTTCTTTCAAGACGCATGTGCTTATTCTTTTTCGCCCTGGATACCTAATCGTAATATCAAAATACATATAACCAATAAAAAGCGCGAAAAAAGAATTATTTCTAGCATACTAAACGAATGCTCGAACGAACGAATGGTCGAAGAAATGAAAGCAGCCGCATTTAATTGGGGCTTTACACAAGTGATGGCTACTGGCTTAAATTGCAGAAAATAATCGCTAAGTAAAGATTCTACTGTTAAAGAAACAAGGAAGGATCAAGACGTCGCACAGCTATATTTCTCAACATTTTTAATCTGCTAGACCTCCTTTGTTATTTCTGTCTGCGCGGGTTTGAAAACTTCTGTAATTTTACGTGACCTCCAAATCTCGGCCAGCTTCTAGGGATCACGTATTAGTTACGAGATTTCCCGCTCTCGTGTGGTCGCCCTAGCATAAATACTTTGTTTCGCGCAAAACAACATTCGCACGAACTAGCCCGCCAACGCATTGTGCGCCCCAGCATAATCGTCGTGAAACATGTCACTCTCCTTTTCCTATACGCCTTCACACGCGACAGGCTTTGGGTGATGGGAAATGGCGAGAGGGGTGGTGTTAGTGCCGCTCGCGGTATCTATCATTTTTTCCTACCCTCATTGTTTCGTTACACTATATATTTTGGAGGACACCACGCAGACTTATAATGCTGTAATTATGTAAAACTGACACTATAATGGATGTAAAGGTGCGCTTGCAGTATATGTACACATACATCGTAAAGCATTGCATGGTTACTTCATTAAAACATTTGGAATACTGTACAAAATACAGATATGTCGTTAGTTCAGACGGAGGTTCAACGGTATGGTTGTCAGAAAAAGTTATTCTTACACATTGCATAAAACACAATCAAGAGGGACAAGCCAGAACTTCAGCTGCAAATTGCAAGTGATTAGACAAAGGTAAATGCCATAAGGTTTATGTGATAAATAGGTGTATTGTAGTGTTATGGGCAGCAAAAGGCATTTAAGTTCGCTACTTTCAGAACCCAAAGCACAATATAATTATGGGGAAGCCGTAGTTAGTGCGTGAAGAAGAATGTTGACCACCTGGGGCTCTGTAATGGCCACATGATGCGTTCGTTGTACACAGGTGTTTTCAAATTTCGACCCCGTCAAACTTCCACCCCCTTGGCAGTGAATCGAAACAGCGATCTTGTATTTAGCAGCCCAAAGGTCGACAGATATGTCGCACGTATATCATGTATTTAAACGTTCAGTAGGCTTCAAATTGCATCCAGAAATAGAAGAGTTTGTAGGCCCCGTTGTAGTTGCAGCGTCATCGCAGTTAGCTTCACCGCTTAGCTTTCCGCTGTGTATCGAATTGTTGTAGATGAGGAGAAAGAACGGCGAACGAGATGAGAACGGGGCTGATGACGTCGAAGAGACGGCGAGTAGCTGCGCCTCGTAGGTGTGCAATAAGAGTTCGTGCTCTGAATCGGCGAGAGGCGACTAAGTACTATGAGTGCCTCGCGCTTTTCGGTAGTAGATTCGAGTTGACCATCAAGCAGACGACATTGTTTTTGCGGCAGAGACTGGTGCCAGGTAGAATGAAAAATGCATTGGCCTATCATGAACTCTTTCGCACCTAGCCGGCTTGCAACTGTGCGGAAGAAAATTTGCGTCTGCTAGAAAGCACCCAGGTGAATCTTTATGCAGCCCGTTTACTCTCTCGCGATACCGTGAGAGACCGTTACATCATATAGTGAAGCCCGCGCGTGACGCTTCCGCAAATATGAATTCAAAAAAGATTCCCAAATGACTAAGACACGGGTTCTACTCCTGCACACCCTGATTCCTTCAGTACAGGAAGAAAATTACCTATCCATTACACCTTGGATCAGCGAGAGAGCAAAGATTGTGGAAAAGCAGTTGAAGACGTTGACCTTGATATAGGCAGACAGACACAGATTAGAAAGTACGTGAGGCACGCTAAGCATAGTATTCGCAAGAAATGTCACACATTTTTCACTTGCACAACGTTGTCGATGGCACTGTAATACATAGGGTGCGCTGGAGGACGAAGTGTAGGCTTTGATTAGGCTGGCGATGTGTCATTGCCGACAGTCGGTACTTTATGGTCATTTGCGTTGAAAATCTGTAACTGTGGAGGCACTTCACAAACTACAAGCACGCATTTCTAAAGAGAGGAAACGTATACTGTTTGTCGTCAATTAATACGAGATGTCTAACACGAAACAGTTTAAGCAATAAAGATCGTCCACGGTAATCGCGAAGGGGCGTAGCACAAAGATTCAAAGTAGGAGACAATCTTTTGGTGGGAAAAATTCACCTCTCATCTCGCACATATTGTGCTTTTAAGAGGGAATGTATGATATCTATGGGGGTCATTGTCGGGCGTTTTACGCGACCCTTGGACAACTTCAGTATGGCTGGCATAATCTGGGGGCTGCTACGCTGTATTATGGATACGCTGGTTAGAGTCCACTAGTGGTCGGGCCTCTGCTACTGCTTTATGTAAAAATGGTTGATGTTATCCCCAAAAATGAGTGATCACAGAGCTGTGTTGAGCTGAGCTGCGTTCACTGACAGAGCGCTGGCAAAGAGAGTGCTGGCTGTCGATTTCGGCTGGTAAAATGTCCGGACGGATGCGCCCGAGCCTCATGTTGGCCACAAAAGCGTGTGGCGTTGCACAGAGCCTGCATGATTTTAAATCATCGCCAGATAAGGCTTTCGTGCTGGCTTTGGTAGTGACTGGCGAAAATACTCTTGTAAATATTGTTCAAAATACAGCCACGTGTGGGTAAAAATTCCGGAGAAGCAACTTCAAGGGCTAGGTTAAACTGGCCCTGATGGCAACATGCGTACCATAACAATGCACCTGCGTATGCTTCAGTGGCTCGGAGATGTGACGTTCGTGCGCTGCCGAAACGCAGTCTTACCAAGTATGAGAAGGAGCACATCATCTTGTAGAACTGCGGCTTCAACTACTGCTCTAATAGGAGCGATTGCAATTTTTAGAAACACAGCATCCGAAAAAGTGCGGTAGGTGATAAATATAGAAATGCGAGACACTCTTTGCAATCATGGCCAACAGAGCGTGTTCACATGCCGGTCTAAAGGTACGTGTTTACTTTGCAACAGGCGTACACTCTAGGCACTGCTGAATGTTGGCTTCCAATCACTGAATGAACTTTATTATATAACTGCTAGTATGTAGCTCGTGGCGTAAGATTTCTGGGACTGACTGTTTAGCCAGCTGGTCCTTCACCTTGGAACCAAAACGTAACGTTCGCCCTCACCTTTTCGCCATGCATATGACGAAATGTGCGCTTTTTTTCTCTTGCGCATTGGTTTCCAGTTAACAATTGTTATTGTATAGTGTGTGTGATTAGCTCGCCATTGGGAAGGAGTCAAGGTGCTCTCAATAAAGTTACCATTATCGTGGCCTCCAAAGTACTATCAGAGGTAAGCAACAGGCAGGAGCGTGGCGCATCTATTGACCAGGCGAAATTCAAGGTGAGAAATCTTCGCAAGGAAGTTTTCGTCTACCTTTCGTAAGCAGGAGGTTTAGCGTACTAGGGTGAGCTGGTGAGCTCATGACGCGGAATAACTTTGTCAGGTATAGCACAGACGTTGACGAAACTGGCGAAGCTTGGTTAGTTGGCCGGCTGGCGGCGATAGAAGGGTGCGCAATGACTCTGAGGCCAGTTTCACTAGATTTGTGCGCTGTATGCAGTGGCTTGAGGCATTGGTCGGACATGGGTTGGCAAACTGATGGAAACAAAAATCTAAGCCTTTTTTACATGAAAACAGAGGGCACATTAGGCGTGTGGCTGTGTCACAAACCCCGTTCTGAATAAATATGCGTACATGAGAAAGAGTTGGCGCACTCGCGCGTGAGCTTGTGCGAACTAACGTGTGAGTGTAAGCCAAGATAAATAATTAGGATTATGGTCAAGGCTAGCTTTCGGTAGGTGGGTATCTCAGTCTGTGCTGAAATGTGAGGCTATATCACTATCGGTGCTAGCGCGTACTTGTGTGTGTCACTAGGCTTTAGTCTGAAACTGAGTACCCGCCATTGCGAGTAAGTGATGGTCAACGTAAATGTGAACGGGTAGACGTGGTTACAATACTTGAGCACTTACAATTCAGAGATTGAGTGAAAGAGCGAGATTGGGAGATTGAGCGCAATGGTTGGTCGAGTTTCTTCTTCCTTACAGCACTGACAGACAGTATGAATATTAACGTTCGCCTCACGTAAACGGGTGCGCACCAAGTTTTAGGTTGCAGACTATTGGTGCGGCCTCTACAGGTACTCCTAAGGCGAAGTAGCAGCAATGTTGGGCAATCAGGCGAATTTCTGTGCAAATTAGCAATTCCTCGCTGCCCCAAAATGTCAGCACTCTGACATAGTGTTAGCGACGGCAGCGCGATTCTTGAAAATCAGCAAATAAAAAGCATCCTGATTATTTTATTCTAATACGTGGCCGACCTACTCCAGTGGCTCAATTCTGCTAGCTTTCTTCGGAGCGTGACGTCAAAGCGACGCGTACCAGCTGGCGCCGAAAGCCTCGATGAGCTTTTCTAACGTCAGTCAAACTTGACCTTTTGTCCAGGAATATGAAATGGAGGCAATTAACCTAACCATCCTGATAATTGGAAACAGTTTGCTCCTCATTAGTAGCAGTGCGGCTTTCTCAATGTATGCCACTATTTCGTCGAATACGCATATGGCTTCCGTAGCCTGCTGTTTAGAAAGTGTCGCTTAATTCCTTACCCTATATTGGTGTCTCCGAGAAACTGAATATGTGAATTAAAAAAAAAACACGCCTATGTTGTGTCGAAGAGTTGAAGGTTTACCCTTTTGGAAGCAGATGAGACTTCTCTTGGCGACAACAGAAGTCGCTCGGCATGACGCGATGGCGCACAAATAGGTACATGTCGAGCCATTAAAAGTGGTGGCGCGCGGTCATATGTATCAAGACGGCCCAGATGGCCATTTGGCGGTACGCGCTCATCAAACCGATCATTTTGTATATTCTGTTTCCTGCCAAAGTCATGCATGTAGCGAAGATCATATTGATCGGCAGGAATGATGGCATTCAAACCTCGGTAATGACCACAATAATGCTAGCCACCATTGGTTTGCATTGGAACCAGATGTAGAGGACAAGACCAATGGCTGGAGAAAGCACGAATAACGCCGAGCTGAAGCATGTGTTCGAACTCAAGGGGGCGACTTCCAACCTTTGTCAAGCAAGCCTTTGTGGCCACGTGGCAACAGGTAGGCCGGTGGTGTTGATATGATGCGTAAGCTTGTGTTTCACAGGCAGCGCATCGTTTCGCGGCTTCGTGAGTAGCGGGTACTCCGCATGTATCTTGTACGCTGAGCCGGCCGAAACGTACGAATGCCAGATGAGGTGAGGTTAGACGGCAGGACAAGTATGTCGAGGGATGTTATGTTATCCTTTAGGCGCCGATCGCGAACACTCATAGCTATGTTGAAATGGCTGAGGAAGTCCGCTCTCAGTATGGCATAGCTACTGGTGGTGGTCCCAAGCACAAACTTGTGCAAGCGCCGGAGTCCGATGTCGTGCGTTGATGACCGTAGCCCAGAAGACGCGATGGCAGTGTTGTTCACTGCGTCAGCGATCTGTGGTCATAGCTTCAATAATAGGCAGCTAGGCTCCGATGTCGGCGAGGAGGCGGGTGCCGGTGATGCGGTCGACTAAGAAGAATGAACGGCTTGCTCGATGGCTGATACCGCATGCCTTCATTACTAACAGGGCTTTGCGTTTTCCGTTCATGAACAGGGCTGGGTGCAGCGACTAGCTTGTTCGCAAAAGCGATGGTGGTACCATCACAATTGCCGCGGCGAGTGTGTAGGCGCGCTGCGGGGCTGTGCATATGAATTGTTGTGCCAAAGTTGGTCGTCGATGTTGCCACCCGTCGTCAGCTTCTCCAGTGCACTGGTAAGGAGGCTGACTGTTTCCTCAAGGCGCTAAATTCGGTCACCTGGGTGTGAGACTCTCGCAGCGGCGATAGGTAGCTGTGCCGGAGACGAGCAGTCGCGATGTGGTCATCGAGTGCAGGCAGTCATTCGAGAGTCGTCTCGGCAGAATTCCCCCGCACCACGTGTGCGGGCTGAGGCCAGCAGCCGCAAGAACAGTTCGCGAAAAATTGGAAGCTGGCTCTCGTTAGCACAGTGGCCACCCAGCAAACCACGCATCCGGTGCAAGAGATGCTACGGCGGTTGGTCGTAAAGTTCCTTGGAGAGGAACATTGGGAGGCTACTGTCTTGTCATGACTCAATGCACTGCAGGACCATGCGTTTAAGGTCGTCGAATGCTGTGGCTGGAGGCCTACCCGATAGCAAGACGGCTATGGCATCGGCGATGTCCGAGAGTAGCGCGGCGACGACGTGCAGGTACCTAGCTGTCTGTGATGGGATTTCCCAGAGTTGAAAAGTGGCCTCCAGCTCCATAAACCAACCTCGAGTATTCTTGGGCCAGAAGACGGGAAGCTGGAGCACTGCAGCGATGACAGAAGACGTAATTGTTGCATCGTCCTTGTCAAGAAGAGTATAAGGAGGGTCGTCCACAGCTAGTGTTCGAAAAAAAAAGTAAATGTCCAGGGTCATCACTTGTTGAGAGCGTGGTTTAACGGAGGCAAGTTACTCAAGTTCTGACAGGTCAAGAAAGGAGAGTCGACTGGCTTTATTCAGCAGTATCAACAGGTTTGTCTAGTGGTAGTAGTGGTGCCTCTTTCGAACTTGCGCTCCGGTTTGAGCAAGGGCCAATGACCTCCACGGAGGGGATAACAAAGTGACGGACAGTCACTGCAACATCCTGGCCCGGCAAACTGTGAGCGAGCCTAAACAATGGTAGGCCCACGTACCAATGACAATGGTTGATTGGAACATACATCGACACCATGTTTCTGAGCATGCGATTGAGCCGTCGTGTTAGCCCGTTAGTCAATTGATGGTAAGCTTTGTTCATCTCGGGCCGAGTCACACATAAAGCAAGCATGTCGGTGATCACATTTGTTTGAAAGTGCTGGAGTCTCTGTGAGGTGTTGTTTGGGAGCGTCGTGGTGAGAGATGATGTCGCACAACAAATAGTCTGCAAATTGACGCGCATAGCTTGCTGGGAGGGCTCAGGTGATCGCATACCGTGTGCTATTATTGGTTGCATGGCAACTCACATATTCCAACAATTGACATGGGGAATGCGTCAAGGCATTTGATGTAAACGCCTCGATGTCCTTGGCATATTCCGCGAGCTGCATCGTTTATTTTTCCGTCGATAGACGTCCTTGAAAATTTCCCTATGGGACAGCTAAAGCAGCGCTGAGCGAGATCAATGATGTTCAACAGCTGTTACATGAGCAAGACAAAGCAACAGCAATTTTATTAACTTCATAACATCAGACTATTTCGTATTATGCTTTATGTTTTCATTGCTGTTTTTATTATTGCTCTATGTATTGTTGTTGCTTTTTCTAATATTTACAGCGTTATTTTTATTTATTTTCAATACTGCTGCTCTCCTTCGAGAGCGTGGCAGTTGGGCAGTACAATATTTCAGCTGTACAATGCAAGGAAATCAAAGTATAGATTATACAAAAAGTAAGAAAAAGACATAAGCAGTGCAAGTTATACATAGTACTATACAAGTAAACCATGATAAGATTAAACGTAACAGTAAATAATAAAAAAAAGATGTAAAAGAGCAAGATGGTTTATTAATTCGCTTCCGCCATCTGGTCGCCACATCAGGAATATTTAATAAATTCTCTCGAATCTGTTCAAAACCGTGCCGCGCGTTTCATCGCGAAAGATTACAGTAGGCATTCTAGCGTGACTGCTATAAAGAAATCACTATCACTCCCATCTCTTGAATCTAGAAGGACGATAGCTCTGCTTTGCTTACTGCACAAAATCACTCACAGTCAACACGCAACTACATTACCCCTTTCCCGCCCATTTCGCACATCTCGCCGCTTATATAACGCACACAGTTTCACACGTGTTTTCGGCCACACAAATGCATTTAACAAATCTGCATTACCTCTGGCAATAGCAGCTTGGAACGATCTTCCAAGCCACATTGTTGAAATTAATAATCTGGACACGTTTAGAGAAACATTAAAAAAATTGATTCCGTAGTTATGCGTACATGTTTCATTTGTACCATGTCACTTGACTGTCATTCTGTGGACAGCATGTCACTTGACATGCACTTGCAGTTCTTTGCAGGAATTTGATGAGCCATGCGCGTTTCTGATCGTCCAGAGTGTTCTTGTTCTTCGCTTGCTTGATGTTGTTCGGCGTATTTCGATTCAACTTTTTTTTCAATTGTTTGATTTGTTGTTAGCTATGTTTTTTGCTCCTGTTTTCGACATGTTGTTTCTCTTACCCCCCCTCACGCAATACTCCAGTTGGAGCCTGTCAGGTATGTGTATAAATAAATAAATAAATAAACAAAAGCACAGATATTACTAAGGGCAAGTAATAAAACAGAAATAACTAATAAACTACGTGTGTTAGGGAATCATTATGGCAAACGAATAAGATGTCGAAAATTAGAGTGTTTATTAAAATTTCCTAACGAATAAAGCAATCTGTGCCGGTGTCCCTGCATGCATAATAGGTACTGTTATTCACACACAGTTTTTTCTATTTGTGAGATAAATTCGGATAATGATTCAATGTTGGTGATAGCAGGATGAAGTTGATTCCATTCTGCTATCGCGAGCGGGAAAAAAGAATACTTAAATGTGTCATTTTTGCATGTGTATTCTGTCAATGTGTGCGCATGCTTGTTACGTGTAGGTCGAGTTTCGGAGAATGAAATGTATCGGGAGGCATCTATTCTGTAGTTATTTTTTAGTAGTTGAAACAAGAATTTTAAGCGAGCGTGTTTCGCTCTTGTGGATAGCGTTCGCAAACCGGACTGGGTTAAAAGATGTGTTGGCGAGTCTGTACGTCTATATTTGTTATGGATGAACCTCACAGCTTTCCTTTGTATTAATTCTAGCTTACTTATGTTAGTCTGTGTATGCGGAAACCAGACTGTGTTAGCGTATTCGAGAACAGGCCTTACAAATGATGTGTAGGCTAGCAGCTTCGTTGACTTGGTTGCGAGCGCCAGGCTTCTTTTTAAGAAGCCTGGCGTTATTACTGATGTGCGCCCCCCTCCCCCCCTATGTTCATTCATTCATTCATTCATTCATTCATTCATTCATTCATTCATTCAATGAATGAATGAATGAATGAATGTTAGCCAATGAGGCGCCGTGTTTAAAGAGCTGAGGCGTGTACTCCTTGCAACTGGTGTTGATAAACGGCCAGAGCGGAGAATACATCTGGTTATTTTAGTGGCGGTAGATCTGGCCACTCCACCTACAGTTGAAGCTGATAGGCCTGTTGTCGCATGGTTGCCACTTCGCTGGGTCACGATATCGCAGATGCGTGGGCTTTAGTCAAACGGTCAATGAAATAGGGCTGGTGACATTGCGCATTATTACTGACGCGGGCTCTATTCCAGCAGTCGTAAATATCTGGCGCACGGAAGGTGGACTAAGCACAATGGTTGGTCAAGCTTCTTTTACCTTACAGCATTGACAAGCAGCATGAGTATTGACGTCCGCCTCAAGTAATCGGGTGCGCCCCAAGTTTTCGGTTGCAGACTATTGGTGCGGCCTCTACTTGTAGTCCTAAGGCGAAGTAGCAGCAATGTTGGGCAATCGGGCGAATTTCTGTGAAATTCAGCGATTCCTCGCTTCCTCGAAATGTCGGCACTCTGACATGGTGTTAGCGACGGCAGCGCGATTCTCGAAAACCAGCAAATAAAAAGCACCGTGAGCAATTTATTGTAATACGTGGCCAACCTTTTCCAGTGGCCCGATTGTGCTAGCTTTCTTCGGGGCGTCACGTCAAAGCGGCGCTTACAAGCTGGCGCCGAAAGCCTCGGTGTGCCTTTCTAACGTTACTCAAACTTGACTTTTCGTCCGGGAATATTAAATGGAGGCAAATGACCTAACCATTCTGATAAATGGAAACAGTTTGCTCCTCATTAGTAGCAATGTGGCTTTCTCAATGCGCGTGACAATTTCGTCGAATACACATCTGGCTTCGTCGTCTGCTGCTTAGAAAGTGTCGCCTGCTTCCTTAGCCAATCGTGTCTCCGAGAAAGTGAATATGGGAATAAAAGAAACACGGCTAAGTTATGTCCAAGGGTTGAAAGTCGACCCCTTGGGACGAGATGGGACCTCTCGGCGACAACAGAAGTCGCTCGGCATGACGCGCGTGCGCACAGATTGATACATGCCGAGCGATTAAAAGCGGCGGCGTGTGCTGTCATATGTACGAGGATGGTCGAGATGGCCCTTCGTTGGCCCTTCGTGAAGTTGTGCAATTATTGTCGCCGTAGGTGTTCCAGAATCACATGGGGAAGTTTGGGAATTCGGGCCCTAAAAGAAGTAGAAGCAGTAACAATGCAGAAGTAGAACATGCCATTCCGGAGTAAAAACATGCTAAGTTCGGCATCAGAAGGTGGAGCGTTCAGCTGGAAAATATTTTGGTGTAAGGAGACTTCATGCCTTTGTTCATCTGGGATTTGACTGAGATGCGCAAAGAGCGTTCCCTTGGTTCTCTCTAACTACATGACATTTGCATATTTTTAACGTTTTGCGCAACTTACGGGGTTCACCTGGTACGTGTATATATACTGGAAAAGCACCTTTGCGTCCACTTTAGCCACACACATGCAATGGAGGCGTCCGGTCACGTATATTGTGTCAAGTTAAAGAATTGCAGAATCCATGATATAGATCGCAGAGTCCAACATTGCCACGGATTTTTCCATTACCCGCTAACCAAAGGCTGTCTCGTGCTACAGCGTCTAGGAAAAGGGGAGCTACACTTTCCAGAACAATAAAGCAAGGGCAACCATTCGATGGCAGGAAATGTGTTTCCTCATGTGCGCTCTCTTCAACTTTACCGATATTGAGAGCTCACACTGTTTATGAAATTTTCGAATCTCAGTTGAGAAGAATTGGGAAGGGAGGGCTAGTGAAACAAAAATGTTTGCGCATAGATTGATGTGTTATGTTTTCTTCCTTCCAATTTTCTTATCACTACGAGATTTTATTAGTGAATATTTGCAGCAAAAAAGCTACCAGCTATCCTTTGTATAATGTCCTAATACGTTTCTGCTTCTTTCAACGCATTGCCGTTCGGAGGACATTGTGCATTCACTTAATATCCGAGGAATGATGGCTTCTTTCTTTTTCAGATCCTCCTGGTGATGTATTTGTGTATGCTGCCTATAATATCACCCGCGAAAAACCATTAGCACACACTTGTTGAAAGACTGAACTTTTGTTCTTTTTCAGAGTGTACATGATTGATGAAATACGCGATGGCACCTATAAAACACCAATGCACTGTATTGTCAACGTCACATAGAGCTTTCGCAGAAACATTGGTATAGAGCATACATGAATCTATAAGTCCTTGCCTTAAGGTCTCGCAGCCGAACATCTGTCGCTCTAAAGTAGAGAAATGTAATGGCTGGTGCGGTGAAATTGACTGTTCTTGCACTGGCCCTTATTTCCACAACCAAGCGATGTCATGCAACGGGCGACGACGGTTGCCCTCCCTGCCCGGAGTGCCCTGTTTGCCCTCCCTGCACTGCAGACAAGCCAACAAATACCTTTCATGCGGTAATACTTTTGGAACAAGTAGCTTTCAAATTGCAATTATGCCTTTGAAACTGCAGTGATGCCCAGTGCATCATCGTTTGATGATTTATTTGCATGAATTGCCCAGCACTGTTAGCACTTGCGAATTAGCGAGGCATATATTTCTCCCATCTTACGTATATATCCATAAGCGTTTGCCACTTACGAGGGGCAAGTAATCGGATCGAAACTATTGGTTACCTAAGGACAATTGTTATAGGCAGCAACCTACAAGAAACATTCAGTGAGCATTACGATAAACCTTTATTTGAAATTTCAATGCAGCTTTATAGGTGTTTTTATTTCGCAAAATATTGGCTGGCGCGGACGATAGGTATCGTGCGGCACGTTACAAACGAAACGAAGTGTGGCGCCACTGCCTCGCTAATCGGGACATCCCGGGAGGCATAGCGCGGGCGGCGCGTAGGCGTGATGCACAGCTGCCGCCGCAGTCAGGCCTCCTCTCCTGCAACGCTTTGTTTCCATATATGGTATCGGTGGCGTCATCGGTGAACAGATGACGCGCGCTACTCTGGTGCCATCTCGTGGGCATAGCCACCGCAAACCCCGTCTTACGCGGGACTACGCTTTTCTTCTCGCGCTCTCGCCATACCTTCCTGCTGCGCTTTCCGCCTCACGGTTCCGCTGCACTCTCCTTCTCTGCTTTCCTCCTCGCGCTCTATTCGCTATCGCCGTTTGTCATTCCCCTTACGTTCCGCTTTCGCTCTTCACTCCTTCGATGTGCTCGGGCACGACGCCAACGCTTCCCACAAGAGCGGGCGCAAAAGAGCTGCGCTTTGTTAAAGGACGATGACAACTCATATTTACGATATATTGGTGAACTTAAAACTTTTTGTGCTTTTTACTTATTTCCTAGTTACGTTTCCGATTCATTAAAGACATGTTAATTCAATCATGTCGTTTTACATGCCCGAACCACAGTTTAATTTTGAGGAGCGACTCCGCAATTATTTCGACAACCTGTGGTTCATTAATGTGTGCCTAAATAAATGTACACGGGTGTGTTCGACTTTTCCCACATCGTAATGCCGCCGCCGTGTTCCGGATTCAGAGATGTTGCGAACACTAACTAAATTTTTGCAGTACATTATGTGTTAGTGTTCTTTCAGCAGTCAAACGTCTGTCTTTGAGAAACCATCAGCCTATGAAATAGTGTATTATCACAAATGCAGTGAGTGCCTAAGTAAAAGATGCGGTGTTCCAGGAAGGGGCCTAATATTCCGAAATACCATCCCATACCCTGTGTTTATTTTATGCTAAATGCAACACTGCACAGGCTTGATATTAGCTCCTGTTTGTTTAAAGTTTGTTTGCGGGTGTCTATAAGACGGCTTCATCGCTTTAGTAGGCAAAGAATTTTGAAAGTTTCAGATACTGGAGGCTTAGTTATAACTGCTGTACTTGTATTGACTTTTTTACTATTGTAGTATTGTTGTGATTATTTTGAGGTCCAGAGGCAGAATGGCGAGATAGTCTGTAGAGAAATATAGCTGTGCTAAAATGGTGGGACGCTAAAAAAAAAGGACTGTTCCGGGGTGTGTGAAGAGATTTCTCGAGTACCTTTCAATGTCGGCCATAGTGGCTCGTAAAAAAAGTGCATGGTACCACAGGCCTTAATTACTTGTTTTTTATTTCATTAGTATTCTTAAGCTACTTCGGACGCTGTCCGGAGGTTATGTAGCTATCTTTCTACGTATGTTGGTCTCTACGTATATAAGTATATTTGTTTGCTTTTGTGTTTGTATCTGAATGTTCCTTCCTACCTGGCTCACAGGAATGTCAGCGGTAGCATCGTAAGCCCATCCGGCTACTGTGCTGAGGTAACAGGGTTCAAAACCAACCATAGGACTAACTTAGAATACTGAGTATGTGACAATGTGTACATATATGCCACTCTTCAAAGAACCTAATTCCCGCTGACGTGGGTCACTGTAGATGCGGCACTGGGTAAGCACCACTGTTGGAAAGCATATTTTTGGCGCCGACATGGAGACCTGGGTATGATGCGTCACTCGGTCTCTGCTGGTCTTTATTCAACATTTTCGCCGCCAACTTGTGTCACTGAGCTTGTAACAGTAAGTGCGTGCCACTCTTCTACGAACGTCTAGGCAGCTCGTTTCACAAAGTATGTGTCACTGAGTGTGTGTCAAGGGAGGGATCAATTCGCAAGTTCGCAGGCACCGGTGCGCCACGCTTCTCGTCTCGGAGTCCACTCGCGTGTTTCTCGGTAGGGCCACTAAAACTCACTGCCTAGTCAGATAAAAGCGCTGATAGAGGACGCCGGTCACCGCATGACGCGTTTTAGAGCACAGCTCTAAACGCAACGCTTAAACGGGTGCTTAAACAGCACCTGTTTAAGCGTTGAACGTCGGCGTGCCTCCTTCTCCCTAGGCTTAACCGAGCGAACGAGCAGAGCGAATGATGAAAAAGCGAACGCGGAGCGCAGCGGCAGATGGAAGAAGGCGAGAGCAAGGTGAGCGTGAAGAGGAAAACGGAAGAGGACGGGGCAGCAAAAGCGTGAAGAGGAAAGCGGAGGAAGCCACCTTGAAACACCACCAGATGGCAACACGATTGCGCATCCGCGGCGGCGCTGGCCATGCCGGGGAAAGAAAATATTCAGAGCCATTCCACTCTGTGAACGTCGATGACCAGCGGAGCTGTACATATGGTGATAAATATGTTGATAATCAATACGTTCATTGGAAATAAAAGACATATCGGAACGAATTTTGTTTTTTCTCAGTTTTCTTTTTGTTTTACTCAAGTGCATACTCAATGCTTTTCTTCTATATATTCGACCTTCTTTTGTTTGCATTTTGAATTTATTATTTCGCCACAAAAGTGACTAGTTTTTTACGATCCCTATGGTATAAGGCCAGTGACTCTGCGGGGACAGTGGAAATGTTCTTGGCTAATGGGAGGTCTATACAAGACCAGTGACGCGTCGTAGGCACCCTGATGTTTACAGTAGAAACGCCACGAACCACTTTTCGTCTGGCCGATAGGATTATGGCCGATGAAATCGCCCACAATTGCGATGGGAGTGGAGTCGGTAGGGTGATCTAACCAAAGGTACGCATACGCTTGGCCTCAGCGGCACGATTTTCGTCCGTATTACGTGTCACCCACCGTCGCCGTGAACATTCCCGCTTCTGTTCACGAAGGTCTTCTTCGTAGGTGCGCTGTTCTGTCATAGTCCTCACCATACGCAACCTACCCACTGTACGGGTGAAAGGGGACTCACATAATTTTACGTGATTTACCTATAGAGCACGAGACGTCAAACCGCAATCCATACTAAGAAGTGTCTGTTACTGTTTTACTTTTTTTATTACGTTGATTTCTTAAATAAAAATTTGCTTTCACACTTATCGCCGTTAAACGAAGCTAGGGCATACCCAGCGATACGATTTGGCTTTTTGCTTTAGGTCTAGGGTGCCATATTTAATATTTAGCTCTAGGGTGGCATTTGGAATATTTGCACACAAAGCGCCAGAACCTAGCGTACAACAGCACCTCTGCAACGAAAAGAACCAAAATTTGGAGGGCGCATAAGCTTCGCCTTTAAGAGTGGAACGCGTTAGATTTCAAAGATATCTGACTGTTTGTCACAGTTCCCCGCAACCGCACATTTTGTGCGGATGCGCGCAGGCGAGCGCAATGCTTTTGTTACAAGGAACCGAGTGGGCCGCGCTGGTCGCAAAAGGTGTTTGTGTTTCAATTTCCCCTTAACACTCTGGTGTTTTCTGGTCTATTCAAGTTAAATTCCGAGGCCATCATGCCTGTAGGTTGTTTTTAAGTGCTTCTTTGTGATTTTTCTTATGTATTTTGCTTTGAGAAATTCTAATAGTTCAGTAACGCCTCTGCGCAACGCGGAGGGCCTGCGTTTTTGTGGTTCGCAAACATTTTTCTCCAAGCGGTCCGACGCCAACATCAGATTTTATGTGACACAGCGCCCTGAACGTCATCTCGTTAAAAAGCTCACCTTCGCGCATGGTGTTCGCCGCAAATGTTTTCTGGAAAAAGATTACGGTTGCGTAAGCTGCAGTTGTCGGGAAGCGGCAACTGGTGTGGCTGATCTACAGGGTGCGCCAGTGATCATGCATCCAGATTTTAAAGTATACTAATGCAACATAGCTAAACAGAACCAAGGTAATGCTGTTTGCCGCCGCTCCGATATACTTAGATGATTGTTTCATTCCGTCTAATTACATAATCAGCATTATTTAATGCATCAACTTCTCAAGTATTGTAAGTAGTTGAAAAATGTTAAAGATTAAATTGTAGAGCAACACACAGAACTCCCGATGCAGCTTTCTATTGCTAAATACGGGCTACGTAAAAGTGTTTTTCTGACCATTAAAGGAGTCCGCGAATACACGCAAAATTGCCGCACGAGTGTCCATTCGAGGCCCTTTCAGATCATCTCGGGAACTTTCAGGCAATTTCAGAAAAAGAAGCCCTCGTGTATTCGCTGGTTTCTTTCACGCTCGGAAACAAACTTTCATGTAGCGCGCACTGAGCAACAGCGAGCTGTATCGGGAGTTTTTCATGCTGCTCTACAATTTCCCATTGACACACGTCATTTAACTATAATATTTGAGAAGACGAATAAATAATTAACAGCAGTTATGCAATTAGCTGGAATGCAAAAATAATCTGAGTATACTCAAGTGAGGACGAAGAAAATTACATTTTTTTGTGTCCAGCTACACACTTTAAATATTAGTGCTTGATAGTTGGGATACTGCGTATATGCAGGCATTGGGCATGGATTGTCTATATGCAGGTGTTATATATATATATATATATATATATATATATATCACGCTGCAGCTCGGCCAGTCGGTGCAATGACCGGTGCGATCTGAATATATCGCGAAATGAAGACACGTATAAAGCAGCACTTAAATTTCGAATTTGATAGTACCGTAATCACCGGCCAATTTTCTTCAACATGCGCACGCACTAGCGCGCCACGCATTTCGGAGACCATGCCTAGGCTTCGCGGCAGTTTCGTCAGATGGCGCTGAGTGTCCTTTTGGAAGTGCAAAAGAGAGCTACCGCTGTGGTACACGCCTCATTTATAACTCGTTTCGACGGCGGCAATACGTTATGTCATTGTGTTGATTCAGTGCTAACGCATTACCGTTGATAGTCATCGTGAGATCAGTTTTGTCGCAATTCTTTTCAAGACCCGATGCTTCCGCCCAAATTTACTATTTGCTGATTGCCGCTATAGAAGCGACAGCTAAGAAGAGGATGGCCATATACCCACCGGTACCTTTGGCTTCCTTTAGGAGGTTCGAATGGTTTATAAGGGTTAATCTCCTATAACACTTGAGGGCCAAACCCGGATTTTCCTCTGCCCACTTCCCATGACAGTTGTGCTGTGCCGACAGGCCATGTCAACAGGAGACAGCAAAAACCCTGACAAATTAGTTGTCACACTGCAATGGCACTACCCACACGGCGACGCGGCTGTTTAGAAATTTTCGGCGCTGACTTCTACACGTCTGCTCCCTTTCGTTTATTGTTACATATTATGAAAGACACATTATGAATATTCGAGGCAAGTAGCAATACAGCCCAACTTTTGCGCGTTTCAATACCGGTTAACCCTAGCGGAGCACTTGTTTGCAGTGGCAGGCACGACCACATTTGCTAGGTTGACTAAAGCACAGTGTATAAGGCGCGCAAGGCTGACGGGAAATAGTGGGTTTATATTGGCAAACCTGCATATTTCCGCATATGCGAAACATCCCATGATACTAATTGAGCCGAGCTGATATGAATGTCCGCGACCTCGAGGCGCATTCTTGAATTCGGCGACAATGAAACCGGAGGTTACGCTGCTGATTATGGTAGCTGGCTCTCGCTTCTTTGCTCTTCATTACGTATGCAGTTTGGTCGATGAAATATTGCTTTAACGATCTGCAGAATAAGCGCACAATTAAAGAACACGTAGCTTTCTCACAGCAACTTCAACGCCTGCTGTGCGCTCATATCTAATTACTGAGTGAGGCTCACAAGATATTTGCATGGCGTCACTAGTTATCCGCATGCCAAGAGGTGAACAAATGTGCCAAAGTAGCAATACCGTGACATCTTGTATAGGTCAAGCAATAATGCAGCGCGACCCATCTGACGATAAATGGCGTAGTTATGCGATTAGAAAACAATGAAAGCACCCATATACCGCGTGAATATGAATGATGTGTGCTTGCAACAGGGCTCATTTCTCGTGCTTCCCTCTGAGCAAGCTGTGTTATTCAGCGGCAATTAGACACCGCAACATGGCGATTTTGGCATTGTGCCGTGTCACTACTTAATGCGTGCCCATCATGCCACATTTCAAATAGCTATGATTAGAACTGACCTATAAGAATAGTTTGCCTTGTGATAACTGCTTTAAATCAGGTACGCCCATAGGGGGTACACGAGCTCGACGGGTCTACTAAGCCTGACAACCGCCGAACAGGACTGAATTAATATCAATGTGGGTGACTAAAAAGAATTGACAACGAATAATTTCAACATCAAGAGCATGTTTACACTCATTTTGAGCCAGGCTAACTATATGTGGTACGCAGTTGCTGTTGCAATGGCGCTGTTGGTGCAATGTTGTTACACAACATGATGACTCGCTGTCGTCGGTCACGTTGTTGTCCTGTGCGACAAAATATATCTCACTGACATGATCTGGCGACTAGTATAGTCAGCCCATTGTTGTCACTTCAGTGTCTTTCCGGCACCAGTGTCATACAGGCCTAGTATGAGCAGGCCCCATTGCAAGAACACTCGTTGTTTCGCGGTCAGTTTTGCAGCTATGTCACATTCTGGCCTTTTCCTTACTTGCGAAGAAGGAATATGTGAACAAGGCTGTTTAAAATATAGTATTGCAGAGCACTCATGGGATTTCTTGTGACCACGTATTGGCGGTGTTAAGGCATCTGTTTATAAAATGGTGTGCTGCATGACACAAGCTATACAGAAGTTGTTATATTAATGTTTACAGGGCACTCGCTTGTGTACTTTGCCTTTCTGAATGATACTACAATGTGCTCAAGTTACTGCATCATCACTGTATCAGGCATCAGGTAACTCATGGACTTAGGTACTTTATTTTAAGCACAGAGGCACAATTGTTTCATATTTTGTAGGTAGCAAACGGGATAGCATAGATATGCATCAGTTGTATTCGATTACGGAATCCTCAAATAAATCTGAAAGAGAAAACTATTACCCCGGGTGATGCTTTCTGGATGGAAATTTTCAGAAACGCGAATGTTTGGAGAGTGAGAAAGCACGCTTCTGGTCTCCTTTTATTCCGCCGATCTCTGAAGCCGCATCGACAGTGCAGTGCACAATAGTCCTTCGGAATGTTTAAGTGCCTGAGAATCATTAGTGCTCATTCGCATTCGGTAAAAGCCAGACAGAGCGCGAAAAGTCACGACAAACCGTCAACCATTGCACCATCGAACTGTTGCGCCGCTTGTTGAGTGTTCGTTCAGGGGCAGTGGTGCCATCGTGCGGCCACAGTTTGCAACGTAGAAGAAGCTTTCCCGCCGCGAAATGAACTTTTGCGACCATAAATAGTATTACACGATTCTTATTGTATGCATCATGTCCTTCTCTCGAATTTGTGTATGCTTATTTTGCCGAGTGCCGTTATCTATGACCAATTGTGTTGTTAGTGGCAGGCAACAGCATTAACCAAACTGCAGAAACAAGAAAGCGAGACCGTTAATCCATTGCGCAAGAAAAGAGAAAAACAACTGTAAAAAATCAGAAATGACTATTGTAATGTAAACATGACGCCGTGCCTGACATCGTTAAACGAAAGAAAAAAAGGGAAGAAATATCTAATGTGGATGCTGCACAAGGAAAGAGAGAGGCTGTATATGTTGTCATGAAGTTAACCTCTTGGAATCATGGCTACGTTCTGTTTGCTTACAAACACACTCCGTTTCCTTGAAGACTCTCCGACGTTTCAGTAGGTCCGCACAGCAAAGTTATATACAATAATTACTAGAAAGCACTCTGGCGCTAGTGTCTACGGGAGCTGCAAGGAGCGCGGTTGAGCCTGCAAGGAAATTATGGGAACTGTACTACATGGATTTGTCTAAACTTCGTCCATCTGTCTTCAAACGGCTTCGTGACTTTTAAACTCGTCATTTTCAAGAATGTACTGCGTAATAACCAATTAAATAAACATTGGTAAGATTGTCCGATGGCAGGGTTCGAACACAGGCCCTCTATCAAAGACGCCCGATAATGAAACCATTACGTCAGGGACGCATGCATTGACAAGCGACATATAACTTCCTTATGAACTCATCGCGGGCAAGCCACTGCCTTGAGACGCTTGGCGCGTTTCTTTTTTTTTTTTTGGCCACCTCGAGAAGCTGAACCGTTGAAATTGCTAGCGATTGTTCTTGTTTGCAACGTGTTTTGGACTTAGGAAAGCATAGATTGCTCTGAATTTTACTACTATGAAGGCATAGTAGTAAAAGCGACCGCTAAAATATACCAAGGACGCCGAAACGGCCAAATGGCGTTAGCCTTTTCGAGCGCCTTGAAGCCTCCTTCACATCGGCGTGCGCAACCCCGTGATATCTGCGTGTGACCGCCAGTTCTGCCTCGGTTCAGCTAGTGAGACGGTTAAGTTTTGTACGCGCACGCTCATCTCCTTCTCCTCGGTGGGGGAGGCGCCGGCAGTGTCTGTGTGTGCGTGTGTCCGCGTCAGTGCCTCTCCATTTGCTGCGCCAGTCATGGCTAAAAAATCCGCTCAACTGACTTCCGTTATCGAGCGTTCACGCCTGCGTAGTCCTGGGAGAGAGCGTTCCGAAGGGGCTCTAAATGACGCCCCCGCCAAAGAACTTTTGACTTCAGCAACAGTTCATAGCGTTTGTGTCGTTGTCCGTCACGCAGCTTGCAAACCACACAGCTCCCTAGCAATTTAAATAAAAGTTCCTATTTGTCATTACGTCGACTGTCTTGATTGTGTGCCGTCTGCGCATCCCTGGTCGCCAAGTTGTTGGCCGCTAGGCCCGCACTAACTTCATGGTCCTGGGTTGCAGTTTGTAACAACCGCCAGTAAACATTTAGCAAAAGCCCTAGATCCTATCTGTGCTGACCATTATAAAAATATAACGGCATACAAAACGGAAATTTCGGGCGTTTCGTCGGCTTTATAGGGTTGTTACATATCTAGAGCCCCAAGTGGCCACGGAGCCAGCACTTAAATAATACATACATGTATTTCCTTTACCTGCCGTTGTGGTTTAGTGGCTTCGGTTTTATGCTGCTAAGCAAAGGGTCGCTGCATGAAATTGCGGCTACAGCTGCAGCATTTAGATGGGGTAAAATGCGAAAGCGCCCGTGTACAATGCATTGGGTGCACATTAAAGCATCTCAGGTCGTCAAAATATATAAGAAGTCCTCCACTACGGCATGATTCGTATTCATGCCATGGTTTTGTAATATAAAATTACGTAAAATTCTGTAATATAATGTTTAATGCAGTTCATTTCTTTCGGTCTCTCATTTTGCCATCCAGAAAGTTGCGCGTCACTGTTAGCCGCACATATGACGTTACGCCGCCTTTACAACCCATGCCATGCGTTCTCTATATGTACTTCACGAAGAAACAACATGAAGCAAAGATAAAAAATAGGGCTAGACTCGAGTGACAAAGTGTTTGTGAGCCTAGGTATACATGACTCAAGGCCTTTATCTACGTTGACTGAGGAAACAGGAAACATAAAGAAATAAATTCTGGGGCTTTACGTACCAGAACCTCGTTCTCTTTATGATGCGTGCCTTTAGTTGAGACTCCAGAGTAATTTTAACCACCTGCCTTTCTTAACGACGAGCTCCAGGCGATCTTGAAGCAGATGGCAAGAGACCATTCGTCTCGCCGGGAAGCTGTTGCGGCTGTTAGAAAGCGACGCTCCCGACGCCGCCGGACTTCAAAGAACGCTGATGCCTCTGTGAAGAGTACGCCCCATCCGACAACCTCCTAATCTGCCCCATAGGCCTGGGGCAATTCAATCTAAATCTGACTAGGCGATGGCGGAGAACAATACGACTTGGTCCTCACTACTAAAGCAACAGCCAAAGCCAGAACAACAGCGGAAGTCACAACCGAAACCACAGCTGATGCCGCAGCCGATGCCACAGCCGGAAGCGATACCGCAGCCGATGCCACAGCCGGAAGCGATACCGCAGCCGATGCCACAGCCGATGCCACAGCCGATGCCACAGCCGGAAGCGATACCGCAGCCGATGCCACAGCCGATGCCACAGCCGATGCCACAGCCGGAAGCGATACCGCAGCCGATGCCACAGCCGTAGCCGGAGCCACGTCAAGTGACACAGCTGCGCACGGCTGTAGACTGAAGAGCTCCGGTTCCTGCCAAATTGCCCGAAGAAGACCGGCAAGTGGTTATGATGCTCCGGTCTCTGATGAATACCTTTCGGATGCCCTTAAGTAACCTGCACACTCCGTCAGCGCGAAGTGCAATGCAAATGCTGGATGCTCTCAATTCAGTACTAGCAACTCTTGAGTAAGCGTCATGGCACACCCACATCATTATATTCGCACTGAAGTCGGAACGGCTGGGGTTTAGCTTAAAAATATACTACCATGCACTGCAACGTATTGCTTACGCCCACCGAATACTTGGTCTTCACTGGTGACTTCAACGTGCATCACCAGCTATGTACCACCAAGGCTGACGGCAGCCTAACGTATCGACGGAGCACTTGCTTTGAGTTGACTGATTTCCACGCACTTTGCTGCGTGCACAGACAGTGTTCCCTCTATCCCGCTTTCCTGTTTCTATTCCCCCTTTCCCTTACCCCAATGTAGAGTAGCAAACCGGACGGTCGTCTGGTTGACCCCCCTGCCTTTCCTCTCTCTCTCCATACATGATTGTTTTCACACTTCGCTCCTATCGAAATCCGGCGGCCACAGCCGCGGTCTTCCTCGCAACGTCAAGCCAGCATCAGCAGCGGAACGCAATTGCGACTAAGCTAGCGCGGTGGATAGCAGAAAACGTGCGCATACGCAGAGCAGCTGTGCAATATTTAATGTGTGCGCAAGCTTAAGACTGATGGACAGGCGAGCTCAAAGGTATGTTTGGCTCGCAGAAAACCGCACGCAGTGACGCGACTTTCTGCCTGACAGACTTTTTGCCGGCTGTCATAACCGGCGTTTGTCTCACGGTGCAGGCTGCCGGTTAAACCTTCACACCAGCGCGTTATTGGGCGGTTTTTTGCATCTTGCCTAAACGGGCACATTTAGCTTCATCACGCATGCGCTTTCAGGTGGTCAATAAAGTAATAAACCATGGTATTATCGCAAGCAGAGCAATTGTTATTTTACTGCGCTCTTAAAAGTCTTGTGATACGAAGTTGGGACACAAAAGCGTTAATTTTATTGATTTTTACCATTGAATACTTATACGTTCACAAGCGGCAGCTAAAACGGGTGATATAAATTATAATGGGCGCTTTGGTGGGCAAGTAGCATATCTTGAATGCTGTTCAGAGGCGTTCGTTCTGCCGGATTATTTTCAATAACAACACGGCGATCTTAAGAACGCACCACATAATATAGCACACATTTCAATAAATTTTAATACTGCAACGTTTATTTGCAGCGCATTGCAGCCTCGTTTTGAGTTAACTTTTTCTATACTTACGTGGAATATCTTAAAGAAAGTGTAAAATCACGAAGTTTACTAAATTGTAACTCTGCCCCAAAAGCGATATTGTAGTTATAAAAGCTGTATTGGTTACATGCATAAATTGATACATGCCTAATTTGATACATGCACAAATTTGATACATGGATAAATTTACAGCCCACGTGAACTTCTCACAGCGTTTACAACGGTATTGTAAAGATTCTATTCGCTAGTTAGCGGGGTATTTCAATGTCGTGCATGGTGCATCCATTTTGTCCGCTTCAGATGTGTCATCAGACGAAGTTTACAGAACTGCGACACCTTTTACTGCTGTGTCGCAGAGTTGAGCACTTGACACTTTCAAATTTTCAAGACTTCTAATAACAGCGAGGAATAACTAGATAATTTGCTGTTTCTACGAGGTTTGCAATTTGCGATAAACCACCGTAGTCGCGTACAATGGCTAAATTGTTGCGCTGGTAAGCCCGGGGCCTTGTGATGAAATCTCGGCCGAGATGGGCGCATTTTGACGTGAGGAAAATGGAAAAGCGCCCAGGTGCTGTGCATTTGGAGCACATTAAGAAACCAAAGGCGGTCGCAAATATTACGGAGTCTCCCACTGGGGCATGCCTAGTAATCACACTGTGGTTTTGTCACTTGAAACGGCAGAATTTATGTATTTTATTTGACATGTAACAAATCGCACCAAAGTCGTTTGAGCGATTGCCGAGAAAAACTTATCTGAGCTAACGTAGCGAGCGTTATGAATTTCCGAGCTATCCGCCGTGGTAGCCCAATGGCTTGCTTGTTGTGATGCCACCTCGGGTTTACTGGGTATCTGCCAGTAGGCGTGTATCGCTCTTCAACTGATGTCTATGACGCTAACATTGGTCAATAGGTAGGCGCCACTGGGAAAATGCTCTCCCGTCTACAATGGTGCAAAAGATTACCCACATTCTTTTGATGATGGGCGGAATCGAGCCGCATCGCAAGTGTTCCTCAAGGAGAGCAACCGGACGCTTTAGCAGGCGTTCCCACAAATGCACTGCGTACATACCACTCTCCAATAAACTTTTCACCAGCTTGGGTCACTGATTATGTGGCACTGGATGAGCAACAAGCAAAGGATCTATTCTCAGCTTTCGCAGGCACCGGCATGCCATGCTTTCTGTCTCCAAAAGACATGCACGAAGTTCTCGTCAGCGCCCCGAGATGGCGCAGTGTGATCAGAAACAAACGAGATAGAGGAGCCTAGTTGCCGCATGACGCGTTTCTCTGCGTTGGCAAGCGCCGTTGCACCATGCACTTCGGAGTTCACGAGTGGGCTTGGAGCCGCTTGATGGCATCGATTGTTGTTAAGGAAACGCGAAAGAGCATGTACGCTGCAGTACACACCTCATTCCTGACTAGATTCTCGGTGTCAATGCGTTGTGTGGCTATGTTGATTCAAAGCTCAATTAGTAACAGTCGGCAGTCATCGTGAGATAGGTTCTTTGGAAATTTTACCAGTGTAATATGGCAGGACGGTTTAGATTTGTAAATATGTATCGCAGCATATAGAAATAATATGGCAAAGATAAAAGTGCATTTTTTACCCAGTCAGGCTCTACAAACAATACACATCTTTTAACGCTCAAAACTACTCTCCAACGCGAAGTGTGGCGTCATAGAGAATTTATAATTAAAGGTTTTGTTGTTGGTGCTACATTGACACTGTATCATAAATACAGCCAGAACGCTCACGGGCTAGCACTACAAATTATCTTAAAATATTTTCCACAAGTGTACTTTACAAAATTATGAGAATACTTTGACAAGGTAAAAATTTAATTTCCATATTTTTTGCAGTTTTGGACAGACAATGCTGCTATGTGGTATTACCAAATGAGTGATCAAAGTGGCCTTGCATGCAAGAAAGAAGAACGTGAAACCATTAGCGAGAAAACTGTCACGCTTGCTCAGACGTATAAATTAGACGGCCAAATGTAAGAGAGCAGAACATCCACTCTTTTTTCTCGTGGATCACCCCGGGTTCTCAATATTCCAGGGTCGATTTGGGCCGTAATACATGGACATTTTCAACCAGCTCCGCAACCATGAATTCAATGTCGTTCACTAAGGAAGGTGAGTAATGTATATTCAGAACTTTAATGAAAGCAATCTTAAGAAACCTACTTTGCAAGTTGTTTCTTGAGAAGGGGCACTTATCCGGTTTACCGGTTATTTGTACGACTAAATCACTTTGTAGAGTTCACGAATACTAATAGGTCTGGTACCACGCTATAGTTGCTGGACACAGTTGTCACACACGGAGCATACGTACAAAATTATAATCCGAGTTCCTCTCATATCAACTGTATTTCTCAGTCATTTGAGTCTGCACCTTATCAGACTTGAAGTAAGTAAACGGTCACTTTATGTCCCATGTTTTCTGTGAAGCAGCAAGCTTGTAACTTATATGTAAAAACAATCAATTGTCAGAACCGATTTCATGACGAATGTCGACGATAGCGCGATTATGATTGACGAAATGTCGTGACGCACGACCTTTGCCAACGCCGAAACCTGTATGGAGTGGGGGTCCTCTCTCGCGCTTCTTCGTGCACTCCTTGCGCAATAAACCAGTGCTGTCGCAAAGTAAATGCATTTCACGTGTTTTATTTTGCTGTATGCCGCGCAAATATTAAGAATTACTCTATTTTCATTGCAGAGCGACACATACCTAGTTAACCGTAGCGACGTCGTTTTTTGAAGAGCGTAACACAACTACTCCAAATTACTTTTCGACCGAAGTCTGTAAAAACGATGTTTACTGAAGAGCAACACAAACTGTACTGCACATACTCAGTACTTCAAATAGGCGTGATAGAGATTGTCATTTCCCAATTAGTCGAAGAGCTCCTGTTTAACCCGAGAAACCAGACACAGAGAAAACACGTGCAGCGCGAGCTCCACGAGCAACGACTGCGATAGCATGGTCAGCGGGAATGCCACCAGCAAAACCAGAAAGTGCGTGGCGCCAGCGCCACCAGCGACAACAAACACAGCTTGTGCAGTGCGATCGCCACGAGCTGAGAGAGTGCACGCGGCGCAACGTAATGGCGCGTTGAAAGAGAAGGAGCAAACGCAGTGTGAGCTCTGCGAGCAACCAGGATAGCAGGAGAGCAAGCGCAGCGTGCTTGAGAGCCACGAGCAAGGAGTAATGAGCACGCATGCTGCCGTAGAGAGAACACACAGCACCGCGGGGCAACGCAACCGCAACAAAAAAAAACAGTTATAGCGTTACCACCAGAGGTAACTTGCCGCAGGTGGGGACCGAACCCACAACCACACGAAACGCGAAGGTTGGGGGGTTCGGTTCCCATCTGCGGCAAGTTGTTTTTTCATCCACTTTAATTTCCACTAACTTATCGTTTCTCTGCTTCATTTATTAAGCACAAGTAATTTCCCCTATGTTGTCCTTGGTGTCAGTGTTTGTTGGCTTCTTATGATTTGACAAATAAAAACTCGGGCCCCTCGGTTAACCCCCTTTCTTCTCGTTTATTACATAACGAGGGTCTCGAATCCGGCAACATTGATGCCTTCAGGTAGCATATGTGAGTTTATTGACCAGTTGCCTTCACCCGAAAAGATCACGTTTTCATGGCGCCTGCGGAAATAAGGACGTTCCACGTCCGCCGCCAAGGTCTCTGAATGGTGGCGCTGGCTAACGCTCCCAGGGTTCTACTCGGACACACAAATACCCAAGAAAGTGGATAGGAAAACGGCGCCGCGGTAGCTCAATGGTAGAGCATCGCAGGCGAAATGCGAAGGTTGTGGGTTCGGTTCCCATCTGCGGCAAGTTGTTTTTTCATCCACTTTAATTTCCATTAATTATCGTTTCTCTATTTCATTTATTAAGCGCAAGTAATTACACCTATGTTGTCCTTGGTGTCAGTGTTTGTTGGCTTCTTATGATATGACTAATAAAAATCGGGCCCCTCGGTTAACCCCCTTTCGTCTCGTTTATATGTATATATATATATATATATATATATATATATAGATAGATAGATAGATAGATAGATAATGTGTGTGTGTGTGTGCGCATATGTGCACGTACGGTAGTCCGGACCATCGTCAGTCGCACTTCGCTCATTGACGAGGCCGGCCATGTGCCGTGTGGGGCTTTTAACAACGCCTTCCAATGCGGTGAACGCGATTCATGTCATGGAGCCGAGAGCACCAGAGGTTCGACCTAATGCTAAGCCGTTTATCTGGCGTTTACCACTAAATCACCGCTGAATTGTTCAACAATCGCGGCACTCTTAAGAGGCGCAGTAGTACCGCCTTGCCAATGTTGTGAGATGTGCACCAAATTTGCGGGTTGGGCAAGAATCGGTCACACCCAACGGCACCAAAGAAGTTCCCCGTGTTTTATACTCAGGCGAAAGCACATACAACAGCTGGCATGTTTAATTAGGGGAAAGGGGGTAAAGGTTGACTTGGAAATTGCGCAGCTCAAACTGCATGAGGTCACTAATTAGGCAATGACATCAGTAGGGCGAGAATGCCACTAACCAAGAAATCACAGCGCTAAAACACAGGCGCGTACGAGCAGCGGCTCCAGACATACAATAAAATGCTCCCCATGCATCGGCGGATCCCGAATATGGTGCAACACCGGGCCTACCCGCGGCGGATGTGAAACAGGAGTTAAGCAGACATCATATGTGGGCCGATCCATAAGATAACGCAATACCGGGCCGACCCGCAGCGGAAGTGAAACAAGGGATAAGAACTCCCCATACTTGGGCAGGTCGCAAAAATAGTGCAATGCAGAGCTGACCCGCGGCGAAGGTGAAGCAGGCGTTAAGCATTCCCCATAGGTATGCCGATCCCGAAGATACTGCAATACCACGTCGACCCGTAGCGGAGGTGCAGTTCGCCATTAATTAAGGGGCCCGCATTCACAGCTTCGCGAGTCATCATTGTTCACAGAATGAAGGGCGTTGAATTTTTTTAGTCATCTAGGACCTGGCGTGGCGGACGAGGCGAGTCATCTCCTTGAAGATCGTGATGCTCTCATTCGTAGTTGTAGTCGAGTTACCAAGAGAACTCCTTTACTTGCGAAGGGAAATCGTGAAGGTCTTCAAGAAGTTCTCAGGAAGTAGTCCCACGTCGCTGTAGTAGTCTCTATGTTCTCAAACCACGTCCGAGCAGCGTGATCAAAAAAAAGGAAGATATGGCGCAATTTGTCTTCGCGCTCCAGTTGTTGAACGTCGCGGTCCTCTTGCATGTCTCCAGCCAGCTTTCATGGTCTTCAAGTGATGATTCACAGAAATTCTATGGCTCATTGGGGTGTGCAAAGCACGATGACTGCTAACGATGCCGAGTCTGTCGTCATGGTTCTCCAGTTGGTGTTCGCCCTTCTGGTTGTTATGAGTAGAAGTGTGAACTACGGGCCAGGTTTTGAGGCCTGAGACTAGCTCCATAGTAGGGTTCGAAGTTGGTGTTGTCTTCGGTGTTCGGGCTTGGATCACGGCTTTGCGAGGGCATCCGTTGCATGAGCGCAAAAGTACCTCCAACAGTTCATATGCTGTAGTGACGTTGAATAACAAAGTTAGAAAACTGTCACTGCCGAGAGTAACTCCTTATTGGGCTATCTTGTGCTCGTAAAAAATCTAATAATCAAAGCACCAACATACCGACGAGCACAGTTAGCGATCGTTGAATATTTTATCTGCGGGTTGATAACGTCGATTTTTAGACGTCGCTCAACGAAAGTTTCAGCTTAATCGCTGGTGCCCGCGTTTATTCCTGAGAGTACTGGACAGTTTGCGTCCCGCATATAATAAGATGCCACTAGGTTCAGTGACAACGAGCCAACAAATAGAACTGACGATAACATTGGGGAAACTTCCGATCCGTGCATGCGCGTTCTGCGCCGAGTGTAATGGTTTGTCATTTTCTAGCTGGTGAAAAGCGGCCACTGGAGAGAGATAAACAAGTACATTAGTCGGTATTTTTGGAAGAATGCATTAGCCCATGGAGAGGAGCGTTTTGCAGTTTGGTAGTTAAGGTAAGGTTATACACACTGTCAGGTATTTAGTTGTCTTTTCGTCACTGGTTCCCACACTACCGACGTGTAAAGATTAGTTCTGTATCTGAATGAGAGAGTGAAAAAAAACTTCATGCTGATGGGAGTTGGAATGGTAATGAATTGGGAACTGAAGCCTAGGCAGGCACTGGTTGAAACGGGGAAATGGAGCAGTGATAAAAGGTTCAGCTTCCAGACTGGGTGCACGGGTCCCAATAGGAGTAAGAGCAGCTCCACCAATGCAACAGCATTAGAACCTTAAAGCACTAAATCACTGTCAGCCGGGAACAGTGACCAGAACAGTATTTTTTTTTGGCCACGCGAAATTCTCTACTTCTATATTTTGTATCCGGTAACTGTTGATACCTGTCACACTACGGAAGCGGGCATGTAATGGTGTTTTTGTAGTTTCTAATACACAGAAAATTGATTGAACAAAAAGAATGCAATAATGCACTTCCTTGAAGTAATTGAAACAATTGCCATGCTATGAAGAAAAAAGGGAAAGACAGTGAACAATCCTCGTACACACATACATGTACAGACTAGGAAGCCGATACTAAAGTAGCAACACAGGACCACAACATATAACTTTGCGCAAGTTATGGCCTCATTGCATCAGAATACGGGCAAAACTGCACTTTCTTGACCATAATACAAAAGCTTTTCCTTCCATACGTTATTCGCCACAAATTCTGAAGTGGTCATTACTAATAACGAAAATTACTTTCTGATTCCAATGTATCCTTTGTTATAAACATCGGGTTATATTTGGATATCTTTGTAAATATGTAAGAACAATAGGATATGTATATGTTATGAAATTGAGAGTAGTTGCGTTGTAATTTTATTTGCGTTACTGGCTCGCATATTCTGTGTTACGCATGCCAATCTCTCAGGCAACCGTACATTTATCGAAAATATGTCTGAACTAAAGAAATAAATAATTGTTTCGTTAGCTTGCCTCTTACTCTATGTTGAATACATATTTTGAATCCCCTTGACTTTCAGACACAGGCTATGAACATTTTTTCATTCAGCAGCTGTTGTTTCGAAGTGACGGATTATCCTGCGGGGTGGTTAAGTATATCGACTTTCTTTCCTATGGTAAGCAGTTTTATTTTTCGTTTTGTAGAACTAACAATACAAAGTATAATGGGCGACCACCTGAGAATTCCTTATGCGCTAGGCCACAAAACCGCACTATAAGTGAACTGCACCTGTCCACTATGGGCCACGCTTCCAAACGTAGTCCCTGAGATTTGCGGATATGTAACTTTTACGGGCATCGCTATGGTTCTTTTTCTTTTGCCGGTGTTTTCTGCCTCTTCCTCTTCGTCCTGATTTCCGGCCTCATGTCATCCCAGATTCGCACCACCGTTCGTTTGGGGTATACCTACTGTTCTTTGGGCGACTGACTTGCAAATCGGTGCTCTCCCGCACAACAAAACCAAAAAAGAAAGGAGTCATGTTGGCTTACAGGCATGAACTGTCACAGAGAAAAAAAAGACAGCCGAACACCATGACTTTCGCATACTGTTTTGTGCTCCTCAAAAAACTAAATGGCATGTGCAAGAGGGTTAATGCAGGATCCAAAGAGAAAATAAGTGCTACAATCTGCCACACTGAAGACGTGAATAAATTTATGGAATGCGCTAGTTGTCTGGCTTACTGCATCCAACTTACTTGCCGAAAGCGTATATTAGGCAGGCCGGACGCTGTCTAAGCGACTGAGTACGGAAGCACAAATACACGTACCAACTTCTGGCAGTGTGAAGAACCTTGGCTGCCCACTGCAAACTGTATAAATGCTCTCCGCAACTACATGGCACCAAAGTCATTGGCACAGCAAAGCGAAAACAGAGCGAGAAATATGGGAAGCACTTGCGATAGCAAAAGCCAAGGAACGTGCATATGCACTCCGTCTATCATGCTCACAAAAACTGAGGTCGACCTTGCCACGGCCAACGGGTGCAAGTGAACGCCGCTGGTCCGACCCACCGCATTATTACATGTCATCACCTTGACGCATCTTACATTTCCCCTCCTCCTCCTTCCCCCCCCCCTGGCTATGTATATAAGCGCGTTCTCTAACGGTATTGAACGAGTTCGTAGTTTGCGCCATGTACGTTCATTTGTTATTCATTGATGTTCGTTCTTGGTTTTTCTTTGTGTCAGTGTAACACTAAGCGCAATACAATCATGAACGTCGAATGGCTAGGCCCATTCACTGCGTTACTAAACAAATCATCAGAGATAGCACTAGACGCTGAAGAAAGTTCGACGTTCGCGCATGTTCGTGGGCTTAAGAAATTTTGTGACGCCACGAAACTTCGCAAGCTCAAGGAGCATTCCATCCTTCGACACCACATCTTCTAATATAGTCAGTCTCCGCTCTGCCAAGTGGTACTTTTTAAGGTTTATTCGTAGGCCAGCGTTTGTCAGGCATGTGAGCACTTTTTAGGTGGAGGAGGGGCGTGGTCAAACCAGGAGGGAAGGCAACGATGTCATCAGGGTAACAAAGACATGTGTGCCACTTTATACCCCGCAAGAGCATGCGCTTGATTCGTTCGTATGAGCAGACGGGCTACAAAGTTCATTGCAACGTCACTCCATCTGAAGTGATAAATCCTGACTTCGGGCTATCAACTTTCGCCATTGGAACTTGCCTGTAGCCAGATCGTGTCTACTCGAAACGAGCTTTGCTTCTTATAAACTCGCTAGAAGCTGCCTAGCGTGAGGTCGTAAGTTCGAAACTCACCAGCGCCAACGCTCTTGCTTTGGAATTTATTCTGTCATTATATACTATAATTTCTTTATGGAGATTACTGAGGCTAACTTATAATGTAGGCGAGAGCTTGCGCGGACAAGGAACGCGCGAATAACACGCGTTTGCAAGAGAGAAGGTGACGTGGCGTCGCGGCGACGCCCCCCCCCCCCTCTCACGTAAAACCTGGCACGCCATTACGGCAACAGGTGGTCCATTTCGCCCGCTCTGCACCGTGGAGGCGCACACGAGTCGTCGTATCGCAGCCAATGGGAAGTTAGGTGCCGTTTGAATGTTACAGATGCCGGCTTTCTTGCTCACTCCACCATCTCATGTTCTCGCGTGGAACAGTCCCTCATAAATTTCATTAAACGAGCACGTCTTTCAGATAAGACATATTTCAAGCTATCGGAAAGGAGCTGAGTTTCACACCAACGGTACCTCTTTGACGCACTAAATTTGACCAAAGAGCGCTCGCAACAGGCATTGTTCGATGCGGACAACCCTCAAGTGCAATCATTGTTCCCAGATTTCAGAGGCGATCTAACCGTGCGCAATTGTGTCAAGAGCTCAACAAGTGCTACCAACACCCTACAGGTGATTTGGCGCAGGCGTCGCCAGGAGTGCAACAGCCACGGTCTGCCAGCTCCAGTCACTGGTCACTGGTCTAGTTATCTAGAAGTCACTGGTCTGCCTAGACACAAAACTCAGCATCTTTACCATTATGAAATCATATCATGCTATGACGTGCTTTTTTACGGATAAGTGCTACCTGCAAACTATCATTGAACATTTAGCTAACTTTAACTGTTTTTATTTGTTTTGTTCATTTTTTACCATACGCTTGTAACCTCTTATATCTGTTGATCGCACTCCCTTGGGGCGAAAAGCTGCTACTTTTTTTTATTTGCGGCAGCTGTAACGTGATGCAGATAAATAATAAAATCACAGTTCAGGCCATAATGTTTGCTTTTTCCTTAACCTCCTCCTCAAGGGCGCCTGCTCGTGTGTTTGTTTACGTTTGCATGTTGGTGTGTGCATACACTAGCCTCGTTGTTATTTCGGAGAAAAAAAAATATAGCTTAAATCATTGCTGCCTTATCAAAGTTCAAAATAATCAATGATTTTGAAAGTGCAACAATTTCAGCAGTGAAGCTTATTAGTTCTTAGAAAATAGTAACATGACCTAATATTATTTTTTTCTCATTTCTCTAGAGAGGACACGTCAAATGCCTAGTTATGGTCAGTACGTATTATTGTGATTCTGATTTCTATCTATAATATTCATTTACCAATGTATTTAGATTTAAAACTGTAGGTTTATGACAATCTGTTTTCGTAGATTAAAGATTTGTCACTGAAGATTGCCGTAAAATTATTTATAACATCGATTATAGTTTACATTGTAGATACTCAAGATCTAACACAGTGTCAACTTCTGCCTACAATATTCGCATAAAACTTTAGCTTTGATCCTACATAAACAAAGAAAATACGCTGTTGCAAAACGTGATACCGTGCCTTCATCCCTCCTTCATAAGAAATAAACCCAGCCGGCAATTGCTCCTAAATATTCCGTATATTAACCAAACATATTCTCCTTATATGCAATTTTGTGTTCTCCCCTGATTTATACGAAATTTTAAAATATTGCTGAAGGTAAACATTATGTAGTTCTGTCAGCAAAGAAACTGCAGGAGTATTTCTTTTTTGGGCGTAGCAAACATAAAATATGTTTTTTGAAGAAAGAGTGTCTACAACTACTATAATTTACAGCTCACTTGTTTGAAAAACTTGGTTTAATGGGCCTCTGCGAGCCTTTTTACCATTGCAAATAGCATATATAGGGCGCGTGCAATGCTAGTGTGAACTTACAAGAGAAATATTCACTTCTAATATCAATATGTCACTTCTAGTTCTAATGTCACAAGTATCACCAATGACAGCTGCTGAACCGGTAGCCCTGCGTGCGGCTTTTCATTTCATTCAGGAGGAACCACCCCATGCATGGTCAGTCTTGTGTGATTCCAAGGCATCCCTGCAGAGTGCACTCTCAGCACTGTGTCATGGATCACATGAGCAGCTCGTCGCAGAGATCAGAGAAGTCCACCATCGCATAGTTGACCAAGGATACGGTATAATATATCACTCGTTGTGTAGTCACTGTGGCATACTTGGCGATGATTGAGAAGACGCAGCAGCCCCATCTGCACATGACAGCGTCAACTGCGTTGCCATTCCTCTTTCGAGAGCCGACACTCCGAAAAAACTTTCCGCACTTGCGCGTGACCTCACATTAGCTCAATGGAATTTATCCGAGTTCACAAGTGCACGCCATCATATCCTGGACCCTAATTTACAGCTCCGGTGTCTCGTAGTCTCGGTGTCTCGGAGGGAGAAAGGACATACGCAAGCCAAACGTCGCGATCGGCACGGACAGCCGGGCCGCGACGCGCCATGAAGGCGGATGCGATCATGGGGCTGGAACCTTGATGGGATCGCCCTCTATCTCGCCTGGAAGCACCACGCAGACGCATGACTCCTCGCCAGCAGCATGGCACACATCGCAGGGGACGCTTTCCCACCAGACGCGGTACGGCGCAGCAATCACGTCAGAGGCATCCCGCATCGGACGCTGCACCTAGGAATCGCGCTGTGAGCGGAAAGGGAGCCGCGTCGCCTAGACACGAGGGTTTGAATGACGCACACTGTAATTTGGACGCCGACGATACCGGCTTTCCTGCGACACGAGCTCCTTAACGCTGTCGCGTTAAAGGGAGTGTAGTCACCGTAGAAGTGATGAACGGCGTACGTTGATTACCCACAGCTCCACTCCTATTGAACGTATTGAAATACGTTTCTCGGTAGGCTCAATTAGCCGTGTCTTCTCGGGGACGATGACTGCTTATCTCGCTACCCTGTCGAAAAAGCTTTATTCTTCAGGCATTGATGTTTGCTCTAGCGTTTTCTATGTAAATTCGCTCCTTTAAATTAGAGATGAGCAACACCATTACGGTTCCTTGCGGTCGTTCATGAACCGCCTGGAACTTGTGCTTATCAACAGACGCTACACAATGTTGAAGCCGTAAAACCTAACACATCTTGACATAACAAATGTATGTTTTGAGTCACTGCAGTATAGAGGCGAAAAATAAATACAGTTTTTGAACGTGCAAAGAAGTTCGAAATGCAGAGCTGAAATGAATCACATTATGTGGTTTTACATGCCAAAACTACGATTTGATTATGAGGCACGCCGCAGGGAGGGACTCCGGAATATTTTCCACCACCCGGGGATCATTAACGCACCCCCAATGCACGGGACACGGGCATTAAAATAAAGGTTGGCACAAGGACAATTTTGCTGAAGACTTTACTTCAGCCGGTAAACTATTCCATATTTTCACACCAGTCAAAGCAACAGTTTCTCGTAGTCGCTGTGTGATTCTGGAACTAATAAATTTATTTCTGAAAGAAACGTAGCAGTGTTCTTTTTATTGAGGCTGTTTGTGCCGACGGCAAAAGTATGCATATTTCGTAGGGTGTAATAACAACGGCATGGTTCTACTAGATAGCCTAATTTAGTGAGAGGAGCTATAAATCAGTGAATAACGGGTAATATGACTGTCATAAGGAGCCGGTACAACAATACCAATAGCATTATTTTTAATGCGCAACAATGAAGATACATGACTTATGTGACCAAAAATCTGTGTTCGAGAGTCGCACACCGGTCTCCTGACGAGAGAACCCCTTAGTAACTCGGCGAATCCCGCGCGTATGATTGGCTCCAGCACCACTTGTTCTGGCGTGATCTCACCCTACCCGTTTATAGTTATACTGCTCCTTGCAAGGAATGCCAACTTTGGGAGCAAGCGGCCGCGCACTCTTCTTGACTCTTTTGGCAGCTTTTCATAGCGACCTAACCATTCTTTCGCATTGATTTGGGTCTTCTTCACCTTATTCCTGAATCTGCATCTGGCAAAAAGGTGGGTCGCCATGGTCAGTGATTATACGACAAGGTATGCTCTCTTTAGAACGCTCAACCACGACTGGTGCTGTAGTTGTAAAGTTTCTCTAACACATTGTTCGTTTTGGCCGCGGGGTTTCTTGTCATTTGCTCACGGACCGGTATCGCACCTATTTATTATCGAGTCATCGACCCGTACTCTAAGGAGCACGAGATGACCACTTCATATCACTCTAAAGCAACGGTCTGACTAAGTGCCTCAATCGCACTTTAACAATCTTGCTCTGTGTATGTTTCATCGGGCCTGCTTGACTGAGAGGTTGCTCTGTCTAACGTGAAGTTAGTCTGAAATGCGTCGCGCCATGGCATCACCGGATACTCGCACTTCCATGTCCTGTTGGCGCTTAACCCACATTCCCACTGGGCACCCTGCTTTTAGCTGACACATCTTTATAAAACCGCCAAAATAGCCTGAAATATAGTTTTATACAACACACGTTATCGTTATTCAATTATGGCATCGACAAAGCGTGTCAATAGAGAAGCACTTATAAGAATTTAACAAAGCCTTACAATGTATATTGGCACCGGAAGCTATATTATTTGTTGGACGTGAAATGTTGACAACCTTCCAAGTAGCATATCCCAAGGGAAGAAGCACTTCAATATAGATTAATACTTAGTTTTTAGGAATACATGTAGCTTATTTGTGATGCTGCCGCTGCTTTTTTTGATACTCTACACTTTATTATACATTTATCATGACACAACTTGCTAAATACTTGGCGCAAAAGAAGTCCATTGAAAAGCTGAACATACCCAGTGAATTTGTGGCGCAGCCGGCTAACGCATCGCGTTGCTCTCCATCTTGCGTCTACAGCAATCCATGTCGGTTTGAAAGAAGATTCGTGAAAAGCGGTATTTGTGCATACAATGCCACATAACAAGGTACTGAGGTTGATCTCACGTTTGGTTTTGAACGCTGCTTCCGCAGCACGGAAGCCCGATGTTCTAACCATTTGACCACGCATTAGCCATTTACCTAGCTAAGCGTGAAAATGGTTATATACGAAGATTCATCGAAAGAAAGCTATAGAAAAACATTCATCGATAGACACCGCGCGGAAAGTGCGTGAAGTGCCCTGATAAAGGTAAGGTATAGAAAATTGTATCCTGTATCTATCCACCATGGCTTCGAGCTGCCCTGGTTAACACACCCTCGGCGAGATCTTGTACTGTATAGATAAATACCGCAGTTAGGGGACGGTTACACAGCCATCGCTGTAGTAATATTGGTACTACATAACACGAGCAAGACGAAGCATGTGGGTATGGCCATATCGGCGGCAACTTGACTTTTCGTTCACTTTCATTTTCCCCTTTTCTTCAATATCTTTTACGTTTCAAATTGCAACTATAAAGCAATTACCTTTGTGCTTTCCGTGGCTTCATTGCATGCTGGATTTTTAATTGTATTCGCAGTGGAAGATAGCCCAATTCCAGCCCATGAGCGTGTCTACTCGAAGGAACGGGCATTACTTGCACAAAAAAAAATTGAAATACATACTTCAGTAATTAACGAAATTCGCTAATTAACTATTTGACTAACTACCTTCTGCCAGATATTTCAATTTACAAATTCTAGCCAGGGAGTTGACAAGGCGAATTCCCTTGGGATCAATACTCAGGATGACCCTAGTTTCGAAATAATTCCTGAACAGAAATTAATTGGCGTTCCAGTTACTTTCGTGCGTCAATGCATAATACGACGTTTTGTTAAGAAAGTAAGTGAAACAACAGTAAATTTTTACTGCAAGTTTGACGTCTCATATCGCGTAAATGGTGTCATTCAAACAATTATTTTCAAGTGGATATGCCTTGCACTCTAACCCGCTAGAATTTGTAAATAATATACGCCATAGGATAATTAGCTAAAACCTAATTCGTTAATGTTTGTTAATAAACCGATTAGGCATTTCAATTATTTGTGCAAGTTATGTCCACCCCTTTGAGTAGAGCAGCTCGTGGACTAGAATTGTGCTGTCCGCCGCATGCAGTTTCACAATTTTTTTTATATATTTCACATAAACACCCTGTAGATATGCGTGTCGGCGTTTGTGCGTTTGTCTCTTTTTGTTCTCTCGTCAAGTTCTTTTTTCAAAATGACGCCACGATACATTTCGGCGTTGTCTGAAAATTGTGTCCTATATATTACTATATTACTATATTCTTTGGCATTTGGTGTGAATGATGATCTAAAGCTATGCATTGTGCATTCAATACAACATTTTCAGAGTTTCAATTTATGGTTTGTTTTTATTTTTTTTTTGTCTAGAGTCTTTGAATGAAGAAGAAAAAAGTGAGTACATATTATTTGCTAATGTTTGTTGCACAACTTCGGCGTAACATAGTTCGTCCAAAAATGTATTTGTTGCGGGTCTCTAATATAATTATTATTAATCTATCAAGCAAGCATAATATTACTATGTATCAAGCATTTCAACGAAACCTAATTATTATGCAACGTATCCTTGCACCTTGAGATACATTTATGACAGGTGGTACTTGGACAACATTGCAGGCGGCGCTTTTTACGCCGGCGGAGAGCACTGGGAGACTGATGCGTAGTCTTGGCTCTGACTTTCGCCATATATAAAAATTTGTGGGCTTGGGGTGCCCAGCAATCAGAGAGCAAGAGCACCGGAACCCAGGCGTTCCGAGTGTTGCTAAGGCTTTCCAATCGCTGAGCACTGTACGTTAAAATTAATGTTCTAATATTACAAATAAAAATACGCACATAAAAACCGTTAACGTCTGCCATTACTTCTACTTCTTTCTCGTGGGAATCAAACCACATTAGGTTCCTAATTTTCATTTGCTCCAAATAAACTATACGGTCACTGACTATATACGTATATTTTGCATACTGCCGGCAGAGTGGTGCCCGCCACCATCGTGAAGATCATAACCCGCATGGGAAGTTCGCGGGCCAGGACACTCTGCCACAAATTGTGTTGAGTTTGATGCGGTGTGCTGGCATACGCAGCGTGCTGACCGCAAACCATGTGTCCGTGAACGGGAACTTGCTTCCCAGGGCCGGATACATCGAAGATATTTGGACACTCGGGCGTTGGTGCCACGAAGGCAGCGTTAAGTGCTGTAGTGCGAAATTGGCGACAGGCTGTTTGACAGCCTTAGCTGCTACTTAAGTTAGGTCTTACGTACTTCTGAATCCATTCAGAGCCAACTGCACGAAAAAAATATAGATGCAACCAGAAAGCGCAGCGCGCTGCCATATCTTGTGTAGCAATGCAGGAATACCATGCGGTACTCTAGCACGGCCGAAGTGGCTTATGGAACCCTAGAGCATTCGACCACACAATCAGGACAGCCTGCTGAAGCCACCGTTGCCTGCCATGCATCTCATTTCTGGCTCAAGAAATCTGACATTTGTCACATACACAGCTTTCCGCGAGTAACACTGCGACAGTATTGTAGCTCATGAGCGCGCAAAACATCTCTTTAAATACAATTACAACCTTGTTAATAAAAGCTGTACCTACCTGTTATATATTTAGTGTGAAGTACGTACTTATCTTCGGTACGTCCACGGAATTGACGAGTTCCACAGCGCTGTCGGTTCATTGAACAATCTATTTATTTTTGCTCACCTATATATACAGAGTGTCCAAATTAGGTTGTATGGTTTTCTTACAGTTAGGCATTGGGAGGCACGCGAAGGCCAGCTGTGCAAATAAGTTACGTGGCCAGGGGGACACAAAGTCAGATGATAATTGTCGCTGTCAGCAGCCCAGTTAACGAAAGTTGAGTAATTTTTGTTGACTGCAGTAAGTGGGTATGCTTGTATTGAAAAGTTAGAGGCTGTGGTGTTTCCACACAGTGTCAGCTGGCAGAATTATTCTAGTGTGTCTGTGCTGCGAGATATCATGCTCCAATTTTTAATTTTCGCTTATACGATGGCGAACTTAAGAGAGTGAGAATCGACGCAAAGCTCATCCCTCATCAGACGCGGCTGTTGCGTGCGGCGTTTACTCTGACAACGGGGCGGAGACATGCACCCTTTATGAGCAAGTACATGGAAAAACGGGCTTCATAAGAATGGCGGTGGTAAAGCTTCTTGAATATGAAAGTTTAACTCTTATTTTGGTATTCATTCCAAAAGTGCAGCTTCTACTTTCGTTCTTTGCAATTATTACAAAAGAAAAGAAGTTGAAGTGTGACACTGAAGAAAGTAAAATTATTTTTCGTTTTCGTAGAAAAATACGAAGACAAACGTAAGTACAGATACGTCTCTTCAAAGCCCTAGTAGATGTTCTTTATTTAGTGTTGTGTATTTAGCGATTGCTTTTTATTGGGCACGTAGATAATACAACATTCTTTGTTAATGCAATCTTCAGTAAACATTCCCTTGAAACGTACCGCGATGTTAACCGTACGTCGCAGCATATCAAATGTTACTGTATGTGTATGACACGGCTCATTACAAAACAAAACAAACTGGTAATTTACAGTTTGACAATATACAATACAATCAATAACTATTTAAATGAATCTCCGGATTTTAGTTCATTCATTATGAAAATTAAAATGGGCAACATATCTGCGTAGACGGCAAACAGGTTTTTCTCCTGTGTTTTAAGAATTGTCAGTGTTTTCGAAAGCTATACTTATCGTACTGCACCAGGGGGAGGACATATATGGTGAGCATCTTTTTATCAAAAATTCAAAACAAAATTAAAGCTGTTTTGACATCAACCACTATAAACAGCCTTATTACTCATGGTTAGACAGACTTGCTTAAAACCGTTATTCGTTCTGACGTGACCCATTTGACACCACTGGTATGGTAGAATTCCAGAAATTCCAACACATGATTTTATCTCTTTGGCAGATTCTCTTTATAACAGAAAATAATTTTGATGTAACAAGTAATAATCTAAATACGGCTTGCCAGACTGTTTCGTAATACAATTTCAAACACTTTCCCACAAATAGTATTTCTCTATACTGAAAACTTACGCCGAAAATACCCCGTGCGAACGGGTCATATAATAATTAGTGCAAATTTTTTGGCAATTTTGCCCGAGGCTGGCCTGCGAAATGCTTCGAGTTTATTTTTTTAAGGCTGGCTAGCGTTAGCTGCACAAAACTTTATATAAGGTGTAAGACGATGTTGGAGAAAAGAGACAACTTTGACACAATTCTACATTTCGTGGTAAAATACAGCATGTCAGCGTGGCGATGCACATGACCACCCAACAGGTGCCTTGAAAGCGACATTGAGTAACCGTTCAAACTGCTCTTGGCAGCACAACGACTGCTTGCGTTATTGACAGACACATTCGCGACAGAATCGCCTATGAATTCGACATGTTGAAGCAATTTTCGGGAATCGCTGTTTAGGAAGAATTTTAGGATAACCCGCGAAAACAGAATTGATGGTTAAATTCCTGCAGTAAAAAGTACCTCCATTTTGTGAAAAAAAAAACTGTGCACTGGCTGGAGCGGATGAACGCTGCCAACAATTTAAAAATGGTCCCAAAACATGCGTCCTGGTATCTATGAACATGTAGTTGGCATGTTCATAACATCTCAGCTGCTTTGTTCAGTACAGTCGTTTGCATCGTTGTTTAGTGCCGCTTGATATAGTGAAGAAATTCAGTTGGTAACGTGTATGCGTAATCTATAAAATTGGAACTTACTTGCGCACACTGATACATAATACTTAAGAATGCAAATTAAGCCTACGCACTCCGCCTTAGCTGTGTTATCCAATGCACACACACACACACACACACACACGTACCTATATATATATATATATATATATATATATATATATATATATATATATATATATATATATATATATATATAATATTCATCGTCCCGCCATTGTGATAAAAATACCGTCGTCATGCCGTTTTCTTGGCATCGTCGCCACTGCATGACCGCCAAAAAGTTGCCACGTATTCGCTGTAATATTTTTATCGGGATGCCATTGTGGTCATTCCATTGCCGTCTTTGTCACGTCGACATCCGACTCTCGTCGTGCCGACGTCATCATACCGTTGTAATGCCTTTGTCAGAACGCTGTCGTTTCTCCTAGTCATCACTTCAGTAGCGTCATCCTATGGTCATCATGCCGTCGTGGTCATACAACTTTCGTCGACCTACTGACGTAATTCCTTGTTCGTCATTTTATCGTAACAATGCTGCCGTCATTCAGCCGTGATATTACCGTCGCGATCATACCGTCGCCGTCCCATTAAGATAACATGCAGCCTTTTTCATACCATCGTTAGCATGTCATCTTGGTCGTGCCATCGTCGTCATTCCCGCTTATTACTCTAGTTCTTTTCATAACGTCGTGGTCGTGGTATGAGTGACGCTCCAGTTTTGTTATGCGACTATCTTGATGCTACCGTCGTTACGCCATCGTAGTCTGCAGGTTTCGTGATAGAGTCATCGTCACACCTTTTCGATCATACACTTGTCATCCCAATGTCCTAATGCTGTTGTCTTGCCATTGTCGTCATACAGTTGTCGTGTATTCGTTCTCATCCATTCGTCAGGATGCCGTCGCAGTCGTTCCATCGTCCTCAATGTAAAATCGACCGCCAATCCTCTTCATGCCGTCGTCGTCATACCGTGGTCGTCATTGCAGCGTCGTCACACTGTCGTTTCACTATCATCATTACTTCAGTAGCGTCATCCAATTGTCGACATGCCGTCATCGTCATACAACTTTCGGCGTTCCACTGACCTAAATCCTTATTCTTCATTCTATCGTAATCATATTGTCCTAAATTAATCGTGATTATGCCGCCGTTGTCGTGCCATCGTTGTCATTGCGTCATCGTCACATATACGCTGTCAAGGATTCGCTATCATACCGCTGCCGTCACACTGTCTTTGTCATGCCATCGGCGTCATACCCACTTCCTCACCTGGTTGTTGTCAACACTTTGTCGTCATCTCATTGTCGTCATGCCCTTATCGTCACATTGTCGTAGTTATTCCATCGTCATAATTCAAGAATCTACATCTGATTGTCGTCCGGTCGTTGTGGTTACACGCCTTTGTTGTTTGATCAATACCATTCATTCTCCATTTAATCATCACAGCGTCAGCGTCATACTGTCGCCGTCATCGTCCGTCGACATCGCCGTCGACGTCCATGCAGATGGGTGACCGTGGCAAGCTGGTGCCATTGCAAAGTGGGACGATATCGGAGTATATGGCATATAGGCGAAGAAACGAAAGTCTCAGTGTTACCACTACACGTGTCAACTAAATGTTACTGGAGGAATATGATCTATTGCTGTATTGCTAAATTTCTATTCACAATACCGCCGACAGTTATAGTAAAAGGAGTTCAGCTATAGTTTTCTTCATTTGTGTTACTGATTAACGCAACTTTATGCAGCAGAACTGATAGTTTGGAGAGCTGGTACGAATTCATAGCGAAATGTTTACCGCACACTATTGACACGGACACAGTGAAGGGGGACACACGAGTGCTCGTGCGTACCCCTTCACTGTGTCCTTGTCGATTGTGCACGCTAACTATTTCATAACGCAACTTTATGCTACACATATTCAGTTCACCACGTCTACATGTACACTATCAAAATAGTGCTACAGGGGATGCCCGGGTAAGAAAAACACGTTTTGGCATACGCATGATGTTTAAATGCTGTGTTTAGTATATTTGTTTATGGTAGTGATTAGCATGACTTCATACAACCTAAATTTGGTTCACTACTTCTATATCTATATTAAAGAAGGGGCTAACGCGCGCACCGTGGTATATAAAATTTGTGGTTCGCACATGCATCCCGTATTAACTGTTTTGTTCAGTATGACTCTGTTTTTCTTTTACTGATTAGCACGTCTTGAAATTTCAATAAATTCGATTCATCACTTCTACATTCATAATTAGTGTCCTTATGACTTTCCAAATTTCGGTGCGCTACAGGAAGATGTTAACAAAAGAGATTGTCGGTGTCTCCACAGAGCGAATGGTGTAACTTTTTGCTTTTCGTCTATTGTATATTTAGTGAGGATGGTAATTGAACTTCGGAACTTATAAATGTAAATAAAAAACTCAAAGAACAAAGTCGTCTGGCGGTAATTCAGCAGTATTTGTATTTGCACATGCTTGAGAGTGACCCTTTGCACATCATTAAAAACTACATAATATAAAGCCTCCAACGTTGCTACAAACTTCAGTGCAGCAATTGCAGCGACACGTATGAATGAACAAGCATTTGAGCAAGTGCGCTGCCACCGAATAAGTCACCAGGTCGCGCAAATTCGGGATCCTACGTTTAGTTATTTTCATCGTAAACGGCCGCGTCTGTTTCGGGTGTGCAACCAACCCCAAGTACGGGCCTGAATTTCGATGCCAGCACTGGCGTAACAGCGTCTTAATTTTTGAGCGTCAATGCTCTGGGACCATAGCCTTGTTTGTTATGGTGCGGCATGTTTATAATCAGAGCAATCATGGCAAAAAGTAAAAAAGAAATAAACGCGCAGTCAATCAGTATTTTCTGCTTTCACAAGATTTTTGTTTTGGACGCATGAAACAAGGCTTATCTACGCTGAAAAGACAGCTAGATCACTGGTTGCTTGTCCTGCGCGATCTCGAGGCGAACACAAAAGTACATGGGCCATCAGGGTGGTTCACTTTGGCTGACACGCTGTGCCCAGCCTTTAGCGTCATCTTGCGGGAAGCGTTTAGACACTGCTGCTGTTGGTCGACATATTCTACACCGCAATCACACACCACTAAAGAAATGAGCCATCGTTACGATATATATAGTTGTCACAAGGAGCTGCTCAGGAGATCCACGTAAACAATCTCACGTCCACTATGACAGAGATCGAAAAAAGGCGGCAGCTGTGAGTAGGATAATCTAGTCAGGCGAGTTATTGGATCGAAGGAGTGATTTGGGTTGAACATCTTCTTTTTCCTTTATTAAGTTTTCATTGCGAAACCACACTTGAACACTTTATTTTTATCGGCAAAATCCTAAGCGTATCACAAAGTAAAGTACTCCTGAACTTTACTGATACTCCAACCATGCTAGCTCTTGACTTGCTTCTGCTTTTTTCCTTCATGTTCTACTTTTCAGGCTTACATTAAAAATTATTGCCTACGTGATGGATTTTCCATGTATAGCTACAAGCGAATAGTGGATCTGACTGAGTAATCACGAACCCGTTCTCCAGCTCTAGGTGTTGCCGGGGCAAAGGCTATGCTTTCTACAAAAGAGAAGCTGAAAAGCAGAAGGTTGTTTCGCTTTATAGAGAGCAAACGTCAAAGTGTGACTGTCTCTCAAGAGCAAGATTTGGTTGGTGTGTCTAAAAGCAGAGGATGCTTCCAGTTCAAGTGTAGACATAGCCACTTCTATGGCCGCACTATGGTTCAACAAAGGCCAGAAAGGCGTTGATGAAGCTTTACAGAAGTTGGACGTCCTTGCAACTCAAACATTGATCCCTTTGAGCAACGAGAGACCAACTAACCAGAGAACAGAAACGAGAAAATCTTCAGAACATTGACTGAATAAATCAGGTCATTGCATTGTAGCAACAGAAATTTTGGAGGAGGCAGCTAGCCAGTCTTTTAAGAGCACGGCCTTTGCAGAAGAATTGCGAAGTCTTGCTGTTCTTTTCGAAAGCATGGTTTCGTTTGCTCTAAAGATCAGGCAAACTTACTTTCAAATAGAATAGTAAAAATGTGTAGCAACGTCTTCCTTCCCATTTTATTCTTTTTTTTTCATTTTCGCGCTGTTCAAACTATTTGTGCGTGGCTAGTTATCTACTACTTGTGAACAAAAGTCTGTCAAAATTTTTCATGCGCCTGCGCGAGAATTCGTCGAATGCAATTATTGATTTTATTTTGTTATTTGCAGCAAATTTTGCCATGTGCATTTCACCAGGCCAGTTTTTAAATTTATCAGTGACTGTAGTCGATATGAATTCCTGATTTGTAAATAATAAATATAAAATATTACCAGTCAGCTTACGTTCCTCATTTGTTTAAAAGGAGGAATCTATCCCATGTTATAACGCCGTTCTAGGCCACGCAAGATGTAGAAACATTGGAAACGGTGCTAATTTCCCATATTGGAGTAGGCACATAATAAATATTCTTGCGTCAGGCTATACGACGTGTTACGCTATCACGCGAGCATTGCCGATAAGCTGCGAACAGCCGTTCCGGATTTCCTTCTGTATGACGTCATTCTACATCACGGCCCGCCGAGACTGCTGCTGACTGATTGCGGCCGCAGCTTCTTGTACCGCAGTTTCGAATGTCTTCTTCGTTCCCGTTCCGCGTGAAAAACTATCCACCGCATATCACCCGACTAACTAAGCGCAAATCCACCAAAATACCACGGGGCAGAAATATTTAAGCGAAAGTGTATTTACAAGTATTTGCATATTGCAGCAACGCTTGATGCCCAAGGCGGCTGCCTTAAAGAGCCACATGCTCTTTCGCCAAATCGTCGTCTTTGTTCATAATCCCACTATGCCCCACTTCTCCGCAACAATAGTGATAATATATTGAACATCCAGACTTTTATTCAAATATATAAAATAACTTCAATATATGCATGAATAATGTCTAATTACCCTTACTATTTAGTAAAATAGATGTCATGAAAGCATCTCTTATTCAGTCACATATGAAAAGTATGTTTTGTGCGAATGCTAAGTGGTGTCAACTTGCAGTGTTTCGCCAGAAATAAGTACTACAACAGGCGATTATGAACATTTTTAATTGGGAATTGAATACGAATAGAAATATAATGACAGAATATTCAAACTCATAGTTGATACAGTAGGAATATTAATTTCTCGATAGTTTGTTGTCACAGTTAAACTGTATGGTACTCAACCGACAACTAACTCTCATTAACAAAATATCAAGTTTATGCACAAGTCTGTAAAAATATTAAAAACTAAAAAAAAGCTCTCCACAAATTTAAAGCTTTGTTGCCCATAAGCCATGCGAGAACAGCTGGATGATATATGAATACAGCTACCCAGAAATAGCAAATGAGTGGTTAGAGAGAAAAAAAGGCCATTTCTGTTGGAACAATTGCTGAATTAATTACGCACCTTCAACACGCGTAAATTTCTCGTTGCATTGACAGCATCACAGGTTTTGCGTAAAATGTAAAAATGCTACATGACAACACATCCCGAAAATTCATCAGCCCTTCCATTCTATGAAGAAGTACGAGCAGCGAAGCTGTGTTGCGGCTTGTCTTAATCGACGCATGTATGTATGTATGTATGTATGTATGTATGTATGCAAGTATGTATGTATGTATGTATGCAAGTATGTATGTATGTATGTATGTATGCAAGTATGCATGCATGCATACATGCCTGTATGTATGTATGTATGTATGTATGTATGTATGTATGTATGTATGTATGTATGTATGTATGTATGTATGTATGTATGTATACTACGCTCAACACGCTTGCAGCCCATACAAGAGCTCCGTGGAAACTGCCGATAAGGTCGCCTAGCGAATACGACGTAACCACAACAAACAACGCCCACGGGTGGTAACAATGTGCATATGACGCAGGTGATCGTTTAACCGAGCCTCGACGCGAGCGATGATATGCGTTGAGTGGGGTGCAGTCAAAGAAGTGCACGAAACAAAACACGTTTGTTTGTAATTTGCAATTGAGCATACTTTCTACTTAATTGGCTGAATGAATCTTGGAAGGACTAGCGGCCAAACATTGGGTCCCTTAGAAGGCTGTGTATGAGAGCAAACGGGAATTTCACTATATTTGCAACTTCACTGTGATCAACGTAATTATGAAAAACACATGAAACACAACGTGATTTTACACTCATCATAGCCACCAATTGTCATACAATTTGCTCCGGAGTATTTTTGATAAAGCAGCACTTTGATAAAACACGCAAACTGCCTCGAGCGACCAGTCGCGCGGCAATTTTGCGTGCATTTGCGGCATATTTCAAGCTCAGGAAAGCAGTTTTATGTAGCACGTATTGAGTAACATAAAGCTGCATAGGGAGTTTTTCATGTCGCTCTAGAATTTTCTCATGGACACTTTTAATCTAATTTTAATATTTTAGTATTTCATTAATTATTATTGCTAATTATTTAAATAGGCGGAATGAAAAAAAATAGTTTGTATGTCTCCAAGTGACGGCAAACAGCATTACCGTTGTTCTGTCGACCTACGTGGCAATCGCATGTTTTTAAACTCTGGCTAAAGCTAACTGTCACACCCTATATACAGCTCCGCTGTGAAACACTATGCAGATTAAAAGCGAAAATCAAGGTTGTCATGTGGGTTTCTAACGCGAAGCTATGAACGAAAATTGCAAAGCCTTGCTCTATGTGCATTGTTTTATAAACAGTTGTCGCTGTTTGACATCTCATAGCTTGCGATGGTTTGTTGCTTTGTTTAGTGCTGAAAAGAGACAAACTAATTTAACTATGGGTGGTTGCGAAATATTTTTTGTAAAGAGTTCGAAAATATCGAAGGGTTTCGTTTTGATTACAGACACGAATTGTTAACGTGCAATATTCGATTCGTATTCAAAACTCAGCATATTCTGCCACTCCTAATAAGTAATATAATATGAAAAAAAATATTTTTAATGATAACAAAATATATAAATAACTGAGTTAGTTATTCGACCTGTCATTGCCGTAAAGTGTTTTGAGGATTTTAGGGAGTGTTTGTTACTAACTGCTTTATTTAAGTGCTGTTTGTTAGGCAAATATTGATAGTTTTGGGAAAAAGAAACATTTAGCAAAAAGCTTTTATTTGTTTATTTCAGTTGAAGAGCACTACTTTCTGATGGTGAGCACAAATGACCCCGACACATCAGCAAATCAATGTCTGCAAGAATACAACAAATACGCTGAAAACTCATCCAAGACATATCAAGATAATTGTTAGAAAGGTCAAGAAAGGGGCAGCCAGTGATGCGCGACTCCCTTTTTTAGTGAATAATGTGCTTGTGCTAATAAAAGGAATAAAAAGATCTCTCCAAGGTTACTGTAAGACTTTGCCGTGTGTAGATGTGAATGGCGGGAGTAACGAAGCGTTAATGTTCAAGATAGGCAGGTTTCAGGCAGTCGCACGACACTGTTCTTTGCTGCGTACGTCAATCTTCAAGGTTTTCTCTGAACCCGAACTCACACGAAAGGGGCCTTCATAGGAAGGAATCAACGGTGGCTTGATAGAGTCACACCGGGGAAAGAGGTGCGCTGTTTTTTCCATTGTGGAAAAACTAAACACAGGCTCCCCTGGGCGATACGTAGGGGTGTAGGTGGAAGGTGGTGGAGTCATGAGTGTAGCCTCTCTAAGTACTGCGCCGCCGCTGGCGGAGTGCCTTCTTAGGTCCCGAAAAACTGCTCTGGAATGTGATTTGCTGATCCATAGCGCATATCAGCAGCGCTGACTCCGAGGCCATCCTTGATTGTTGTTCGCAGCCCCATTAATACTAGGGGTTGCATTTCCAGCCAGTGATATCTGTCGATAGTGGCTCTCAATGAAGCCTCCCGTTGTCGGTGGACACGCTCGACGATGCACTGCTCTGTGGGTGGTAAGCCGTGGTGTTATGCAGGTGCGTGCCAAGCAGTCTCGCCATGGAAGAAAAAAACGAGCATTGGAACTGGTGGCCTCGGTCAGTAGTTATGCGCAACAGGCAATCGTACCACGACACCCACATACTAACAAACGGTTCCGCCATTGTTTTGGCCATGATGTCTTGTAGAGGCGTCGTCTCAGGCCACCTTGAGTGCCGGTCGACACACATGAAAAGGTACCTGAGACCTTGGCAGGGCGGAAGGGGCCCCGCCAACTCTGAATGCACGTAAGGGAGACGGTTCTCTGGTGGTCGAAACGGCAGCACCACTGAACGCGTGTGCCGGGTCACTTTCACGGCTTGACAGGCTTGGCAGCACTTTGCCGAGCTTCGAACATCTTTGTTGATCCCTGGTAGACGAAGCGCACTGTGATAAGCCTCTGTGTCGCTCAGATTCCGGGATGGCTTAACCCGTGCAGTGAATCGAATATTGGCCGCCGAAACTGATGGAGCATGAACTGTCGAGGGGGTTCCTGCGATCTGTAGCACGTGATGAATGTTGTTTTGTAGAGAAGCGGCACCTCCGCAAGCTGGAGCAGCAAGCCTTTTTTGGCATTTTGTGCAGCTCGGGGTAGTTTTGTTGGGCGGAGGCTAGAGCTTGGAAATCCAGACGGCCAGTAGGGACAGCGCCCGATCCCTGACAGTGCGTCAGCAGCCTGATTTTTGGTCCCAGAGATATGGCGGGTGTCCGCAGAAAATTCGGAGATAAATGAAAGTTGCCGAAGCTCACGTTGTGAGTACGAGGAACTGTTGTTCTTGGAAAGGAAGGTTAACGGCTTTTGGTCGATTAGAAGTTAGACGCTATAGCCTTCAAGCACAAAACGAAAATGCTTGACGGCGCAATGGATGGCCAACATGTCCTTTCCGAAGACGCTGAAGCGAGTTTTCTGGGTTCGAGGGGCTTTTCGAAGTAACCCAGCGGCCTCCAATCTGCCATCGAGCTGCAGTAATACTGCATCCACTGCCGTGTTCGACGCGTCCACCATAAGCCGAATTGAAGCGCCAGGTGACGGATGAATCAGCAACACTGTAGTAGCCAACCGGGCTTTGCCTTCCTGGAAATAGTGCTCGTCCTCCATAGACCAGTGGAACGTAGGCAGTTTTTTGGAGTTACGACGCAGCAGGTCGGTAAGCGGGTGAAGAACTTGTGCACAGGTTGGTATGAAGCGCATGTGAAAATTTATGAGCCCCAGAAACTCGAGCAACTTTCGGAAGGAGTTTGGAGGGAGGAAGTCCTCGATTGCGCGCACCAATAATTCCAGAGGCTTGATGCGTTAGGGTGAAATGCGATGGCCGAGAAAATCCAGGGCTTCAACACCAAAAATACATTTTTGGAGCTTTAGGACATATCCGTGTTCATCAGGCCCCTGAAATAGAAGGCGAAGATGCTCTTTGTGCGCTTCGTCTGTGCAACTTGCAATAAGAATGTCGTCAAGGCAGACGAAAATGAACGGGAGTCCACGCGTAACCTCGTGCGGCAAGTTCGAGCCGCATTCTTCAAACTGTGAGGCATACGCAGAAACTCAAACAGGCCAAATGGACTACTGATTGCTATCTGCGGAATGTCGCTGGGTTCGACAGGATTTTGGTGGTATGCACTCATCAAATCGATTTTGCTGTATGTTTTGATTTCTCCGAGACGAGCGTCGAAGTCATGTATGTAGGGCAGGGTATATTGATCTGGAGTACTGATGGCTTTCAAAGCTCGGTAATCATTGCAAGGCCACCAGTCGCCACTGTCCTGCTTTGGAACCAGATGGACAGAAGAAGACAAATTGCTGGACGAAGGACGAATAACGTCGAACTGAAGCATGTGTTCGAACCTACGACAGGCGACTTCCAACCTCCGTCCAGCTAGCCTCCACGGCCATGTCGCGGCAGGTGGGCCGCTGGTGGTGATATGGTGTCTCGCCTTGTGTTTCACGGGCAACGCATCGTTTCGGGGCTTCGCGAGTAGCGGATACTCAGCAAGTACCTTTTCGTAGGTTGAGACCGCCTGAAACGTGCGAATGCTAGATGAGGTAAAGTTGGATTGCAGGCCAAGTACAGCGAGGGATATGACGTTATCCATTAAGCACCGACCGCGCACACTCACATCTATGTTGAAATGGCTGAGAAAACCCGCTCCCAGTTATCGCAATGCTGACGTCGGTGCGATAAGAAATACCCCTCTGTGCAAGCGCCGGTGTCCGATGTCTATCGTTATTCACCGGAGCCCATACGACGCGATGGCATTGTTCTTCACCGCATGGCCGTGGGTGTGGACTTGCTGCGTTAACGATCTGCGGCAGTGGCAGCAACGATAGACAGCTAAGCTCCGGTCTCGACGAAGATGCGGGTGCCCGTGATGCGGCCTACTACGAAGAATAGGTGGCTTGCGCGAGAGCCGATGTCTCATGCCACCGTTAGCAACTGGCCGTTGCGTTTCCCGTCTGCGAACAGGGATCGATGCAGCGATTTGCTTGTTTGCAAAAGCGACGGTGGTACCAGCACAACTTTCATGTTTAAAACAGCGCCAAAAAAGACGGAGAAGGGAGGACACAAGACGAGCGCTCGTCCTGTGTCCTCCCTTCTCCGTCTTTTTTGGCGCTGTTTTAAATTTGAATGATCCGTACCAACTAGCTCGCACCCAAACGCTTCTGAACCAACACAACTACAGCGGCGAGTATGTGCGCTGAGAGACTCTGAAGGCTAATGGCTGCGCCGTAGTTGGTCGCCCGTATTGCCAACCGTCGTCAGCTTCTCCAGTGCACTGGTAAGGCTGTTTCCTCAAGGCGCGAGAGTCGGTATCGTGGATCTGATACACTCGCAGCGGCGATAGGTAAATGTGCCGCAGATGAGCAGTCGCATACGCGGTCAGCGATTGCAGCTAGACAATCGAGACTCGTCTCGCCGGAACCCGCGGGCACCATGCGTGCGGACTGTGGGAGGCACTACAAGAACAGCTCGCGCAAAATTGGAAGCTGGCTCTCGTTTGCGGAGTGGCCACGCAGCAGCTGACGCAACTGGGGCAGGAGTTCTGACGGTCGTTGGTCTCCGAGTTCCTTGGAGAGGAGCTGTTGAAGCCTACTCTGTTACCATGGCTCGAGACGCTGCAGGACTGTGCGTTTTAGGTCGTCGTACGCTGTGGCTGGAGCCGTACCCGCTAGCAAGTCGTCTATGGCATCGGTGATGCGGGAGGGTAGCTCGGCGACGACGTGCCGGCACCTTGCTGTCTTTGAGGTGATGCACCGGAGTTGAAAACGGGCCTCTACTTGTAAAAACCAAACTCGAGGATTCTTGTGTCAAAAGCTAGGAAGCCGAAGCTCTGCGGTAATGACAGGGGACGTAATCGTGACGTCTTCGCTGTCAGCAAGAGTAGGAACAGTGTCGTCCATAGCAGTGTTCGAAACAAAAACCCTAAATGTTCTGGGTCACCACTTGCGGGGATCTTGGTTTAGCGGAGACAAGTAATACACGTTTTGACAGGTTCAGAGCGAAGAGTAGCCTGGCTTTATTCCACAATAAACAGGTTTGCCGAATGCCAGGGGTGGCACCCCTGTCCTGCAGCTACCTCACATCCCAAGAAAGAGCAGGGGCCAATGATCCCCGCATGGAGGCCAGGCGAGGTAACTGAATTTCACAGAAGCGGAGGACAAATCACAAAGCTCTCCCGTGTTGTACGTCATACTGAGCGCAATAGCAAATTTTATTTCGTCCACATCACGTTTGTGCACTGCTGCAGCCGCTGACCTTCCATCTCCCTGCCTCCTCTGCTGTCATAAGAAACCCAGCCGCGTAGCGTACTTCTTCTTCCTCGTCCTGTGTTTCTGTTATAAACTAAATCATAACGCTTGCTACCTGTCATTGAGTGCTTGCTGAAGACATTTAGCATTAAACTACGCAATTATTATCGAAACTCAGGAAGAAAATATAAAGCCTTGTTTGTAGCCGGTAGCCAACATTCCTCATAAAGTGTCAAGAAGCAGTTTGTTAGCACGAGGAAGGGTTGGATATGTTGTGTGCCTAAATATAGGAAATCACGCGAGGAAAGCTAGTTCTAGATCTAGACACATCCGCACAGGACGAGAGGAGAATTATGCAATTATGTGATGTGTGCTTAGTTTATTTTTATAAAACTAGTTTTTCTGTCAAAGAGCTAGAACTTTCTTCCATGAAACTATTATTGTCTCACAAAAATATCATCTGCTTTCATTACGCCGAATATTTACTGTTCAATACATTTCATGTTCTTTGTGATAGTGCAATATGGATTAAACAAGGTCCAGAATTTAGGTAGCTTTTGTTGAACAGGTAGGTAGTATGGTAGCTTTTGTTGTTTGAATTTCGTAGCTGTTGCTAACTTCTACAAGCGATAAATATTTAGTAACGTAGTAACGTAAAGAGTCAAGGGCTTGACTCTTTACCTCCTGTGAGTAGTAGTTAAAGTGCCATGCTGGCGTGGCTGGTGCTGTTGACCAATGTAGTCGTTTTTTGACACATACATAGTTGCAGCATATCTTGACTAACCCACAACACTAATCTTTATGGAGAAATACATCTCATTCATATAAACCAGGCATAACTATAGCGATATTCTTACGAATGGACGATAAATGCTTAGTAGTTGACCGGCGAGGAATGAGACAGCAACTACTGGCTTCTTTGGTTTATTCCGAATAACAGCCATTCTTAGTAAACAGAATACTGTGTGGCAGCAATGAGGCTTTTCTTTCTTTTGTTTCTAGAAGTTGGGCCGCAACCCGTTTAAATGCATTAGTTATGATCCGAATGAGACGAGCCGCCGCTGTGGTGGTCCGAGCTTCCCTGCTGAGATGAACCAGATCCACCGTGGTGGCTGGAGGTACCGTGACTAGAAGACCCAGAGCTGTCGTGATGGCCCGAGCCGCCATGGTGGGAAGAGCTGCCGTGAGAGTCACCGTGACCGTGGTGCGTTCCGCCGACTCCGCAAGAGATGGCGGACAGGTCACTAGAGCAGCCTCCGGGCTGCCTCTCACCCTCCTGTCTGCCGGTGTCCCTATCGACGCACCAGTGCTCACCGACGTCGCACTGCACTGCGTTGTATTCTCCCGAGGTGGCATCGCATCGTGGCTCTGGTCCCTTTTGTGAACCTGCGAATTCAACAATGCTCTTTAGATGATATGCTAAAGGACATAAACTTGAAGTCCTGTCCTTGAGTTTCCATCTAATGATTTGCTTTCACCTCATTTTAACTATAAATGTACAATTTATCTCATACTTCCGGCTACCTTTGGCGCTAGTGGCACAGTATATACGTATAGAGTACCAGAAACTAGTAACTACACCTACAGCGAATTCATGGTCGGTGAGAGCACGAGGCGAATATTCGCCTCCACTGGCTGAATGGAATTTGCTTCCATCTAGACCCTCTGCCATGAAAGCGCGCCATGGTGGTCCTCTTCGACACGATACAAGTAAGGCAGGCGCCACGAAACCAATAAGGCAAGCGCCACAACGGACATGCAAATATATGGATATAATGACAGGGAAAGCATTCAGCAAATGCAGCCGCACCTGGTAGAGTCAGTGCGTGTGATTCTCTTTGGCCTCCAAAATCCGGCTCATAAAAGTATGCTGCAGGTGCTCGCAGTACTGGAGCGGCTTAACGCGGCTCTTTACATGTTGTAAAACATTTGCTTGGAGCCTGTGCTCTTCACGCAGGGGCGCCCCATACACCAGCTTGGTCTTAGCGTCTTTATCTGAGTGTTCACTTGAACTAGTGACTACAGACAAGATACGGAATCCGGCAGTGGCTTCATGGAAAAAATTTCATGTTGCTTATCATGAGAATGTTGAACTTGGTTTCACCGTTCTGGGCATCCCTCTTTCTATGTCATCATCGTCCCTCATCACGCCTTTATGTTCTTGTTCCCCCACCCCATATGCAGCGCAGCAGGCTAGAACGCGCTTGGTCACGCAGACTTCTCTGCGTTCTTTCAAATAAATTCTGTCTCTATTAATGTTTAAAATTCATGTTCAGATGAAATAAGTAGATATATAAAATAAGGATCTTAATTATGAAGATACGCTTCGTAGTGTCATAGGTCCCGCGGTTTCGTTCATTATTAGAGTAGAAAAGCACATGAAAGGCCTTCGAGTAGCAACTACAGGAAGCTTTGTTATTTTTATTTATTTATTTTAAATACTGCGACTCTCATTTGAGAGCGCGGCAGTTCGGCAATACAGTATACATGCATATCAGTATGCATCTAGGCAGAACAGTTAATTCAAAAGGAAAAAAATGAAGCTTTGTTCGACTTCTAATTGCTGCTCTCCTTGCCAAGGATTTCTACAGTACTGAAAGAACATACTGCTTCAGGCACAAAAATCTGATTGTTGCATCTGGCTCACTGTCATGACATCACGACAGATATGATTATAGCCGACGAGGTTCCTGTGATAAGTGTTGCTCCTACTTGGAGTCATAATGTACTCTCGCAAAAAAAAAACTGCCTTCTCTAAAAGACGGCAGGCATGTGACAAAATTTTCTTCGTGGCGGAATGCACAATTCTTACCTTCAGAAGTGTTTGCGCCTATGCTATCATGTAATCAATATAGAAAACAGCAGCAATAGTATTACAACTTTTAGTAATGTAACTAAGTTACTCAACGCCCCCGATGTGTTTGCTTACGTGATCTCTGCTGCCACTCGTGGTGGTCTCTAACGCAGTTGCACGACCTCAGGCTCCTGGAAGGGCCCTTGATCTGTCCGAACTCGTTGTCGTAGCATGCGCAGAAGGGCCTTCCTCTGACAGCTTCACCGAAGCACTGGATTGCTTTGTAGTTTCCGTGCTCGTCGCATTCCGGGACGAGGAGGCCAGTCAGGTTCCGCGTGGCACCCTGCTCGTTGCGGCGACGTCGCTGACAGTCTGTCTCCCGTGTAGAAGCTGCGTCGCATAAAACAAAAACAAGCAACCTCGTGGAACAAATGGTATTGAGCATATGGTACCTTTCAGCGTATCATGCACACACGGGGACAAAAACATGCAGCACATAGACAAATCCCCGATTCCAACTTGCCTAAATCAACAACCTAACAAAAATATTATTTTCAGCAATGATCGCTTGAAAGTGGATATGCACGAAGTACGGAATTTCGGGCACAGCCATAACGTGGTTCAGCGCAACCAAATGAATCTGCGCACAAAAATGATCACGGACTATTTGCTAGCGGCCCGACTCACGACAGGTTTCATTACGCTCAACTACAAAGTGAACCTGTGGTTTATTATGTGGAACGAAACCAAGTTACATTGGAGTAGAGACGCCTTCAAACAATGTTAACATATGTGACCTTCATAAAGTTCGCAAGAACCATGTCGTGGTAACCTTCGTTTCTTTTTCTTTTTGAACGATGCAGGAACAAGCTCGGAGGAATGACGAATTGCGGCACTTCTGTATAATTTTTTGTACGTGCTTAAGCCCATACGCAATATCTCGTCGAGCTCAAGAACGAGTTAATTTTTCAACAAATGATGGTTTATGAATATCTGAAACTATGAAATGCGTAATTGTTGTGTATGCCATTATTCAATATATTCTGTTCTTCTTTAGCTTCTCCAATCAAAATATAGATAAGCAGCGTGGTGAAAACACAATGTCTAAAAAGTTAAGTTTGCCAAAACATGACATGTAAAAGTGAGGCTCAGTTCTTCACACAGTGTAGCATGCTAGTTGAATAGTTATAGTAAATTAGCATGAGTATATTCAGTACAGACAAACGGTCGCTGCCTTTTTTTATTGTTATTATTGGTACCTTGGCAATTCTATAGAAGAGGGGAAAGCTGTGCACCACACTGCTACTGTGAGCACCTTCGTTTGTCTCACAATAATAATATAGCTTCAGTAATCTCGGATTTTACTTACCACACACCGCGTATCCAACAAGTGCGAAAATCTGTAAAACAACAATAGTACTGTGTCAAAAGTTTGTGCGATAGCACGCTGAAAACAAAACATAATTGCAAAATAAGTACTCAGTTTTATTATCCGGTAAAACAAAAAAATCGTTCTTTTAGTTGATTTTCCCATGAGTTCTTTTTAACACAAGCTGCACATTTCACAAGCAACATGGGAGTGCACCATGTTTCAAACCAAATGTCTTGCAGTGATCTATGCCACAAAATGCCACAAACAACAACAGCTGACTGCATGATCTCTGAAGAAACAGTGTTTGCTGTTGTGAGCACCAGTTAATATATTTATTACACTTGATAAGCATTCCTTATCTACACAGGCTAATGCTGGAAAGTCAAGCTCGATTTGATCTTTCAGATACATTTTCTTTGATACGCAAAATGCGAACGGAAATTTTGACTATTTAATTTAGGAACCATACTAGAATACCGTGGAAGCAGTGGTCACACATTGTTATAAGAATAGTGGTGTGCATGTGTGCCGTTCACTGCGCGAATTATTTAATAAAAACGTCTCCTTCTTTCCGAACACAGCCCTTCAGGTAGAGTACATTGAAATAAGCATTTACAAGAAGAAAGACTACAATTCAGCGCACCTTAACTAAAGACCCACAGCGGCCTTCGACGAGGAAAGCTTCTGGCAACAGTCAACCCAGGTAGCGGAGAAACGCAACCCACTGCCAACACCGGGCACAGCCGCAAGAATTTTCATATACCGCAAAGCGCTCGCGTGACGGAACGTGATGTTACGAATGGAAGTTTTTGTTGTTTGTTTCTTTTGAATATTTGTTGCGATGAGGATACTTAGGTATCATTTCTTGCTTCGTTGGGTAATTCCGCGGAGACCAGCGTTTAATTCACACAGTTTTTCGATCGTAACTGTTCTTTGTCATTGACGGAGTGCGTTCGGTACCAATCTGTTCGGCATTAGAATTCGCTGAAATTTTCTTCCACTAACTCTGGCGCCGCGATCGTTCGGCCACCAGGCGAACGATGGGTGGTACACGGCGTTTCAAGCGTTGCGGCTTCTAGCATGCTTTTGACATTATTAAAAAACGCATTGTGTTTTTAGTTTCCGAGGAACTCTTACACTAGAAGCCAGCTCGCTCAGTTCTCAGCACTTGTGAAGAATTCATAGTTTAGTAAACACAAGCACGCAATTAGGCTTGCGCGCTCGAACAGTACTTACAAATTGTACCACTCATAACAGCCACCGTGATGGCTTAGACGCTATACCATTGCGCTGTTAAACACGAAGTTGTGGGTTAACATACACGCCGGTGTGGCCACGTTTTCAACTGGGGTAAAATTCAAAAAAATGTCCGTTTGCCATGCATGCGTGGTAAATTAAGCATCCCCTGGTGGTCAATATTATTCTGGAGTCCTCCACTATGATGTGCCTCAGAGTCACATTGTTTCTGCGGCAGTTAAAACCTCAGAATTTACGTTTAAGTTTTGCACGATAACAACATGTTTTGCTCAAAAAATAACCACTATTCAAAACTTCCGAAGGGATTTGTAGCTAGAGAAATAAAGATTAGAATAATGGCTTAACGGGCCCGTCATTCCTATGCTGGCTCAACCGCCAAACTTGCAGCTCCAGTAGACAATAGAACCAGGTTTCTCTTATGTATTTTTTGTATGAACGTATGTGTCTGTCTTCGCACCAGTGTGCCAAGCACACTCCATAGGTCTTGTATCTTGGCAACGGAGTTGTACGATGAAGGTAATCCCGCTGTAATACTAATACGCAAGCATGACTGAAAAATTATGGGCACTATGATAATTTTACTACAGCTCAAGCGATAGTCTTACTACAGTTCAGCTCTTCTGCAGTGATATAAAACAATCCTAACACGCCTAAGCACTTCTTGCGAGTTATGAATGGGAAAACATTAATATACACTTGAACGCGGATGAGCGGTCCATCGAGTTATGAACTCCTCACTGGCAAGGGAGCGCGTTGAGACGCGGAGATTATGACGTCGCCACTTTCCGTACGCCCTGCTTGGCAAGGCAAACTTCGGTCCGAGTACCAAGACCTCATAAAGCAGTGAGCACAGGCCTGCTATCTAGGAGGCAATGGTTTACCACAGTGCGTCGTGCATTCAAAACTCACTACCACCAAACTTTTTTTCTTTCGAATTTATTCTGTTCTTATCTACATTTACTTCCTTATAACTATTACTGAAGCGTCGTTAGGATGCAAGTAAGAGGTTGCGCGGAGAAGCAACCCGTGGTAACGCTTCGAAGAGCGAGAGCGCGGGTCACATGGCCTTGCTGTGGCTCTCCCCTCACGCGACACCTACTGTGACACCGTGGCAGCAGACATTCTCATTCGCCCACTTTCCTACCGCGAGGCGCGTTAGTGACGTGGCGTCGCAGCCAGTGAGAATCTAGCTGCCGTTTTCCGCTTGTTCTTTCGCTCTGTCACATGACCGTGGTTGTTGGAGAAGCATGGGAGAGGCCATTGCCCTGCAGTGGGCGCAACCAGGCTCATGATGATGATGATTTCACTCTGTCGGCCATTTGATGCTTTCGCACCAAAAGTCCTGTCAAAAAGTCCATTAGTAAATCGCTAAATTTACGAGATAGTCCAATACCTGGAGGCTGTGCGGGCCACTACATGTTCTATCATCGGAAGTTTATTGCATGTTTTCCGGCAGCTAGCAGTCTTATAGTGCCCATCCTCTATATGTCATTAGCTGCTTAATACTGAATGACTGAACCCGTGATTGTAACCCATTCGCGTGCTCAGCACCTCATGTCAAGCTAGGCTACTGACTTGAGAGAGTCTGCGCGCTCAAGAAATGCGCTGCTAACACAGGATATTCACGACAGCCATATCACGAACTAATCGGGACAGCTATATTTCCCTTCGAGCTGAATGCAAAACCGCAAACACAACAATTCTAGTAGAGCTTTGACACTATCTCCTATGCCTTCGACATACTGAACCTTTGTTCTGATTTTCAAGCCGAGAACTTGAAAAAACTTAGCTGACGTCAACCGGATTTTGTTTCAGTGAGAGCTTTCAGTTAGTTGAACGAGAAATTTTAAAATTTACCCTGTGGCAATAAAATGAGTTATTGCTTATTCACATAAGACTTTCCCATAAAGGGATGCAATAATATGAAGTGCACTCACCGCAAGAGCGAGAAAGACGGTCCGAGTCATTGTAGACACTTTGTGTACTGCTGAAATTGAGAACAGTTGCGCGTATTGAAAAAAACATCGATTCTTTCTGGAAATAAGGACGAAATATTATTGGCGCTACTTTTTGTAATGTCTAAGAATAATTCGTTTATATACCTATGAGAGAAACAACGTGCGTAGTTGTGGCGAAGCGATAATAGCGTTGTAAAAGTGCGCAAGTTTCTTTCCTTATTTAGTTGCATGCAGGATTTCCGCCGTATGATAATTAAGAGAATTTTAACAGCACGCACTGTAACTTAGAAACTGAAACCGGGGATCACAAGTTTATGTTACTTTGTCAAAACATGCAAAATAGAGTTATCATTAAGGAAATCTTCGGAGTTCATGAATCATACAAATGTAATTGGGGAAGCCACAAGACTCGTTGATGAAGAGAATGACTGCAAATAGTTCTTTTTTTTCGTTACCATGGCGCAACTACGTACGCCGCCACAGCTTCGCTGAGCATGTTGCACCGTTGAGACACCATCACTAACAACGATCTCTAAGCTTAATGTAGATGTCTCTCTGTGATTCTTCCCTGCTGACATCAGTACGCGTCATATTTCGTTTGGTAACTAATCGTTTTATAGATGAGATTTAGCCATAACAATGCAGTAATAAACAACCCCGATTCTCCACTCTCCTGAAGCTAATCAACTGCCACACGCTGTCTAAAAGGCAGAGGCGTGCGTATACAAAATGAACGGAAGCTTTGTTTTTTTACTGTGGTTCTCGAACATAGACATTCTTCATAATCCGTAGATGGAGAAAGAAAAAGCTTTAGGCTTACCTTTTCTCCGAGTTAATCCGTGTTGTCACCCAACGACTTCTCCAGGAGGACTGCTTCTGGCATCACGGTCCCATGCGGGTCGCTTATGAAGGACAAGCCGGGAATTGCCCGCAGCGTGTCGTCAGGGGCTACGGGACGCTGGTCTTCCTCCTCGCCAACAGAAGAAAGGGCGCCGCTTCAGCAGATCGGGTATACAGCACTGGCCGTCTCAGCCTCAACCGGAAAAGGGCGAGCTATCATCTTCGAGACAGACAAGGACGAAACGCAGAAGCACTCAAGCTGCATCCTCCTCCCCTGCTTCACTTTCTTCTCTTTTCTTTTTCGGTTCGCGCGACAGCGCAGCATGGGATTAAGGAGTGGTGAGGCCCTTAGGGGCCCCGCCGTTCCATTTTCGACGGTTCGCAGAGCACGCGGGTGAAACCGGGCCCCTTTATTTTGACATCCGCCGCCGCGATAAGAGCGTCGAGAAAGAAGCGCTAGCATCCACTGAAATGTAGGAATAACAGTGTAGATATATTTTGTTCGTCATTTCTTTCTTTTCAAGGTTGAGGTTGGGTAGATCATCAAGACTTCAGATGCTAATTCTGCAGAAAATGTACGTTCGCTTGTAAGTGCTAACTCATTTGCTTTCACAAATGCATAAAGTGTAATAATTTAGGAACATCTTTCTAAATGTTATTGTTCTACGTAATTATCAAATCTCGCTGAATACTAGCCTTCACCATATGCCCAAGGTGTGCGTATACAGTATTGCGCAGTAGATAAAAGTGTTTTCTGAAAAAAGAAATAGTTTTTCTTTTTCTTTTTCTTTTTGCACAGCCATCCATCGCAATCGCTTTCACAAGCCACACAGTACAAGTGAGATATGGTAATGAAGAGAACGAGTTGTTATTCGAATGTATTGAACATTTGCGCGTCCACATTTTCCAAACCGAAGGCAGCATTTTAGCATATGCATGCATTATGGGAACCAATCTGCACGGAAAATGACATAATCGATGCACTCCAAGGAAAATCTTTTAAATTTATTTTCTCCACATAATCAACACTGATTCTCCATTTACCTAGTAAAGTTTTGCGAGACCCAGACTTTGCACTTACGGTAGAGAGCTTCCAGACTACAACCTCTGCTTAAAATAAAGCATCAGTAGTTGTATTCCTGGGTCCCAAATAACCCTGACAACACCACGATCTGCAAGCCACCGGTGTTCGAAGTCATCATTTCCACGTCCCAACAGAACAAAATTTTACAAATTCAAATTTTTCCCGCAAGCGAGCGATGAGTAGCATTGTAGGCCTTTATCTTCGTTGGCCAGCATAAAATCAACGCAAGTTCTTGAGGAATGAATCTTTTGCTGCATATTTACTATATTCATGTATTGTGTGCTGTCTCTCTAATAGAAATGCTATATAGTTGTTGAACCTGCGAAATTGTTTTCCGTCTTGCCATGTAGAGATTTCTATATAGCTCTATCAGTCTTCCACATTTCTCATGTGCTTAACATGTTGCCTATAACGGTACGACCAACATTACGTGCTGCCGCAGTACTGGTATAAACAAATAACTGGGTAAAGATATATTTACGTAGATTGAAGAAGAGAACCGTGCAGGAATGGAATAGGCACTATTCTATTTTGAGACGCTAAGGCTCGAATGTTGCAAGAAATGTTTGTTTCTATAGTTCCCAGCGAACTAAATGGTCCATGGCCTGCATCGAATACCAAGCCATCCAGGTTTTTCTCCATCTCAGAAAACATAGAGGGTGAGTGTCACTGCCATAGTTCACATAATTCCACTCTAATTCAACATAGAGCCTGTGTGCCGAGAGACAGTGTCACGATATAGGTGACACACAATGATCAGCACGCATTGACAGCTTGATATTCTGGCATACAAACAACACAGAAAGCTGTCCAACGCATACATACACCCACTTACGCACCTTTAAGCTCCTTTCGTGTATAATCTATTCGGCACTGCAACTATGCGCCCTACGCCTGCTTCATATTTGAGCTTTTCTATCTATTTCTCAATAAGGCTTATATCAGCGGGACTTTATTATCCTTCCTTTTCCCCTGAAATAAACTCATCCAGAAACCGAACCAGCCCGACTTAAAACTAGCGCTGTTACACTTGCACTTACAAAACGCACTGCCTCTACAGCAAGTTACGGTCGTAATGAACTGAGATGCGAAGAGCGTGTGTGCAGAATTCCCATCATGCAGCCGACTTACAATTTTCAACGAACCTTGAGCGCACTAAGATGTACATGTGCAATTAAATTCAATTGCATACCAGATTTGCGCAATTTACGTACCATACTTTGTGCAGCTCTACTGTAGAGCACAAATTAGCGTGTGTGTTTTGGTATAGGAGCATTTAGTGGTCCACCAACATATGTACACATAGCGTCTATGCCAGTGCATCTTTACCCACAATGGCAAAACGACTGTATCGGAGAACCATTTCCCAAATTGGCCAATGTTCCTGCGTCCACCATCATTCCTAGCGATTGATGCGACAGGGCACTTAGCTACGTTTGGGTGGATGCCTCATTTTCCCTTTATTCAAGATAAATAAAGTTATATGATATCAAGAGGAGATATTTTTTCTCAAAAGGTAAGTAGGGGGTATCATTATTTTGTCGGTTGGTCGTCCGCTAGAAGATAACGGACGTGACCGCCACAAACCGTGAGACAGAGGTGACACAGGGATAATGTGGATACTTGAAAAAACACACTTGCCACTCGTGAGAGAAAAGAACGGCAGCATGCATGGAATATAACAGATCGACTCTTTTTGTGCTTTGGAAGCGTTTCTTTATCACAGCTGACCAAATGGGCAATCGTCGCCGTACTTGTAATGGCGCTTATTTGAAAGCATCCGAAATATGTCACGAAGCTCATTCATTTCTATAGAAATAACTCACATAGGTTGAGGCTACACAATCGGAGCGCTTTAGCTCTTTATCAGTAATGATTATTTGTCTCAATCAATTCCGTCAAACATGATTTCGCCTTAATTGAAGAGTGTTCTTTGCATTTTCGCAGCGTTCACCTGGAAAGGGTTCAACTAAGGTTCTCTGCTTTCGCTACACAAATGGCAGGAATTCCGATAGCAGCATTAACTATTGCCCACTGACATGCAAACAACCATGCCTATATTGAAAAGCAGGTCGTGTTGACTTTCCAATGAGTGAAATACAAACATTTCATGATCATGCCGTTGAAGGTTTATCTAATGCACATGGTTAGAGATACCGCTCTAAAATGGCTCCTCATTCTATATGGCTTTCTAAGTTGTATCCATCCTATGGATTGCATGTATGCATGTCCTACATGTGGCTGTGTCCATTCAGATTTTATAATGCGTGGATGATGCACTACGTTTATTTGGAAAAACAAAAAAAAAATCAGAGAATGCGTGCAGTGAAGCTGCGTCAAGCAATTGTCGTTTTGTAAACAATTAAAAAAAACACTTAGGTTGAAACAGCTTACGGAGTCTCCTGTAAATAAATATTCACAGACAAATATACGCTATAGAAGCACCGTCACGAGTGACCGCCAAAACGACTTCAGTTGACCATGAAATCTGTGCCCTACATAGACGAGTCCGTAGGGCAGGGAGAGACAGCGCAACCTTGAAGGTTGTTGCTGTGCTCCATATTGCCATGCGGTCTGGGGTGCCGCTGCTTGCTTGGGGGCATAGCAAGGTCTTGTTTCCCGCCGCTAGCTTGCTCTTTTTCGAGGAAGAAACCGGAGGCGACAGGCTTATACGAGAAGACGCGAATCGCAATTCTGCAGCGCACGGCTGTCTGAAGGCAGCGCAGCGACGAAAACATTGGGGCCTTTTGCGGGTTCTTGCTACTGCATGAGATCATGTTTCTCCGCTTCAGATATGACAACAAACGTCGTGCCTCGAGTGTTTCTCCATATTTTTTCCAGCTATTGGAACCCCGCTTGAAAGAACTTTTTGCTGTGGAAAGTATGGTGCTAGAAAAGGAGTTCGAAAAGGCCGTGTTTACGTCTACAGCTTCCTTATCTACGTCAGCTGGTACTAATGTTCTACTAGCACGAGTGTACTACGCACTCACAGAAAGTATTCAGCGTTTCTTACAAACTGGCAAACTAAGTTGCCGTGGTAGTGATGTCCATCTGTACTGTGCTCATACTTAACCAGTGCCCCTTTGTGTACTGCAGTTGCTATTCAAAAACGTTGATCGAAGTTCCTGTCTTTAAATCAAGTTGACTGCCTTCCCCTAGCTAAAATCATTGTTTTTCGGTGCGCAGGAGAAGATTACATCTCAAATAGCAGAAACCTACCATAAAACGCTACACCATGAAAATCACATACTGGAAACTTCAGTGGCTTGTATAAGAAACGTTGTTCACTTATTCACTTAGGCAAACTTACGCCACTATCTCATCTGCGTAACTTATGATGGCGATAAGCATCATTTGGGAACTTCACCCAGTTTGCCGCAGGCATGTCTTTCCTCGTCTAACCTCTTCCAAGCCAACCGGGATCACGGGGTATTCTACAGTTTAATGGTCAGACTATCGGGATGCAATGCTCGTGGAACAAGATTAAAATAGACTCGGGTCATTGTGTACGTGAAATTGCGTCTGAACATTTTTCGCGCCTACTTGCGTCACATGGTATGCATCCGGCTATAGGTATGTGGCGCTCTTCAATGTTATAAAAATCCACGAAATTTTCCTGGTGCTGGGCGAATGAAACCCGCGTCTTATACATGTATATGCGTACAATTCTGTCTCAATACATATCTAAACATGCGTCAAGCACGGACTCCACGGTGGCCTCACTAGACGGCACAGCGTATCCATAGAGCAGCCCCGGCGGGCATGACGTAAATTTACTCCAAGTTCGGAAGTATTATAGGACCCATTACGCGACAACCTGTCGGCGTAGTCGGCGAGGCAGAAAGATGCTACCAAAGATGTCCGACTGCGCAAAGAGTAAAAATATCAAGAAATCCCTAGATTGACATATTATTTCTTAGGCAGGTTTATGTAAGGAAAGTAAATAATCTATTTGAAAAGAAAACTTGAAAATTTCGGTCTGGTTGGTACCGAACCCTGGCCAGACGATCAGGCGTCCCTGACAACACGCTGGCTCCAGCGTTCTGCTTCACTTATGGTGTGCCTAGAGCGTGCGCCAGTGCACACGTGATGGCGCAGCTAATGGGGAGGAGGTGGTGCCGCGTAATGTGTGTACAAAATGAGTGTATGGAATAAAAAGCTTTCATGCCCAATTGAACGGTGCGGAGCGATCCTACGAGTCATGAACTCCTCGCGGTCAAGTGAACACCTTAAGACGCTTGGCGCGTTTTGGTTTGGCCTTACCAGATGCGCTTACAACGCGGTTGAGACCATGTGCGGTTAAGCAAAATGCGAAAGAAAACATGTCACTAAGGGAACTATCAATTGTTTCACATTTCCACGCGTAAGCAGTCTTTAGGCGTCTTTGCAGATTTTCAAACGTGTAAGCATTTCTATGGTTACCCAACGAGAAAAGTGTCCGTCCTTCCTTCCTTCGCGTAAGACGAGTGCTTTCAAGATAGAGCCAGCCAACTGTGGAAGAAGAAAACGACAAAAGCGTGAGCATTGGCACAAGAACTTGTGCGTGGGCCAACTTGAAATCTGGGGGTAGGCCAAGTTACGCTTGGGGGTAGGCCAACTTGAAATCTTGGGGCGGGTGGGTCGACCTAATTTTGGGTTTGGACCAAGCGGAAGTTTGTAGATGGGCCAATTAATATTTGAGGATTGGCCAACTTCAATTAGTGGGTGGGCCAACTTAAAATTTATATTTGGGGATTGGCCAAATATAAATTTGGGGACGGGCCAACCCAGAAATTGAAGTTGGCCGGTCCCCAAATTCACTTTCAATTTCCGGGTTGGCCAACCTTAATTTCGAGGTGGGCCAACCTTTGTTACGCGGTGCGACAACCTCAAATTTGATATGGGCCAACTTACATTTGAGGATGGGCCATGTTGATATCTGAGGGTGGGCCAACTAATACTCTAGGGTGGGTCAGTAAAAATGTAGGGTTGCGCCAACTTGAAATTTGGGTGTGGCCCTTCTTGAAGTTTCCGGGTGGCCCAATGTTCATTCGAACGCTGCTGAGCATCTTTCGAGTTATTTAATTTCGAGTTTGAGACGCTTGGCACGTTTGCATTGGGCCTTGCCGAGCTGCAGTTGGCGAGAACTTGAGTGTACAAAGAACGCCCGCATAGCGCAGGCTTGCGTGAGCGACAGAGAGGGTGACATGACATCGCGGCGATTCATTCTCCCCTCGCGCAACGCCTCTTGAGAAGTTTATTATGCGAAGCATATTACTAGAGCTCAAACCAGCTCCTCAGGCGCGGCGGTGTCGCCTTCAATGACCTTTAGTGACCCCATGCCATACCACGTGACACCGTGACGTCACGTCAGAGGAGAAACGGGGCTCCAACTCGCGCCGTCGCTCGCGGCGTCGCCTTCAAGGCTGACCACGTGACACCGTGACGTCACGACAGAGGAGAGACGGGGCTCCAACTCGCGCCGTCGCTCGCGGCGCCGCGGCGGTATATAAGCAGCTTCGCTTGTTTCTAGGTGGCTTTGGCTCAAGTCTTGCAAGATGGGCTGGGTGGGAATCGAACCAGGGTCTCCGGAGTGTGAGACGGAGACGCTACCACTGAGCCACGAGTACGATGCTTCAAAGCGGTACAAAAGCGCCTCTAGTGAATGCGGTGTTGCCTTAGAAACGAGCTGTTTCTAAGGCTCGGGCGTGCGTCGCTTGCTCAGGCACACATTTCATTGCCGCGCCGAACGCTGCGTTGCTCGACGCTCACCGAGTCCAATGCGGGGCGCGTAGTCGCTGCGCCGTAGCCCATTGTCTTACAACCCTTGGCGGGTCGACCGGAACGCTTTCGCGTTCCACTCTTGAAGGCGAAGCAGAGTAACGCATGAGTTGTTTCTTCGTCTAGCCGAACCAAATATAGCCAAGCAACAGCAGTTCACCAGGCTAAACAGTGGTTCAACAACTAAAATAAAGGCTAGTATGCTTCGCATCCTGGGCTTAACCTTAGCTAAGCCACAGCCATTTTTTGTGCTCTCGCCAGAAACCATGATGCCCACTGGATTTTGGGGCATCATGCCAGAGAGGCGTTTCGGGAACAATTGTGGCTGGAACACGATATTTGCCATCAATAAACTTCATTTCTTTGGTGGCCCTCCCAAAGGTTCATGGTATTAGTTTCTTGAGGGTATTCAAACGTGTTCAGTACCAGCAACCTGGACAGTGCACCGACCAGGTCTTCTGCTCACCAACGCTGATGCGCTGGCCAGGTTGCTGGTATCGTGTTCCTGCCACAATGGTTCGCAAAATACTACATATCTACCAGGATACCCCAGAATCCGGTGGGCATGATGGTTGCTTGAGCATGTACAATAAACTGCTCAAGTGATTTACGCGGCCATGCATCAAGTATGATACCGGAACCTACATCCGAACATTCCATCTGCGCCAGACGAATAAAGTCTAGTTCAGGCAGCCCATCGATATAATGGTAACCACAGATCACTCAAGTATACCATTTGAATTCGTTCATTTGAATTTCGCGGAGCTCAGTAAGAAAGGGGAAGGCGTCAGGAAACACTAGGTTCATTGCTGGCTGTTGATGAAAGTACAAGGATGGATATGGCAAGGGCAGGAAAGGATGATGCCAACATCCTCATCGCTATACTTAAAGTCGGGTGTTTTAGAGACACAAAGATCTTCAGGTCTGATAATGGACCTGCTTTTCGGAGCAAAAAGGTTGCAAAGTGGGCGGGAGATAAAGGAATGATAATCAAATTTTGTTCACCATACCACCCAGCTGCTAATGGCCTCGCCAAACATGCTATACGAGACACAAAACATTACATAAAAATGTACCCGAACTTTGTAGCTGGTTGGAAGTGTTGCCTCTGAGCCGCTGTGAGACATCGCAACCATTCTTGCACTAGTGGTCTTGGATGCAGACCTCTTTTTGCTGCTTCAGGGACTGTGCCCGTACTTCCAGCGGATCGCGAACTGGGCCTTCTTAATAACTTAAAGCTTTCAGAGAGCAAGAAAAGTGCGGAACAAGAGGCATATAAAGATCGAGTGAAGAGAAATTTTTACCGAAGACGCAGCAGCGACATACCGGACGTACAACCCGGTGACCGCGTTCTAGTGCGGAAAGGCAGTGGCACTTCCAATGGCAAGTTTTACGGACCCTTTCTACTAACCAAGACTGCCTCGCAGCTTGGTATTCTGAAGGCCCTCTGGCAATGCTGAGACTCTGGGCAAACGGAGTATGCCTCTTTCAGCAATGTGTTCAAATATTAAACCAGGAGATGTGAACGATGAAGTACACAGGAGTCAAGTGGTCTGCTCCAGAACAGAAGAGTCCTAGAAGACGATGACGAGGAAGAAAAGTGGAGGAAGAAGCAGATACTAGGGCGGAGGAGATTAAGATGGGGGACGACAGCCGTCCCTTTAAATATTTGTGCAAGTGGCTGGATTTGTAACGTAGATGTGCAAACCATTTGTAACGTTCCTTTAGGAACGTTACAAATGGTTTGCACATCTACACAAACATGATCACAGTTTGCATTTATTAGTGAAACAAATGCATTTTTCTATATGCCGTGGGCTCATTTCATTAACTGCAGGCTTTCTTTGTGCAAACTTAGATATCGCCAATAAAAGGCAATATACGCGAGATCGTTGATTGGGACAAACCCTTCCGTGTTATAAATACTGCATTTGTTTATATATTTTCATTAAATTTGACGATCCTGCCCGCAACAAGTCTAGACGCTACCTTACATGGTGAATGAACACAATTGGGAATGAACAACATGATTGTGAGGGATGCATAAGCGTGTCAAGTGGAAAAAGTGTGGACATTTTCTCTGAGTGATTGTTTTGGTCATGCCCTATGCACCTTCCGGATTTCACGCCAATATTTCAGGCTGATCTATTAGCGACTACTTAGGATCTTCGAAAATGTATTTAAAAAACCGGAGAGCTTATAGTGTGGCCGATTCTCGGACATTCTCTACACCACTCAGCTCAATTCAAACGCTACTGTATTGAATACGCATAAACTATTGTTCCCTCCAAATTTATTACTGCTGCGATTGCTATAGACACCAGGTAGTCAGGGTACATCTTTAAACGAAATAGCTGACACCCGTGTGCGGTTATCATTTGATGAACCCGTTATGTCAGTCATGCAACCTTTGGTTATATCACTGCGGCTAGATTTAGAGAATTTTTCTTGTTTCATGATTATGCACAAATGAAACTTCAAACATTAAAAATTGAATCATAATTATGCTTTTCCCATGAAACAATGAGCAGTGCCCTAATCGTAAGCTGTAACTCTCATGTACCAAATTACGCTGCCTTATCCCACCAGTAATATTTTATCTGTACCGGACTAGCCTGTGGCAGTTCCCGTTTTGGCATACATCTAAGGAACCCGAAAACATTGACAAATGAATTTATAACCTGGCGTGGATAGAGAAATCAGATAAAATAATTATTTCGAACTTTCATTACGATCAAGAACTATTTCTCTAAATTATTATAATAATATTTTTTTCGGGGCGTTTGTATTGCACCTTAGACATAGGAAAGTTTGCATGACCAAGTGCAAATGCTTCTATGCTACAACGAGTGTACTATGTTAATTCTCATCAATCAATTATGGAATAATCGACCGTGTTTGCGAATGTGCCTTCAAAATTGCGCTAACACCCCCGAATATGTTATTTAAATATCAATAATATTTTTTCTTAAATTCAATGTCCCTTAGGTTTGTTTCCTAATTTTATGATGCGTGCCTTACCTGCCGTACTTTCTTTAAGCTTTCTCGTCCCCGCCACCCGTTATTCACCCGTGACTGGACTAATTCATCCTAATTTATAAATGCCATGAAATGACGAGCAAGCAAGCAAGCATAGAACTTCCACAAGGAGTACGACTCACGCTTAGTGTCCCTTTTTGCAGCTGCAAATGTTCACTCCAACCAACGCCACACAAAAGTTTAAAATGAAATTATGGGGTTTCACGTGCCGAAACCACTTTCTGATTATGAGGCACGCCATAGTGGAGGACTCCGGAAACTTCGACCACCTGAGGTTCTGTAACGTGCAACTAAGTCTAAGTACAGGGGTGTTGTCGCATTTCGCCCCCATCGAAATGCGGCCGCCGTGGCCGGGACCCACAGAAAACTGCCTGAGGCTTACTGCGCATTCTATTTCACCAGCTGTATATCTCACCACATTCGTGTCACGGGCAAGACTGTAACGTTTTCTCAGAAAAGGCATGCACCCTGTTTGGTGACGTTTCATGAAACGTTTGCTGCTTTGCGAAAACAGCTTTGCTTTAAACCGGATATCGAATGCATAAAAACACTTCCGTAAGCTTCCATAAGTTCGAGGCTCACGCAACAAGATAAAGCAGATCCCCTGACATAACTGTCTTTCCAGCGAGGACCCTCCTTGGACTCAGTATTCCAGTGTTACTGCACCCGCAGGCACGTTTTATTTTGAAATACTCGGGGCGGAAGGAACAAGCAAGCGCATGAGACGAAACCAAGGAAGCTGGAGTAGTGCATTGTCCTTTTGTAGAGAACTCGTGCGAAATAAAGAAATAAACACTGCCGGAACGGTAACATGCCCGTGCCCGGTTTAGTTGGCCTATTCTTGATTCGCTTGTTTGAAAGTAACGATAATATGAAACACCTAATGTAGCTGCCGTCGCACTGTCAGGGAGATAGCCTTAGCGAAATATCTTAGAGTAAGATAGGTACATGTACACGGTACATGTAGGTTGGCTTTCTTGTATATTGGAAGGGTTTGTCTTGCCCGCGAGTTATAATAAACTCTCTGTAATGGGGTACTCTCTTTCTTTTTTGGCCAAGTATGTCGGTTTTAGGTGCAGGCAATGCGCAGAGCACAAGCTCCATCGCATTCCCCGCATTTCAAATCACGCCGCCTATGGTGTCCGATGATTTAATTGGCAAACGCTTGCTCACAGCAGAATTTCATTTAGGCACCAAGCCACCACAGCGGGCGAATGAAGCCGCAGTTATTTCTTAAGGCTGACTGGAATCGCACAGTTGTTGCTTCTGGAGCTCTATGGAATTTCTCGCGCACGAAGCGCAGTTGTGATTGGGCTATACACTGAAGAGCTATAGTGTAGCTGTTTTCATCGCATAAACACCTTCCGTCCAAACTGTTTGCACTTACTGCTTCCTTTTTCACAATAACTTGGTGACAGCGCCTTTGTAAGCTTCCACTTGGTATTAGCATCCTTTGTGATCATTTGACGAAAGAAAGATGTTTATTTTTTTTTTCATGTTATTATGCACAAGTAACAATCACTTTTTCCCCACGCCTTTCATTCCTTCTCTTCAACGTCTCGTACTATCTCCTCCGTTTGCGAAACCGCCGTACGATAAGAACTCTTCAGAGCACCGCCGTTTCTACGCCTTGTCTGCGTGCTCCTTATAGCCATTGTTCACCGGAAAGCGATACGTGATGCGGCGTGGCGTCACGCTACAACACACGTCACTTTTGACCTTTTCTTTAGCAATGACGCATGCGATCCGACTGCAACTTGGCTCTTGTCTGGCGAGCTTCCGCTCGTTCGCCCAAGGTCTCATTCGCGCTTTGTTTTGCGCAACATACGCCACACGTATACAACAAGCATGGTTAGACAAAATCATTTAGCGAATGGTTACCTAATCGACCGGCCGCCCCTCCCCTCTTTGGAACATCTTTGCGTTTCCTGCCAATTGCTTGAATTTTAGTCCAAGGACAAATACGTGCGCGTGCTGTCCTAATTGAAATGATGCTTTCGAAGAGAACATCTACCCCCCCCCCCCCTGCCGCACCCTATCGCTTCCGTACTTTGATGACCGTGGATGCTGGCTATTCTTATTTCTCTTGCCGCGGCCTTGCCGAATAAGTCGCATACAGGGTAGTACTCGCATAACACATCGCCTTATATGTAGTCCCATTTGTAATGCACCTACCGATGTTCCGGTCCGCTGTGTGCTCTATGAAATGTCACAGGTGTACAACAAGCGCTGCCTAAATATACTGCGTGCAAATATACGCCTGCATGCATGTGCATAATTCCTTTATTAAAGCGAATCCTCCTGTCTTCTTCTTCTGAGTTGGCCGCGTATGCCGGATCGGCTTCTTGCCGAGTAAAACAGGCCTGCGCAGAAGTTAGTACAAATACAAATCTGGTTGATGCGCCAGTGGGCGTGAAGTGGGCCGATCCAGGAGGCAGTCTAATCCGTAGTTGCGTGCATCGAGTTGTTCTTGTGGGAGGATGGTTCCATGTCCTGCAGATTTGCAGAGCAGGCGCATAGTATCTATGCTGTGGAAACAAAGGGGCTGAAAAGAAAACAAGCACAAACGAAGGTTTTAAAGTTAAACTATTCTAGAGTGCTTAAATGACCGCCTTGCTTAACATAAATTCTAAATGTACGTTTGATCTGCATTTCGGCGTCTTACAAACGCTCTTCTATTATTTATCTTTATTGACGTATTACGTATTGTTAGCCCGAGATGTACCGCTTTAGAAGGGTCGGGCCACAAATAATTTCAATCTTTCATTCCGAGAAAGAAGCACTTCCATAAATTTTCATAATAATATTTCCTTCGGAGCGTTTGTACTGAGTTTTAGCCATTGTATATGCTGCATAACCAAGTGGGAATGCTTCTGTGATACAACGAGGGTATCATGTGAATTCTCATAAATCAATAATTGAATAGTTGACCATTTTTGCGAATGTCTATTGAAGATTACGCTAACAGCACCACAACTATGCAACAGAAACTTAACAGTTTCTGTTGATAACAATGCGAAATATTGTGAACAGAGAATAAGGGTAATGCAAACATTTCCCTGCAAGTCATGTCAAGGCAGCGACTTCGCATACAAGAAGCCAGTATTATTACTTGTCTGTTAACAGTTTTAAAATATTATTGAAAATTAGCCCAATCAATTGGTATGAAAAAAATCGATATATACATTTTACTTTTGTTGCTAAAGTAGTAGCCGGATATAATGAGTTAATTGTGAGATAAATATACCACTTGAGCTACTATTAACAATGCGTTCAAGTAGTGCATTCCCGTCTCTTATTGTTTGTGGGAAAAATGATAACTTAATTGTATCATACTCGAACCTAAATTATATGAAGTGTCTGCAAAGTTTTGTGCTGAGAGTCAGGTGTTTGTGAACGATACGAATCGACGTCTATTTCGTTTACTTAATTATCTAAGCGCTAGAAAAATATTTGAAACGTATCAGCTTCGCACATTTTCATATTGGGAAAAGTCATCCTCTGGCACGAAGTTCTAATGGCGAATTAAGACGTCGATACCCGATGCAGAAAAATCTAATTGCTTTTCTTTATAATGTTTCTAATTTACCAACGAATTTCTTCATGCAGAAATTAAACCGTTATACCACAGTCCAGAACTGAGAGAACTCTCTATGTATATACTAATCGCTTTTTTCTTGGTGAAGCAGTCCGAATTGAGTTTCTATGTTTAAAACTAACTAACTCAATGATTTTTTACTTTTTTAATACATATAGGACTATATAGGTTTTGTGAGCTTCTACACAATTTTTATCATGTTCCTATCGCACAGCTCCAAATTATAATCCTTGGCCGTGATTGCACGAAAATAAGAGTGGACCTGATGTGCACGGCAAATTGAAATTCGCAATTCACTAATTAGGCAGTTGTAACTAAGTTTGCAGCGTTTTATTTTATGGCACACATTTCACATATAATGAATTATTGCCAGTGATCTTGCAAGTCATTGCAACTTGGAACAAACTCTGAGGATGCTACTGTTTTCTGCATATGTGCCATCAGAATCCGCCTTTTGCGACGTTGAGGTGCGCATGAGCAGCGACCCAGCGGCTGAGGACCGAAGCAATTTGGCAGGCGCACGGCCGAACTCGACTCTCTCCTCCGAGTTATCGAAGTACGGCCGTGGCAGGCGCTGCGCTTGTCAGTGGAATAGGGCGCCAGCCGTTTCTTTTACTCTTCACACCGGCACATGTTCGTGTCTGGCTCTTCTACACGGTTTTCCCCGACGTATATCGCGACGACGCCTGCCCGTCTAGTGGGCAGACCTCCACTCTAACACACATGCTACGGGAGTGCGGGTCGAGAAGTTCAGCAAGGAGAAGTGGGACTCGCGTTTGCGTAGCCCCGCTCTGGACAAGCGAATCCTGGCTGTCCGGCGGGCCCGTGACCGGGCCGGTGGGCTAGACCTGCCAGTCTCGACGTGGCACTAGCGGGTGCAGGACGAGTTCCCCGTCGTGGCCGGAACTCCAATAAAGTTATTTCGCTAACTTAGCAGCCTCGCCATTCTCGCTGCCACGCGCACGGAATACCTTTCGAACATTATTGCCATCGAAATTTCACGCGATGCCAATGTCGTGTCTCGTTTACTGCTGCACCTCCCGTGGCTATCCCAGCAGGACAATGCAGACTTTCCGATTTCCGTCGGTAAAACGCGATCAACAGCGCCATAAAGCCTGGATTAGGGCTGCACTTTGTGACAGGTATGTATTGGAATATGCAGTTTACCTCTCTGTTTTTGTCACTACTGACTCATAAGAATAATTAAGTCGACGACGCAAATGTATGTTTCAGCTACGAAACAAACGATCTCAGAGCTCGCGCGGCCTGGTAGAGTGAAACGCGAAGTGTTTTTTTTTTTCTATCGTCTCTGTACGTCCGTCGCCAGAACGCCGTCATTTTTCAACTTTACACCGTGCACACTTGCAACTTTATAAACGCTCAGCGAATGCTCGTGATGTCGGCGTAGTTTTCCGTCTGAGCCAAGCTCACCTGCACTGCCGGGCTGACGTGGGAAACAGCGTGCACTGTGGAAGTAGCTGGTAGTGCTAGTTAGCAATCGTTGCTAGTTGTCGTTTCGTCATTCTTGTCGGCTCCAAGTAATGTTTACTAACAGAAGGTTTTTATGTTCGTTTAGAAAATCGGGATGTAGTATGGTATGTACTAAACCTCATTTTACTGAGCGGAATCTTCTGAAGTCGAGTGGCACCGTCTTACTCTCACACATTTCACGCAACTCAAACATTTCAGGGGTGCCTGCGCTGTCGCCCAGACATCTGGACTTCATACTGACACGTGTACTTGCTTATCTTTTTCGGGTGACCGCTTTTCACCGTCAAACAAATGTTATCGCTGAACGTGGGACGCGCCCGCTTGTATCGGAAGTTTCTCAAATGTTATCGATCATTCTATCGGCTGTCTGTCGTCACCGAAACTTGTGTCATCTGAATGCATGTATCCGCGACGCGAATGGTGTAGAAATTTCTGGAAGACACGTGGGCACCAGCGATTACTCTATAACGTTCGATGGCTCATGTATAAAAGCTGACGCGCTTGACCCGCTGATCAGATTTCGACGATCGCCTACTGTGTTCGCGGCTATCCTCGTGCTTTAAATGCAGACTGCTTTTGTGAGCGCAGATTCGGCCAATAAAAGTTAATTTCATCATTCACAGTATTGCTACTCTGGTGTTTGCCGTCGGTACTAAGTGACAATAGCAATTTGCCGTCACTACTACGTTGTCCTGATGCCGTCGTGGTCATTCTAAGTTCGTCATTGTAGTTTCTGTATCTGAGTAGAGTTCTGCCTTCGTCGTCACACCTTTCACGTCGCCCCTGGGAACCAAGTAGTCTAATACCTTACATCCCTAGGTGTGCATCCGCGGTTGTGATGCTGTCGTGGTCGTTGCATCGTAATAATTCCAATTTCAGTCTCCGGCTCTCGTTATTCTGTCATTATCATAGCTTCGTCGTCATACGGTCGTCACGCATTCATGGTCCTGATGGCTCGTGGCCACCCGTACGTTTCTTTCCAGCCTTGTCATCTGATTCTCGTCATGCTTGAATGGTCACACCATCTTCATCATATCGTGGTCATGTAATAACTGTTATACCGTCATCATGATACCATCTTGGTAATTTAATTGCCCTCATTTCACCTTTGTCATCTCACTTTCTTGACTCCGTCGCCTTCACACCGCTGATGCCTACCCAGTGAACCTAGTCGTTTACTAGCATGGCCTACTAGGTTTGTGCTGGTGGCTGTTGATGTTGTCTTCGTCTTTGCCTTGCCGTCGTTCTAGTTTTGTCATCCGGCTCTCATCACACCATCGTCGTCATACAGTCGTCATGCACTCGCTCTTATGATGATTTATGCAATTTACTGACACAAGGGCTACATGTGGTCAAAGAGCGCCAAGCAAAAGGTAATAAATTGATTGTCGATAGCAAAACGTGGCAGATTTCAGAGTTGTGAATAGGAATTGTGAGTGGTAGATGTAAGACGGCTGTAGAATGCCTTAAAATTAATCGCTGTAAAGTGCCTAAAACGTAAGGACAATAAAATAATAGCAATTACTATGGAACTATAAGAGTATATTGCAAAGGGTTGATGTACACGCGAACATCATTATCACTCGTACCTCACCAGTGAGTCTTTGAGCAGTAAAGATGCTTGTTCTTTAGTGAAAACAGCCGCATTCAGAGCGGGATTGCCCGAATGCGGCATAAGAAACGCCAGCGTGAGACTTTGATGCATCAGTACCAAATTCTGGGCGCGAGTACTTGGACTGAAGCTCCAGGGAGTGTATCTTTATATGTATTTCTACAAATACATATATAACTTGTACAAAGTACGTGTCAGAGTGTATCAGTTGGCACAGCCATTGCTTCACTGGGGTTCCTCAAACGGAGTGAAAGAGGCTCTCTGCTTTGCGCGATTATGGAAAAGTTTGGCACAAGTCATGTGCAACACTTTGTATGTTCTCGCTGATTCGCAGCGGAATGCAGTAAATGTTTGCGGCCGTGGCAGCTGAACCGGCTGAAGTAGAGTTGTGCTGGCGGAACGGTGTTCTTGGCTTAAGCCTTCATGTACTTATATGGGTGGCGCAATAACGCTAGCAGCGCCATATGAGAAGCAACACGCACGCGTGGCTACGAGTTGCTGTTCTTGGTTCGATCGTTTTAAATGAAAATCACTTGGCTGGGCTGGTTGCGATCGACAAAAGCTTCGGGGCGAACAGAAATGCAAATTGGAGAAAGTCTCCAACTTTCGAAATAAAGCGAGGTTGACCTTCATATGTACTGTCTCTTCCTGTCTAGCCAATCTGTCGCTAGAACTTGAACACACATGCTCCATGTTGCGCTTGCGTGTGCAGAAATGGCTTGAAGGACAGCAAGCTCAGCGGTTGAATTAGTTAGGAAAGGCTGGAAACTGGCAACTTCATTTGGCAGGCCTTTGTTGAATGCTTATCTATACACCGTAATTAGCGACGTCTGCGTGATAGACATCTGAACTAGATTTGTAAATTATTTCGTGGTATAGGTGCCATAAATCTTGGAAATAATAGAAAAGGCGTTGAAGCACTGGCTCCCAGGTATTTGATCCCTTCGAAAATATGTCAAGCAAGCTGCTGATAGAGTGGTGGTAATCACAAGCGCAATCGGGGATGTTTGGTCGGATCGCGCGGCGTAACCGAACGCGCGCTCCGAACAAAGATCCACGATCGCGCCCCAGTGCTTAATTCAATGCCTGAAGCTGCAGCAAATGCTAAATTCAGCAATAAATTCGAAAAAAGTGCAACTTTGATAGCTATTAGTGGACAAAAGATACCAAAAGATCAATGCCTGAATCAAAGCAGACATAAATTCCAAATTACAGGCAACAATATCAGCGTTGGTCCTATGGGCAAGAGAAAAAGATGGGAGGTGGGCGATAAGCCGGCTGACCGACTCGTGTGCCGTAAAACCGAGATACGCATGTGTATGGGCGAGCGTTTCCAGCCGTCGAAGCAAACGACGTTGCCACTGTTGGATTCTGTCGGTTGCGCAGCTGATATGAGCGGGGGCGTCAGTTTAAACACGTAGCCTCAACCGTTCTTCGAAGCAACGCACATGTTTATCAAGCAAGTGGTATCTTTCCCATAGGAATTATGGCAGAAAGCAGAGGTACATGTCTGCAACGTATGACGCTGTGGGCGCAGTCACTCGGTATATAAAAGACGGCGCTTCAAGCACGCACTCATCGAGAGCTGAGAGCAACGACAGAGAAACTCAACATGAAGTATTGTATTCTCCTTGCCTTTTTTGGCGTTGCAATGGGTAAGCCGTTTTCGAAATATCGAGGACTGTTACTGGGGCTTATCATATGTCCACAATGTTTTGAGTGGTAGCCTTCCACGAGGTATCCTTCCCCTTGACTTCCTATGAACTTCTTATTTGCACCGGTAGCTTGCGCAACTGATGCGTCAATTCATAAATTACGTCGGAGCTTACAAAGAAAGCGACAATCGCCACACGTGAATTACGACGACATCACCGCCGCCCTAAAGTAACTTTTACTTGTTCGCCAATCATTCTGTTATCTTCATACACGTGACTCATACCAGGGGTAACAACGCGAGACTGTTATTTGGGATCGATACTGCGGAACTCGAAAAGCCTGAAGGCGCCTTTATAGAGAATCACGAGACATTCTAATGTGACGTGTCGGCCATTTTATTCATTCAAAAAGTTACTTTGGAGGGGGGGGGGGGCTTCTGAAAACTTTTGGAAAACACTGCATTTGCCATCGCACACGGTGTCTTGCCACTGTAGGCTTGTGACTTTATATTTTGCGCCGTTCCGTTAGGAAAGGCGCACACAGCAACTCCTAATCATCGGCGTATCATCGGCATATGTCGTAGAAGCAAATGGGCTTAAATGGAGGACCATATGTGCGTGTATATATATATATATATATATATATATATATATATATATATATATATATATATATATCATGCACCAAAATTTCTAAATATGCAACAAATTCTACGTAGCTGGACAGAACCAAGGTAATGTTGTTTGCCGTCGCTTCAAGCTATTCCTACTTTTTTTTGCATTCCTCCCCATTCTTCTGGAATATTGCTCTGAAATTTGATAATTATATGAAAAATGTCAACGAGAAAATTGTAGAGCAACATGAAAAACTCCCGATGTAGCTTTCTGTTGCTCAATACGTTCTACAGAAAATCATTTTTCTGAGTGTGAAAGAAGCCCCCGAATACGCGCAAAATTGCCGCGCGGCTGGTCGCTTCGCTGTAAGATAGGTGAAACAAGAATGCATTTTTACCGCAGGTTTGACGGCACATTTCTCGAAGCCGGTGTCATTGTCATATTCATTGTTCCCACGAACAATTGAAGAATGGAACTCCCTGCCACAGCACATAACGCGAACAAACTCTGTCAGTTCGTTTGAAAACTCTAAAGACCTTTACCTTCACCTACCAAATGAACCACAACAGTTAGTTTGCGTCAAATTGCAAATTCTCGGAAATATTGATGTTGCTGTGTGTGCTTTTACTACCGCATTCGCATTTTGTTGTGAGCCGCAGGTTGTGCACGTTAATTTTATTTTTGTATGTGCATGGCTACAAGGCAGTGATTGTCAAAGGATTTTCTGCATTGTAACAAATATTTTCCACCTTGTAACGGCCCAAAAAGGGCTAACACTATTATTTAATTAATTAGAAATTAATTAAATAAATAATCAATTAATTGTTCAAATTCGATAAGCCTTGCATACTCGCTAGCTACAATTCGCAAATTGAAATAGGTGCCGTAATATAAATACTTGAAAAGTTAGCGTAACTGTGTTAATTAATCAAAAGGGAATTTTAATTTTCTCAGAAGTAAAGGCCACTTCATTGAGTAATTTAAATCAAGGCTTAGTATTCAGCTATCTGTTAGATGCAATACTGTAAAGAAAGTACACCTCCAATCATGTCACTAAAACGCATTGTAGTGTTCCTATTCTAGAATCGCGCTGCGCAGGTCCGCCGTCAGTCTTGATAAGAAACACTACAATGATGGTAATTACCAGTTAGGGATATCAATCGACGAAATTCAATTTGTTCGTATAGATCTTTCACTTGAACGATTATTTGACCTAAATGAGTAGGTGGTGAAATTATGGGTGGTGAAATTATGGTTTGGACGATGCATTGCAATGAGTAGACACATATCGAAGGGCACATTGTCACAGCATGTATAGCTGCCACCAGATGTCGCACAGAAGGGGGATATAGATTAAATACTTTTTAAAGAGTTTGCAGGAGCACATCCCAAAATATATGGGCATATCTGGAGCCTGTAAAATAATGTTGCATTGTTTCTGTACACCACACAGGCGACAATTATTGGATGTCCGGAAAACGTCTCCTAAAAGTAGCCTAGTCCGGAAAGGCAAGGGTCCGGGTTGCAATTTAAAATTGAACTTTTTATAAGTGGTGGAAGATGTGTTTTACTCACAGTACACCCTGTTCTGGCAGGCTGAACGATATTACGAGGGAAGGTGCTGGTGGGAACAACACAGATAATGAGCCTCTGTAAAAGTTTCTTTTGGGCTCCATTGCGTCCGACCGCACATTATACATTTTCTTTGTGTATTTGCCACATTCCTGCGCTTTTTATGTTAAGAATATGAGGCAAGACAATTCTTCCAGGCTGCTTAGCGCAGGTGGCCTGTGCTTAGTACATCTGTAGTGCATACGTCTGGCAGTTGCCATTTCACTACCTATTTGTTCTTGACAGTTCTCGTCCTGTAGTCCTAACTTTCTTGCAGGTAAACCGAGTGAAGGGTTCACCTAACCAAGAGGTTTCACCAAATCGTTTTGCGACCATGCCTTCGGAAATTTATACGCGAAGTGTACTCGTCGGGTCATTTTCTTCACAGTTATGCCTTGAAATGAACATTTCCACCGTGCATTAGGCCACACAGGCATGCCTGAAGAGGCACCATAGAACATCGCTGGCAATTTCTCGGTTGCAAGCTGGCGCGCCCGGACGTCTTGCGCACTTTCCAAATGTTGACGGTTTTCCGGTGGTCTAACTTCACTCACCGTCGACGTACGACGAGGGCAGCACCACTGGTGGAGCTGTTGGTCACGCGATCGTTGACAGATGTGTCGTAGCAGACAGGGCGCTGTTACTTTTACCCAGCAGGACTTCAGTGCGGTGTCTCTCCAAGAAGTCGCATTCGCGTACACTTTGAACGCCATTTGGGTAGTCCGAGCACAACGCTCAACCTCGCTGTCGCTGTCACTGGTTGGCCTTTTGGGCGAAAGTGCCAGTTTTCTAAATAATTAAATCAATAACATTGTCCCACGCCCGGATTCGAACATAGCACACCTAGCTGCGAAGTGTCATATTGTAACCATTGCGTCACAGACCCGTACCCCATGAATGGCGTGTCTCATCATGAGATCGTAATTGACAAACGCAAAACCTCGGAAATTATGCAAATAATTGACTCGTCATCATACGTTACGTTATTGTGCGGTCCCATATATATAGCGCAAACTTAAAATGTGCGCCGATCCCGAAAGTATGGTAATGAAAAAAAACAAGAAAAAAAAAACCTTCTCACGCATCCGACGCCTCTCCAACTTCTCTAACACAAGGACTGACGCGGCCGAGTGCCGTGCGCAGTGAGCCCGCCCTTATTTCACCCCCAACGCGCTCAGGAACTTTATCTTTTATTTACCTCAACTGCAAGTTGACTGACCTTCCAACTTCATTTTAGGCGTTCGCCCTCTCATCCAACTTGGACGCCAAGTGTCCACGTAGCACACGGTGGGCTATCTCTGAAGTGATTCTAGACTAACACTATCTAACAAGAAAGAATGAGTTCTTCACGGCATGGCTTCAATTTTGCGATGGCAGCATGGGCGATAAAGTTAGTAATATTTACCTAGTTAGTTAATATTCTAATTAGCAGTCTTGACTATGTGATTTATCGAGAAAATACGTCCGCCTCCGTCCTAAATGCTACAGAAATGGCGGAACAACGCTATCTGTCAAATGCAATTTCTAGAAGAAAGTATGTTCCAACTAAAAAAAAACAACAAAATGGTGGTATAATCTGCCTTTTCGATGCTTAAGCGAGAACACTGTCGATGTTCGACCGAGCAGCGGTCAACTCGCACCGTATGCGTGAGAAAGTAGCATGCAGTTTGCAAACACTCCTTATCCCACGCAGCGCAGAGAAACGCCATCTGCAGACTCCCGGCGGACGAAGGCATCTGCCGGGCGCTCATCCCTCGCTTCTACTTCAACGCTGAGACCGGGGAGTGCACGTCGTTCATGTATGGCGGCTGCGAGGGAAACGAGAACAACTTTGAGACCATCGAGGAGTGCGCAAGAACATGCGCTGGTGAGTCTGCCGTTTGTTGCTATTCATTATTTCATTTAAAACCGTGTGCGTAGCTAAGACCCGAGCGTTTTGCTGCTGCACTTGTAGAGCGCGCAGCATCGTGATAACAGCATGACGATCGATATGTCATTCGTGTCAGACTGCAGTGACCTTGGACATCTATCTCTATCGCCGAGCAACGGGCCGCGCCGATCGTTGGTAGAGCTGCATGTACCAGTTTTGCAACTTGCTGTGAGAGGCGGGATAAAGCTATTTCTTTTCCTTCCTGGTGCCATTTAGACTACGGTCAACTTTAAGAGAAAACAATGGAATTATGGCAAGTATCAACATTTGCCAATATGGAATACGGCTATGAGCTAAATTCAAGTTCATGATATATGTGGTTCAGATGGACGACCGTTGCCATGAAATGCGTTGCTGAAATAACAGGTTCGTCATTTCAGTCCAACATGGTTCGCTTCCATAAGGTGTGCATTCCTATAGATCAAAACACGTGAGATGTTATTACATTGATGTCGTTCTTAGCGTGTGCCTATGTCGATGTGCAAGTAGACGTGGCTGTCCTTAGCTCGCCTGACTTTTATGGAACCCACAACAGTCGCGCTTGCCTTGCGTTAAATACCGCCAATGAAAGGTTAAGAAATATCGCAATCACTGAAGCATATTCGCTGCCGAAACGGTCGAGCGGGTTTCGGTTCCCTGACTGGTATTTTTCTTTTTTAGATAAACTGGTGCGTACGTCCACGTTGTCATGCAATGCGTAAGGTATATTGAGTTTTCGTACTTTTTTTGTGCGTTGACACCATGATTTTAGCGGTTTAAGACATAAACATGGTGGATGCCAAGGTTTATCAAGATCACAGACTTCACTCCGGCGTTGCAGTTTTCATACCTATGTATCCTCCTTAAGGTTTTTCTGCTGTGCGTATGTTTTTATTAAGCCCAAAATATTTATAATATTGGTTTAAACAAACAAGTTAAACTTGTCGTGTGTATTTCGTTATACGATTATTTTCCTAAACCGTAAAATTTTATGGTGTTAATGCATACAGTCATATTGTTTCCCTATGTAGCGTAATGCGAACGCTTACAAAGCGATAATCTCAGGTTGACTTACAATAAATACTTTGACCTCTTAAGACTTCTGTTGTGCACTGCTACTCTAGGGACACTAGTGCGACAGCCGCTTTTGTCGGGCTGGTGCTACAAGAATATTGGACGCTGCTTTTCACTACAGAAGTCGAGAGAACTGTGTTTATACAATTGCGAAGAACGTGATGAAGGGGAGGGTAAATTAACCTAGAAGAAAATCCGTACGTACATCTCTCGAAACTACATTCTCAACCTTTATTTTCTCCAGCACAATCAGCCTCGCGCTTCTCCGGTGGAACTTGCCGATACGTAAAATTTGGTTGTCAGAACCTGACAATACTCCAGAATTCTGAAACTCCACACACCGAACTGCACATTCAAAGCACGCCATCTCGTTTATACGCAGAACCTGAAAGACCTAGCGACTTTGAAGGTGCTAACTTCGAGACTGGCTGCCAGCCGGCAGCCGACAGCGGTTCTTGCAACCAACAGTTAGAGCGCTGGTACTACAACGTCCAGTCCGGAAAGTGTGAAACATTCGTCTACGGAGGCTGTGGCGGCAACGAAAACAATTACGAAAACGTGTGGGAGTGCGAAATCGCCTGCAAGGCCACGTGTAAGTATGATGAACGATTTGCTCTCGTTCTGTGCTCGCTTTCCCCCTAGCCTATCTTTCGCAACAGAAATAGCTAACCGAATGCGCGCGTTCTGCCCTTTCAACACGCAAGTACTGAAGGGATAATAAGGACCAATGCATTTATCTGAATGAATCGTCCCATTGCGGACACGTCTTCTATTATTTCGAGCACTTGTTGAAGGGCTTCTTCTAGTGAGGCCTAAGTTTGTAGAGTTGCGCTGGGAACGATGCACAAAGGGATGAGTTCTGATTCAAATGCAGAGTTCGAATATTGGGACCTCATTTTCGAAAGAGGGCCGGTCACCAGGACAATGGGATTGTGCAACCCGTAGTCGACGGAATTAAAGACAGATAGGCCGCATAAATTCTTTCAATTTGATCTCATACAGCAGAATAGACTGCACCAAAAATACTGAGACCGACCTGTGGCTATGAATGTCATGGCATTTTTAAAATTACTATCTATTGAGCTTTCATAACGCCCTCTGCAATTACAAAAAGGCGTTCTTCGCAAAAAGTCATTGAAAAACGCTGTAATGTTCACTGGTGTATTGAAGTGTTCTTTGATCAATGAAGGGGGACGCTGGATGACGTTCAGAAATGGTGATTTATTTTGTAGACACGAACGTCTTAAATGCAAATGAACGTCTCGTTAAAGTAATCTGAACCATTAGTGGCCGCTTCGTTGTTGACCGCTGGACGTTTATAGTTGCGCCAGAAATAATGTTACAAAGAACAGTGTCGCTATATTAACATTCGCAAACCTTACTTCTATATAAATCATGTTACATATACTGCAGGAAGTGAAAAATTAGCGATAGAATTGGCTCAATTCAGCAAGTAACTGGCCAATGGTCCTTGGCAGGAACCGTTGCTCTGCTTCGGTTTCTCCACCGACAGAATACCTGCAATGATATGATTTATGCAAGGAGTTGGAGAAGTCTGAGGACCTAAGTCCTTGAGTGCCCTGTATACACGTAGCGGCATTCTTGTCGCCTTGCACCTGGAATAGTCGGCTTACCTGATGGCCCCAGCGCCTATAAAACCCGCTACGGAAGACAACTTCGTGCATTTACTGCCGCTCTCACAATGATAGTTACTTAACAGCATAAGAATTATGTATAAATGGCCTGCGTTTCCCTTAGTTGCGTGTTAGAAAAGCACGGGTCGCCAAAATATTAACCAGCGCCTAATTGTCATAACCAAGACATCCCCTTGGGGCGTTGCAAGCCATCAGTTAACCATACTGATGTCCCTTAATACCCTATGCAACCGAAAATGTTCGCCTTAGTATAAACCAATGGAAAGCGTATAGGTTTATGTGGCGACTAAGCATATTGGTGCCTCTTGTTTGTTGCAAATGGTATTTTTGGCCTCCCTTCTTAATTTTTATCCTCTTCTTGAGAATGACGGTCGCGCTTCTACTGAAGAAGAAACTCTTGAATCAATGGCAACTGTGTATGAACAGTGCATCCCACGCATTATTTCATGTAAGAAAAAAATTTACAGCTACTTCTCATCCATCCTCGCTCGATTTAACTAGCGTCATACACAAGGGTATAACTTGTCAGTTTAATACAGTGGTACCTATCGAATATTTCAGAGCGAGAATGCTTTGGTACAAGCTATCACTGTTTATACGTCCTCAGTTTCCAGCAAAGCCAATCACCATAGTGACATCTGTATAACTAAATAATTTTAAAGCGTATACATATATCTGGCTATTTCCGTTTAATTGATATCAGAGGCAAGCATGTGTTTATTCACCAGACAGAGTTACCACATCACCAAATGAAATTCCAGCGGAACCCTCTTTTTCTATTATTGGGAGTTGTTTTGTTTCCTTTCTTTACAGAATCCGAATTACCGGAGGATTGCTCATCAATATCGGCAAGTCGAGGGTTCTCACACCATCGGCGATGCCCCAAAATGTAGTTTGTAAATAAAACGATACTGTTAAGTGAGGCCGGAAATGTCATTATGTGTTTTCGTCTTTATTGCACGCGTATCACGTTAAAACACTGGCTGTTGGTACAACGCTTCATTCTATTTTATCTCGTCCTTGTCATGCTCTGATCTAACGCTAAACACGCTTACTTGAACACTGCACTTATACTGCCGTGTCTCCTACGATGATAATTAGTACTTCGTATGTTCAATACGGTAATGTAACCGCTAGCTGGCCAACTTATTTTATGGAACTCTGTTGCAATTCTCTGAAATACTTAGAAATGTTTATTAGTTAAATTTGCCTGGAGACGCGAAAGCTTTGCATTTTATTTTCGATATAGATATGAATGAAGTTTCTGTTCCTGAAAACGAGAAAAAATGTTGGGTGGCCGTGACATTTATATGCCGGGAACGATAGAGCCGTGTCGGCACGTATGCCCTACACTTCCAGTTTCAAAGTAGATAACTTCCACGAACCGCCCAGCAATGCAACGTGACAAAGAGGCTATCACTCTTTTGCTGCTATAGGCGACATCAAACGTACTGAACAGCAACGATGGCACCGTTATATGAGTTATGACTGATTTATCGTCCCGCGCTGCTTATTTAACCTCTCGGCGACCTAGTGTGTGATGCGTTGTCACGAAGGAGTCCGCATGGATTCTGTGTCCCTAAACGCAAGTTGATGTATTACTCGGTCAACGAAGACCACCTTGTTGTTCTAAAAATTTAAGACATGAAAGCGCACATTGCACGTAATTACAACTGCGTAACAAAAGAAAAATAATTTGAGCTCCACTGGCCATGCGGTCCCAAGATTAAAAGTGCTAGTTCTCGAGTTGTGCCGAACAAATCCATTTATGTGGTGCAGTTCGTTATCGTAAACTAGCTCTTATAAAATATGTGGTTCGCAATAAAATATATATTGGTGCTTCTAAAGTTTCCAACTCTGACTTGAAATTACGTTTTTAACGTGAGACCTGAAAGCGTTATAAACAGTTTTCATACAAAAGCGCTAAAGACGAAGATGAAGATCGAAGGAACACATACGACGGAACTCAACAGGTGTTCCTTTGACTTAGTCTTCGTCTTTAGCGCTTTTCTATGAAAACAGTCATGATGAACCAATTCGCCCAAATGAAGGTATCGTTATAAAAAGTTTTGAGCGTGCGTCGTCTATGGATGATTGAGATTCTTTGTTCACTTAATTGCCACAATGACAAGACTATCATGGTTCTTAACCAATGCCTCTTCCTTATTAACGCATATCTTAAATAACCGCAACAGATGAATACTCAATGCTCCCACCGGGCCATAGTCTCAAAAGGGTGTGCCTATATATACACACACACACACACACACACACACAGACACACATACACACATACATATATATATATATATATATATATATATATATATATATATAGAGAGAGAGAGAGAGAGAGAGAGAGAGAGAGAGAGAGTCATTTTTTTAACTGAGATATTATCCTTTTCTCGGTAAACATATTTTTCTAATATCTTTTAGGAAGTAGGGGAATTAAAGTAGCGCAGTTTCACTAATATTAGGCATGAAATGCTTTTATCTCCCGCTGTTTGCAACCTTCAAGTGACCTTGACCCAAAAGCCAGAGCCATTATCCGAGCACTCAGATGAGAACACAGGGCAAGTTGCGAGAACTAAACAAGACCATCAAAGTGACCCATCAAAACTTAAGAAAATGCTGTCTCGGGCCGCCAGCCCTTTGTACAGAACCGCAATACATACGCTAGTCACTGCCCAAACAATTTACAAAAAAAAATGTTCATTTCGAGTTTCTCCTAACGGTTGTTCACTATTTCCCTCAAGCTGTAACTTCTAATACGCTGCAGTTTATTTAGCTATTTTCCATAGCGACATTCAAAAGGCAGAAAAAAAGGCACCATACACTTCATTGTAATCTTCTTGTGCTGATACAGGGTTGTCTTTGCTCTTTTAAACGCCAGCGGTCCGTGAGTTCCGCGGCGCGCATTTTGCGTAGCCTCGAGAGATGGTGGCACGCTCCGTGGTGCCTCCTTCAGGCGCTTTTCTTCTTCTAGCTGGCAGTGCTCTCTCTCTCTCTCTCTCTCTCTCTCTCTCTCTCTCTCTCTCTCTCTCTCTATGGCGTCTTTCGCTCCTGTCGTGAAGTTTCAGGCCAGTTTTCTTCTAGATAGGCAGCGTCCAGATAGACCAGTGCACAGTATGGTGTAGTGCGGTGTGGTGTGGTGGGGTGTGCCGCTGCGAACATCCACTACTATTTTAGGACTGGCTAGTATCCCCTCAAATTAATCTGCTATTCCGGTTGCCATTTCGCGCTTACATTTACTCTCCATTACGGGAGAGCCAGCGTGGATGATAAGGTAATTACGAGGGCGAATTTGAAAGCCTTTGCGCATAGTTTTATTAGCGATAATAAGGTACATGCAGAGAAGTACAAGTGTAGTACTATTCTACGTACGTTACACTATTTTTACCCTTGGTCGCCACACCGGTTCAGATACTTGTCCCATCGCTGCACTAAATTTCAAATGCCCCTGTGGGCAGTCGGCGATGCACGCGGCCTCCCCAATGTTCAATTATTATTTACTGCCTTTTACGAAACCGCCACCACCTCACACTTCTCAAAACGAGACACCTTTTCCCATATGTGGGCTGCGCTCCCCTGTGGATTTCAATAGAGGGACGTCCCTTCCTCCATGGAAGACGAAACAGATTTCGAGGCTTGTACGCCGTGGACGTGCGAAGCACAAGCGCCATCTTCAACAACTGACAGCAGCGCCGTGCCGCGGAGGTAGCAGCAGATAATGGCGGGCTGGTCCAAGAAAGGTGGGAATTGAATGAATATGCTGACTTCGTGTCTACAGTCGCTATTTCGCCAAAAATAAAAAGAAGGAACAAACATTGCTGATTCTCCCGCGTAGTTAAAAACATTATTTGTGATATGTGGTTAATTAGGGGATTATGCATTTGAATTTCTTGCGCGAGCAATGTGCGCCCGTTCGAGTAGACCCGCTCGACCTAGAATTGGGCTATCCACCTTAGGCAACCTCGTGAAAAAAAATATTCAAAGTGTTTACTGAAACACCCTGTACACGGCGAAGCTATTGCGTGAGTGTATAAAGAGTCGACACACGAGAACACGCGCACGGACGCACATACACACACACACACACACACACACACACACACACACACACACACACACACACACACTATAACGCTGGCGCACATTATAACGCTGGCGCACATGAAATATACCGACCACTAGTGAGCACGACGGACACTTCGAACGCGTCACGGTTTCAGAGGAAGCATGTGCAACACGTGGAGCGCAATTTGAATCAACTCCATCCGCAAGTAGCGTTAACTTCCCCATTACTGTGCAGCCGCGGATGTACGAAGGCGAGTGTTCTAGTTCATGTTTTTTTTTTCCTTCTTTACCACAGCAGACGCCGCGGCTTCCGTGGATGTGCGGAGACCAATGCCACCTGGTGATGATACAGGGAACCCAGCGGCGGTTATGCGCTGGGGTGTTTTTTTTTTTCTTTTTTGCCTATTTGGCGACAGAGCAGCCACGCAGTTGCCTGGGTCACAAAACACGCAGATGTTCGCAAAGTTTGGCGTTTAATTGGCAGCAGATGCCTGCGACCTTCTCCGAAAAAGAAGAAACTGGGCATGAGGCAAGTAGCGTAAGCTGACATTTGTTAAAGGGACACTAAAGCGAAACAATAAATTAGTTTAGGCTAATGAAGCATTCTTTGAGAACCCTGCAGGCAGTTATTTGAAAAAAATAGTTTTGTTGTTAGATGAGAAAATGAAGGTCCTAGTATAGGTATTTGAATTTCACGCCGAAACCCCAGCGCCGCTACGTCAGCGTGACGTCAGGTATTCCAAAGTATGTTTGGCATTTGGGCCGCGTTGGCTGAGTAAAGGTTCTCGAAACTTGCCATGTTTATTATTTGGTTTCTTTAAAACACAATGTAGTCAATCTCTGCCGCTATATATAATTGGTAGGCCCTAGAAGATGCCATCAACATCCAAGACGTCACAGCCCCCAGGTGCGGGAACTTAAGTAGGCGTCGCTACGCGCATTTCGTTCTTGCGCTTTATCTCGCTTATCAAACGTATTATCGTTGTAAGAGTGGTGTTCTTGGTGTTGTAGAACGGTAATTTACTGATGCAGAAGAAATCATTTTTCACTTTAGTGTCCCTTTAAGGAGGGAACTGCGTAGCGACAGGCCTATATGCAACATGAGCTTGTTTGGCGAATTCCGCGCGTCGACTGCTAAAGCGCGACCCAAGGAGGCAATAAAGACATTCCTCGCTGCCCAAGTACCGGATATGTAGTAAAGAGAAGCATTACTTACGTGCTCACTCGAATAATAAAGAAAATTTACCTTCAGCTGTAGTTTATTGGACTCTCCATAGTGCAGCCGAACACGCCCGCTTGTTAGAGTGCGGGCATGTGGCATATTTGGTTACAGTGAAAGCGTGGGGAGGAAATAAGGAGAGGAGACGAAGGGGAATGACACGACCTTGTGCTCAGTGGCCGGCGGGCACGGCATCCTCAGCCGCGCGGGCGGTCTCACCCCTTCTTCCAAGGGGATGGGGAGGCCGGCAGGGTGGCGTGAGGTGGGGATTGCTATACGCTCGTCCGCGGTGTCAGCTACTGAGGTAAGTTCGCGGTAACAGCGTGTGTGGTGTGTATCACACCTCCTAATATGGACAAAGCGGCTGCGAGTAAGGCTCGATGTGACGCTCCCTTGGGTGTGGTCGCCGCTCACACTGGTGGCACGATTCCTCCGCGGCGAAGGGACGGTCTCGTCGTTCGTGGAACGTGAGGGTGAGACCCAAAGCGTAGTGTCCTGCAAGACGGGCTCTGCGGGGACGATGGTTGCGACATGGGTACGATAGTAGCGCGCGTCGTCTGTATGGAAAAAATGCGCTGCATGAGCCTGTCTGCGACAGCTGCTGTAACTCGCGCCCATGTGTCACCCACGCGCTGCCTCTCGCGATGTGCCGATATGCGAAGCAGCCCCGCCGCATTTCACTCCATTTGCAATGTGCCGCGCGAGACATATTGTTCGCGCCAGCTACGCTACTCACGGCGTTATCTTTCTTAGATGAAGCGCGTACCTATATCAGCTTAATACAAAATATTGACATGCGATATGAAACACATATAGTGCGGCGTTCAAATTATGCACTAGGAAATATCGTAATCGTCGGTGAAGTTTTTATTTGTTTTAGAAGTTTTTTTTTAAGGTTTCCTTTTTTTACATTTCGGGCTGCGAAGTTAGGTGCGTGGTTTTCACACAAGCTTAAGCTTCAGTAGACCGCATTTTGCTAATGCAAGGCATCATTGCACCTTGCAGCTTTTTAATTTTTTTTTACGTATAGTTGACGTACCACGTAAGATAGCCTGGTATAGCTGAGTACAATGAGGCATTCGCTCATTAATTATTTGTCGTGCCAGATCTGAGGAATGTTTACGCTCCCGATCTCACTTCCTGAACGCGTGATTTTGGCAGGATTTTTTTTAGAATGAATGCACTTTTAGGCTCTTATTCGGTTGTTGATGTTATCTTTTTAGATCACCTCAAAAGATATGATGAAGATACCGCTGCGCGGTAAAATATTTATAGGAGAGAGACATATCCTATAGAATAAAGAATCGGGGGCCCTGACTCGGCTTTTGATAAGCGTCAGACCGTATATGGAACTACTTGGGCCCCCTCCTCTTTATGAACCATCATACAAGTACCGACTTTGATTCTTCGATTGTCATAAAGGAACTGAAGCGATTCACTAACGATTGGTTACTTATTCCAAATTATTTAAGATTAGGTAAAATGCATCTATCATCGATCTTTTAAATTGTTTAGAAAACTTCATGATGCAGTCAAATGGCAAAATAAATAAAGACATAGCACATGATAACTCAAAGAAGACACGTCCGCCGACACAACCTGTACTGCTTTCCTTGAACGCCCTTTGCTTAATCCTAGCCAAGTACTATTCCCTTAAGCAGAAAATAACTGCTCGTTCTTGCCTGGATCGTGTTCCCCTCTTTCCCTCGCAATTTGTCCAAAGTGGAAAAAAATTGTTGAAAGTTTACCTGACATGTAATTACCCGCAACTTCTCTTGTCTAATGTACTGAGAAGGGTTTGATTAAGGGTGGCTCCAGCTGTCGGAACAGCTTATAGTCGAAGCAAAAGTCGTGAATTTCCTCTAAGTGGTGTGGTGTTGACTAGGCAAACGTACTAGAGCAATAGCTTGCTTAGAGTACCTCTTCGCCTCCGCCTTGGCCGACTAGTTGAATTAGCTCGTGGGTTTGAGGTAACTTCTCCTATATACCATATTGAACTTGCTGCATGATGTAGGGTTGCTACTATCAATGCAATGCTTCATCCTACGATGCCATAAGTTACGTAGCCCTCCTGAAATGAAAAAAAAGAAAAGTCTTACTTTGTTTTCAAACATCATCGTATCATCATCATCATCAGCCTGGCTACGCCCAATGTAGGTCCAAAGGCCTCTCATATACTTCTCCAACTACCCCGGTCAAGTGCTAATTGCGGCCATGTTGTCCCTGCAAACTTCTTAATCTGATCCGCCCACCTAACTTTCTGCCGCCCCCTGCTACAGTTGCCTTCTCTTGGAATCCAGTCCATAACCCTTAATGACCATCGGTTATCTTCCCTCCTCATTACATGTCCTGCCCATGCCCTTTCTTTTCTTGTAACATCTTCGTAACGCATCTGCAAATGGCCGGGGCAGTCGCCTTGCTCGCACAGTTCAAACAAAGAAGCTTTATTTACTTGAAATTGCACCCATAGATACAACGCTTCTGTCTACGACAGCTTAGGGTGCGTAGCCTTCCTGAAAATTAAAATAAAAGCTACGACTCTTTTCTTGTCAAAGCATTTTCTCAATGTATCTGCAAAGATTTGTAATTTGTTACTTACTTCAAAGTTCAGGCACGCAGCTGAAGCCGTACGTCCTGCCATTAGACACTACAAAAATGTTACGCCATGGCTGATTAATGCACAGCTGGATTTCCTTCACAGCATTTGTGCCGCTGCTCTGACATTTTCCATATCAATCCCTAAATGTGTTTTTACGTCAGTTAATGATGTGGCGAATTGCTAGGTTATTATGCTTCATTTGAACTTTGCTTTGACTTTCTCATTCAGGGAGAAATATATAGTCACATATTCGCACTGACGCAGTGTGCGCATGGAACACGAACTGCTCAACACCCTGCTTGTCCAATTCCCACAGGAGGTATGAATTGTTTCATTACTGTTCGCTAGCTATGTTCACTTTGAAAAGAGAATACAGGCAAGTCTTCGCAATTGTAACCTTAGAAATCTTTTTCTTGAAAAAAGAATTGATATTGTTTCGCCCGCAAGCTAAATATTAAAAAGGACTAGTGTACTGATATGTCCGTGGGGTCAAGTAGGAACCGCACTTTTCACTTCAAGCCTACGTGCCCAGGAAAGAAATTTTACTATTTTCACAAAATTTAAGTGCCAAAACCAATATCTGAATATAAGGCACGCATTAGCTGAGGTCTCCTGTTTTTTTTTTTACCACCTGAGGCTGTTGAACCTCCACCTAAATCTAAATACAGGAAGTTTTCGCATTTCTCCGGTATTGACAGTGGCCGGGATTAACCGGCAACCTCTAACACAGAAGCGTCGTGCCATTGTCATTTCGCTACCGCGGATTGTAGACGTGCCTAGGATGCGGTAATACTACGCTCATGGTAATCCTTTGTATTCATTTGCATATATTTCGGTTTTATCAGGTATGATCCCATCAATGCATGTACATAATAATTTAGCGTTCTAATAGGTGCAGTTAGCCAGGCTGCTATACGTGTCGGTGACATTTCGTCCTTTTGGTGTACTATCTTTTCGAGCGCACAATGAAAGAATCCTTCTCCACATCAAAAAAAAAAAGGAATGCAAGAAAGAAAGGAAACAATTTGGCATGTGTTTATGCAGAAGCAACTTTGTTGGTCGATTGTTCCTCAAATGAAACGTCACATTGCAATACAAACGTAGTGTACACAAGAGAGACAATGCGTGAGCACCGTGCACAAAATAGGAGCGGTCGCAAAACTGAATGCTCACCACTGCAGAAAGCGACAAGCAGTAAAAATATAGGAGCAAGATGGGCGAACTATTCTCCGCGTTTGACTTTTTTCTCAAGTGAACATGACCTTTTCAGCCCCGCAGGGACGCCTGCGTGAGCAGGCGTTTGGTGTGTTGCGACACCTCGTACCCCAGCACATGAAGGTCGGACTCTCCCGCGTGCAGCCGTGCGTGGCTTAGCCGTGTCTGGGGAAAGGGGGATCCTGGGGGTTGAGCCGATACCGGTTGTTTGGACCTTTAGGGCCCTCCGGTGGAGGCAACACACCTTTTTGGCCTTTGCTTCACATAGACAGCACCACCAGACTGACCCACCTGGAAGAAATCAGCAGTCGCCATTTCCTGTCGCCCTCTTCAATATTTTGCTTTCTCTCTCGCTGTTCTTTTTTCTTTTCTGTCTTCTTATCACTTCTCCATACTTTCCTATTCTGGGCTGCGAGGGTTAAGCTGGTGGGATTATCCAACCTTGGTTATTTTATATTAGGTTACAGCAGCGACGCATGGATGGCGTCTTTAGGTATTCTTCCAACTTTATGGCGTCCCCTTGTTGGATTCGGTGGTGGGTGGCTACCATCGCCGCCGAAATTTTCAATGCTATATGGGAAGCGACTTTCCACCATTACCTGATCGCTCCCTCAACAGGGAGCGAGCGATGAAACTTTCACGTTTTTCATGAACCCAAAACAATCTTTTCCTAAGTACCACGTTGTGCACAGTAAGCACAATACCAAAACAGTGAGAATGATCGCACCATTTGTTGTAGCGAAATGTCCCACAGAAGCAATTGGCCCAGGCTATAATGTAACGAAGAAGGGAAGTGGCAATCTTCTTCTCGAACTTCGCGAGAATGTACAATATGACATGCTCTCGAAATTTGTAGCATTTGGGGACATTTCAGTCTCAATTGGTTCCCACAGATCCTTGAACACAGTGCGCGGAGTCGTCTCAGAAGATGATCTTCTTGTAACTGAGTGAAAGCGAACTACTAGAATGATGGCAAGGCCAGAACGTAGTAAAAATGCAAAGGATAACATTAAGGCGAGCTGACAAGCAAATACCGACCAAACTCATAATCATTACAACGATGAATGTAAGGAAGCGCGAAAAAAACAGAATAAGGCTTGGAATCAGCTTCATGACTCTCCGACTACCGAAAACCTTGTCAGATTTGAGAAAATAAAATCAGAATGTAGATAAACGCGCCGCCGCGCCAAAAAGAGATGGTTGGCAAAAATACATTTCCGGAATTAATTCTTATACAGACGAAAGAAAAGCCTGCAACAGGGTAAACAAATTAAAAGGCCGTGAAACTCACCCTCTATTATAGTAAACACAAGGAGACAATCTTGAGGACCAGGCTGATAGACTAGGAGCACATTTAAAGCACATCTCTAGTACATCTCCTTACACAGATACATTCCTAGAATACCAGTGACATGCAGAGCAGCTGACTCTGGGTCGGAAAGGCACATCCAGTGAAGTATACAATCGTCCATTTAGAATGGCTGAGTTCCAGGCCTCACTGAACTGTTGCAACAAGTCCGCTCCATAATGTACGAGATGATCTGACACTTAAACCCCGAAACCTGACAAGCACTACTGTCACTCTTCAGTTCCATGTTCTCTGCCGGCTACATTCCGTTCGTCTGGAAAGAAGCAATCGTAATCCCTATTCTCAAAGAGGGTAAAGACCCTTCCTCATCCAGCAGTTATAGACCTATAGCCCTGACAAGTTGTATTCGCAAACATTTTGAGAAAATGATTAACCGTCGCCTTATCCATTTTCTTGAAAGCAACAAGGTGCTCGACCCCTTACCGTGAGGCTTCAGGGAGGGTACATCCATAAAAGATCACCTTGTCCGCATCGAGACAAATATCCCTGATGCCTTTGTCCACAAACAGTTTTTCTTGTCAGTATTTTCAGATATACAGAAGGCATATGACAACCTGGCGCTTCGGAATCATCCGTGATCTGTCTAAAATGGGAGTTCGAGGCTACTTGCTGAACATTATTCAGAGTTACCTCTCCTATCGTACGTTCCGTGTTAGAGTGGGTAACGTACTATCTCGTCCTTTTACGCAGGAGGCTGGTGTTCCACAAGGTGGTGTGCTGAGCTGCACTCTATTTATTGTCTAAATGAACTCGATTTAGACTGTCATACCACGTACTATGTTTTACTCTGTATATGTTGCTGACATCCAGATAGGTTCCAAATCATGTAATATAAGTATCTACGAGCGAGAACTACAGCTTTGCATAAATATATTGTCTAAGAGTGCGGACGAAAACGCGTTTAAGCTAAATCCTCAAAAAAGTATATGCGCCCTGTTCTCCAACAAGAGAGGCATACTGGCGGATCCCGCAATATATCTAAATGGAGAACGGCTATCTGTGAGCCATGAAAAGAAATTTGTAGGGATCGTTTTAGACAGTAAGCTAACTTTTGTACCACACTTGAACTATATGAAGGTAAAGTGTCACAAGACTGTGGATCTGCTGAAGCTCTTGTCACGCACGTCTTAGGTAAGTGACAGGAGATGCCATATAAAGTTGTACAAAGATCTAATATTAACACGGCTTGACTACGGAACAATAGTCTATAATTCTGGTGAACCCAGTGCTCTGAAAATGCTAGATCATATTCTCCGTATAGGCAGCCACCATGCTACGGGCGCCTTTAGGACTAGCCCTGTTCAAAGCCTCTATGTCGGACCTAACGAATAGTCATTGCACTGCCAAAGGACATATTATATTTCTCCTACGCCCTGAAAGTTAACTCAGATATTAAACATCCTTGTCATTCTATTATTTGCGACTTGTCCACTGCTAGGCTGTTTCGTAACCGTCCAGCCACTAGGCCTCCGCTGTCGCTCCGGTTGGAAGCACTCTCAGAAAAAACAGAGATCCCTCTTTCAGAGAATGTCCTAATGGCCCCTACATAGCTTCCACCGCCTTGAGAGTGGCAGACTATTCAATGTGACATCTCTTTCTTAGAAATATTGAAACGAGCCCCGGAGGCACACATATATTGGCATTTTCTGGAACTTAAGGAGAAGTACTCCGGTGATAAATTTTACTGAGATGCTTCGAAGTCTCCTTCTGGTGTTGCTTACGCAGCTTTTGGACCCTCATTTTCAACATCCGGACCACTAAACTCACACACCGGTATCTTTACAGCGGAAGCATACGCTATACTTAAGGCTATTCAACACATAAGCCTCACAAATGTCGCTAAGGCTGTTGTCTTCCGAGACTAATTAGGTGTCGTGAGAGCTCAAATCAGCCTACGAAAACACAAGAACTCCGTTTTTAATGAACTATATGCCTTGTTGTGCTCCGCAAATATGTGCAACCAAGTGATCGTGTTATGCTGGGTACCTGGCCACAGGGTTATAAAAGGCATTGTAGCAGCTGACAAAATGGCTAGGTCAGTGAGTTTTAGCGACACAGATGTAAATATCCCCATCCATTCCACAGACCACAGGCCTTTTCTGGGCCGTAAATTGAGGAATCATTGGCAGGGTGAGTGGGATACACAAGCATAGAATAAGCTTCACATTATAAAACCAAAACTGGGTAACTGGATAAGTGGGAAAACAGCATGGTACAAGGAAGTACTTCTTTGCCGATTAAGAATAGGCCGCAAATACGGTACTCACTCTTATCTCTTGACAGGGGGCGTTCCTCCGACTTCTATTAGGTGCCCCAATTGTCTGACACTCCTCCATGTTCTTATTCAGTGCCCTGGAATAGAAACAGAGAGGAAAAAGTATTTCCCTTCTGCATATCGCAAAAATATACCCCTTCACCCTGATTTTTTTAGCGATGAACCGCCTTTTATTCTGCAAATAGTCTTAGATTTTTTTTAGCCAAAGCCGTCTCCATGAAAATCATTTGGCCAGGCATTCAAGGGCTCTCTTTAAAATCTCGTGTCACTGTTATGTTTTGTTACATCATGTTTTAACTAAAGCCCATTGCCATTGCCCACATAATTACCTAGTCAGCGTCATTATTTTAGCACCTATATATTCTACGCCACTTACAGCGACAGGTTTTACGCCCTTTTACAGCCATGTCACATCTACCGCGAGGAATTCATTGTGCACGCCATCCACAATACGTCGTCAACATTACCACTTGTAGTGGCGCTCCTTGGCCAAACCTGGCCCTCATATCATCACCTTTTCAGAAAGATGAAGCGTCATCGCATTCCGCGTTGCTCACGTTACGTGAAATATCCAGCGCCGATTTGTCTTTCACAGGTAGTCAACCTTCTCGGATGGCAAGCCTCTGGAAATAAAAAAGTACGACAAGGCGGACAGCAGTAGTCCGTGCTCAAGATAACAAAAAAAGGAACCTGGAGAGAATACACAAGAACTCAAATCAACTCAACTTTATAGCTTCCCAAAACTCATATATTGTGAAGAAACCAGAAGAAAGAAAAGGGAAATATTGCTATTACGAAGTATGAATACATAAGCTTCTTTAAAAAAGAACCAAAGAAACAAAATGCGAGGACGCCTAAGCACTTTTATGAGTTGTTAATGCGAAAACGTGAAAATTCATTTGCACGCCCATCAGCGGTTCCTCTATATTGGCGCAGCGAGTAATGCACCAAAGCCGAACGTGCTACGGGAGCCATCAAGCAGCAGCCTGCAGGTGCTAACGACGCATGCCACCGACGTCCTGCACGAAGAGAGACTCTCCCCTCACGCAACACCTGGCGTGCTGGTGGTACTTTTCTACTGGTGGCACACAGCAGGTGGTACAGAGCAGGTGGTACTTTTCTCCCGTTCTGCTTCGTCGAAGCGCGCTCCAGCTGTGGCGTCGCCGCCAATGCGAATTCAAGGGTCCGATTTGAATTCTAGGGTTTTGCGTACCAAAACTACGATTTGATTGTTGAGGCATGCCGTAGTGGGGACTCCTATTAATATCGAGCACCAATGAATGTTTAACGTCTCCCCAATGAACCAACGAGGGCGTTTTTTTTGCACTTCGTCCCGTTCGAAATGCGACCGCCGTTGTCGGGATTTGATCCCGCAACCTCATGCTTAGCTGCGCAACACCACAGCCGATAAGCCACCGCGGCAGATCTAGAGGCGCAATCGGATATGCTTTTTCGAGAGAGAACGCGTTCAGTTGCTCCAACATCACAAAGTGGGTGGTGCGCAAAATTAATGCGAACAATAGGGAGAGAGCAGCCACTTGGCAAGCGATTGATTCGCGGGAGGTTGACGTGCCTCGTTTGTCATCTGGTTGCACACAGTATACTACGAAACGATACGTCTTTCACCATGTAATGAATAAAATTTTATATGAAAGAAAGCTACGTTTTCTTCACTATAAATTTCTCCGCATGGTCGCTTGGGGGCGTCGCGCAAAGCGAAAAGAAATAAGAATAGCCCACTTTTAACGAAACAAAATGTCATCCCACCAGTAGATTTTTCTTCGACCCCCTCCGCCGGGTTCTCCTGTCATGGTGTTTTGTTTCGTTGTCGGCTCTTCCTAAGCCGCGGCGCTGTTCTCGTGCTTCCAAATTCCGTGGCTCAAGGTCGTGGATGTCAACAACTTGAACTGAATTTATTTAGAGACAGACATTAGCAGTTGCACTAAGTATATAGAAAACAAGTAAAAGGAGTCCACATTAACGAAAGCGGCTGAGCAAAGGCCTCACGCAGTCCGTCGCTCCGATCGGGCACTTGACGAGATCCGTCCATATTCTCCGGAGTCTCACACCGCACTGCCCGCTCAGCCGCGCACTTTCTCACCCACAGCCGTGGGACTACGTGGCCGGCTTCCATAACTCACACCAACGGTGGGCACCCCTCGAATATTATACCACTAAAGCTGCCACTGTTCGCCTAGCGGAATATTCGCATCTAAAATGAAGACACACTGTGATTACTTGAAAAAGATTATCGTCTGTGAGAGAGTAAAGGGTTTCACATGCTTCCATTTAAATATGCGATCAGTACTTAATAAAGAAGATGATGTACAATTGTTACAGCAAAATTTCAATTTCCAATTTGAGATTATATTGTTGACGAAACTTGGTTCGCGTCAGAGAGTGATGTCATAATGGACGCAGACTACGCAACATTTTTCCTGAACGGGACAACCAGACATGGAGGTGGATTATAAATGCTCATAAAGCAAACTATTGAGTGCGAATTGCTCGACACATTGTCTTCTATTACCGATGACACTGAAAGCCTTGTTGTGAGGTGCAAAAAGAAAGAAATACGCCTTTGAGGTGATGTACCGTCCACCTAACAGAAGTTCATCCACTTTCATTTAATTCTGCAAACCAAAATAAACTGAGACTTATCCTAGGTGGAGATTTCAATATAGAAACGTTAAAAGTATCAATAGCACAGAACAATTTTAAAACAACATTGCTGTCAGATGGCTTCACTAACGTAATCAAAGCGGCGACCCGTACAATGCCTGATTCAACTACTATCATTGATATTTTTATTACTAACCTAGATTCAAATGATACATTAGGAAGCGTTCTAACTTCACACATGAGTGACCAATTACCAATTTTTTTGCTGAACAAATTTTATAAAGCTGTCAGAAAATAATCTATTGATCCCAAGGCTTGAACCATTAATCAAAATACATTAGAAAGCTTTGGCAGGGTATTAAATAGTATAGGTTGGGCTAATGTATATAACTCAAAGGTGCCTGACGACGCATACGAAGCATTTCTACCATTATTTAAAGAAGCCTACAATCCATCATTCCCTTTGGTTTCAATCAAAAAAGCAAACCGGTGACGAAAATCTTTGATAAAAACCACTGCCTCAATATAATAAAAAGGAATAATAATCTTTCGAAATTTCTTGACCACACGTAATCCTGCAGACTTGAAAGAATTTGCACAACACAGGAACAAAAATTACTCTAAGCTACGTAATCCAAAGCACAGTTATCTGTTCAATTTCTTCCAGACTAATCGTAACAACAAAGCCGATGTTGTATGGAGGAAAGTTAAACAACTTCTAAAGTGGCCCTGTGCACATCAAAACACTACAGAAATATTTTAATGACAAACCTGTTTATGGTTACAACCACGCTGAAGCCTTTAATAACTTGTTTGTAAACAAGGTCAATAGTTCTTGCCTCCCTGGTGCTACAAGGATGGTCCCCAGGAACATAATCACTTTTTATCTTACACCAACAATTGAAGCAAAGGTTCATGCAATATTCGCTTCGTTAAGCAATACCACGTCATGCGACATAGAGGACATACAAATAAAACCTAGTAGATATTCGCTTGTCTTAATCTCAGCACCAATGACTCATGTCTTTAATTTAGCTCTTTTTACGGGAGACTTCCTAAAAAGATGCAAGTATGCAAAGTGATTATATTTTCTAAATATCGGCGGTGGGGGTACAAACACAACTTGTTGAACTGCCGCCCAGTTTCTATTTTGGCCGTATTTTCCAAAGGCTCGGAAAAGATAATGCGTGACCAAATCTAGCAAAGACCGCTCAATATGGCTTTCGCAAGAGAAGGTCCCCTCAACAAGCGCTTTTAGTTCAAAAATAAATTACACTCAAAGCCTCTGAAGAAAAGGAGGTGATAGCTTGCTTGTACAACAATTTTTAAAAGGCATTATTCCGTCTAAACTACTCAACGTTGCTAAATAAACTAGAACTTTACGGAATACGAGGCTTGCCTTTAACACTTATAACTTCCTATCGGTCATACCACATGCAAAGTATAGCTATAAATAATACTCTACATTTCAAGCAATAAGCACTCGGGTTCCCCAAAGCAGTGTTCTCGGGTCACTGTTGTTCATTTTCTAAGACAATTATATTACTTGCATAAAGCAAAAAGCAACATATATCTTGTACGCAGATGACATAACACTTTTACTTTGTCATAGTGATTGCAAGCCGCTTCAACTGGAGATAAATGAAACCCTTGAAAATTTGAGCGCGTAGAGTACATTGAACTCATGGAAAAAAATACTGCCATTCCGCATAACGCAATCCTCGTAACACTGGACATCAGCTCTCTTTATACTAACATACCGCATGCCGATGGGATTGCAGCAGTCCTTTAGACTTATGAATATTCTTATTTTGAGAAACCTGTTGGTAAATAAACCCTGAGGTTGTTGTTAAAGCTTATTCTCGAGCTCAATAATTTTGAATTTAATAATTGTCATTACCTTCACATTAGTGGTACGTCAAGGGAAACACGAATAGGCCCAAATTGCGCTAATATCTTCTTGGGTGTTCTAGAAAATATTTTTTATTCAATACTAACCTGCAGCCTTTCCTTTATAAGCACTTTATTGACGATATCTTCTTAAGTTGGGCTCAGGGGGAGGCTAGCCTGGTAAACTTCACAGAAGGGTTCAATCGCTTTCACCCTTGAATAAAATTTTCGCACAATTACTCGTCAACTTCGGTCCACTTTCTGGACGTAACATTTACACTATCGCAACGTAAATTGTTGACAAAACTTTATCGCAAGCCTACTGATAAAAACCAGATTCTACATTTCTGGAGCAGCCATGTGCGACATTGCAAAATCGGTATCCCCTCCAGTCAGGCTCACCGCTTCAAGCGATTGTGTTCGGATCGCAAAGGTGTCGCTTCAACGAAAATCGTCGAGCAGTCCAAAAACATAACTGTTGTGGTACTGCTGAAAGACTTCAATATTTTCAAGCCAAATGTATCTCGGTGTGACGTATTTGGGGGTATTTGGAGATCGCTGGGAGATGCCTTCATCCTGCAGTAGACACAAAAATATGCTGCATCTTCTCCTCCTGATGATTATGACGATGCATCGCTTCTCAGTATGCCCATGCTTCATAAGTCAAGCGAGTGACCTAAGAACACATTAGCGTACAAACTTTCATTAAAAGCCACAATCGACCAGGGCCGATTCATGAGAGTTCAGCGCGCATAAAAGCACAAGATGTGTGATGGTAATGTGTGAATATAGAAGCCCATACAAGACTACTTATATTGTGGTCCAATTTTATAGGTCGAGAATGCGGCACTACCCGTCATTGCTCACATACAGAGTCAGTACGCGTTAAAAAAGGGCCCGTCGCTAGAACCAGCTACCAAAGTGTGAGAAGAAGGTAGGAAAGCTGCGCATAAAAAAGCTATATGGACATTGACATCGTCTCCGTTAGGCACTGGTAATAAGTAAAACATTGAATGTGTGATGAATTCTAATGATGGAAAACCCGCAACTTTTTTTCAATTGGCTGATGTGGCACATTTAAAGGTACTAAACCGAAAACATCATTTTGTTTGTACAGTCATCAGTGACTTGAGTTACTTTAAGCAACTACCACTTATGAAACCTCACTGAATATTGTTCCAGTATAGTAGTCGCAAGGTAATAGCAAGGCCTTCAACTTTATGTCATCAGTATCGTTCCGTAATGTCTTTTTCACAATATCATGAACAATCATTATTCCACAGGCAAGTACAAGATGAAGCTCAATGTTATTGTATTTTTCTTCTGGGCGACGCTCCTTGAAGGTATGTACGGCAGTAGCTCCGGCAATATATTAATCCCATCAATAGCATTAAAGTATTAGTAACCCTTTAAAAATATCGTTTCAAGAATGCACGTTGGCGGAACTAGGCTACTGAAAATTGATGCGCTATAACAGCTAGCTTACGGAGACTGGGAGTGTACGCAGTGGGTACAACTTACTGGCCATTGTAGAGAAGTGTCTCTCTTTCTTCGCGTTATGGCGAGGGTGTAGCTGAGGAATGGGAGTTGACGTGACGATCACATAATAACGACTACCCCTTACAAACATTTTCCAAGTTTTTAATTACACTTATTATATTTTTCTACAAAAACAGCGTTGTGTGCAAATAAAATTTTTACAAAGTATTGTTACTCAATTTCTTCAGTAGAGTGGACAGCCTGTAATAAGTGAAAATTCCGTTTCAATGAGAATTGAACGCCTGTTCAGTCACTAAAAAGAAGCTTGTACGCTGTCCCCACTTAAAGAGTCGAGCTTTCTGTGCTGTTTGCTTTGATAAACGATAATTAGCATTTATGTTCACGGCGATATCTCAATTTCTCCAACGTTTAGTCTAGCACGAAAGTGGTGAGTTGATGCTAAACGTTACCGTGCGTGGACCAATGCTGGTTGTCTGCGTAGCGCACAGAACACACTGGGAGAGGTGTTTGCTTGGGACATTTTTGTGCGCCATATTTCATATCCTTTCGGAGGGCTGAGCATTATCATTGCCTCCCATTGCATCATGGCAGAAGTATTAAACTTGAGTTGCATTGTGGGGCTGTACGTGCCAAAACCACAATAGGATTATGAGGCATGCCGTAGTGGCGGACTCCGGACTAATCTTCACACCGCGGTGTTCTATAACGTGTCACAAAATCTCAGTGCACATGCGTTTTCTATTTCGTTCCTGTCGAAATGCAGCTGCCGCAGTCGGGATCAAATCTGTGACCTCGAGACTTGAATTGAATATTCGGCGCCGTACGAAGCAGAACATGTTGGACTGGATATACTCAAGGACGTCTTACGATTGCAAGGGTGGCAACATGTGTGGTGCAACCACGAATTCGAGTGAACTAGCAACATCTCCACTTGTATTCGTGTCGCAATGCTTTCCGAGTTCTTTTTCGCAAGGTCGCCCATATTCGGCCTATGAAAACCAGCAAAATGGTGCCACGCAGTGTTGAAAACATCATTCTAAAATTAGAGCAAGTCGGATTTAAAGTTTCGTTGTTGTTTGTGACAATATCACCGTGAACAGAAAAAGCAGTGATAATGTTTTCAGAGCCACACAAGCTTCGCGTTGTACACCGCCACCCTGCAGAACAATCACGACCACTGTTCTATGTGGTGAAGGCTGCACATTTTAAGATCATTCGTAATAATTCGATTAAGCAGGATCATCCGGGCGTTTACCTTGTTTATCGACACTTTGACCTACATTCTTAGAGGGTTAATCCTGAGCGGACCATGACAGCTTCATTCGCAGACCTTCGCAAGCTCCACATGCAGGTTGCGTGAATTTTTTTTTATTTTTAATGTTTGTCAACATTTCTTTAGTATTTAAGAAACCTCTAAGTTTCTTAATGCGAGTAATTTGGGACGTCAGAGGATTAAGCTAGCTCTTCAAATCTCTAGCACACAGGTTTTTGAGGCTCCTGCCACTCACTGCAATTCAGGATTTATCTATCATGCGCAGGGAACGGCAGACATCATCAGAATAATAATTCTGTTGTGCAATATAGTTAACGTCAGGACACGAAACAAAGGCTTTCATCACCGAACAATGTTTGAAAAGACAATCTCTGGTTTAGAGTATGACCCTCTGCTTGAACTTTACTGTTCATATGTTACGTGGCTTGAATTCTGGGAGTTTTATAGATACGGCAATGGTGTGTGCGTCAACTAAGGAATTGTTTACTGCATTCAGGCTGTCTGCATATTCAGTTTGAGAATTCGCGAAGTACTGTATTGGAGAGCTTGCGCAAAAGAATGTTCTTCTAGGGAAAATTCAGACGGACTCTTCCGTTGTTGGGCCAGCGCAGGCAGATGGCAGGTGGTCACTACCATATACCTGTCCACCAGCTTTATGAAACTGAGGGAAAGACGCGGCTTCGGAATCCTCACCCAGTGATGGGGTTTTACGTGCGGAAAGCACGATCTGAAATGAGGCACGCCGTAGTAGGGGACTCGAGCTCTTCAACGTCCTAAATCTAAGAACACCCATCTAAGCCGCCATCAAAATACGTCCGCCGTGGCCGAGATTCGATCCCCTAACCTCGTGCTTAGCAGCCCAACAATATACTCCCTAAGCAACCAGAGCGCGTGCCTTGAGAGACCTTAAAGACGCAAATATTGCGAATGATCCCAGCGCCTCTTATACCTTAACAATGACAAGCGCATATCTCGACGGACTAACCGCGCAGGTGCTAGTCATTGCGTACATTGGCGGCTACTGTGAGTACAATGCACTTAAAGGACGAAAGGGTGACATTTGCAAAGTCAGCTTACGTTTGCCAATATGCGATGCTGAGATGAAGTCAGACATGCGTCCACTAGTATTTCAATCAGATCCCGGTGCTTTAAAGTTTCCTTCTGTTTCGATGACAAGTATTTTTATCTATGGGCAAGTTGTAGTGAGCAAGCGTGTAGTGTAGTACAGTTGCATTATATTCTTCCAAGAGTGCAAACAGAGGCAAATCGTCAGACACTTAACAATGACGACGTGTTCTAATGGCCACACACGTGACTTGCTTATACGTTTGGTTGCGAACTATGCTTCAAATAGTCTGTTGAATAACATGTCCAAACGACTGAACGCAGATATGGTGTGTCTTCCTCTTCTTCTCCTTCGTCTTTTCGCGCTGTTCTCGTGTCGAGTAATCCCAGACTAGCCCAAGCCTCCACGGTGTTTCAACGGAACGATGTCTATCGCACTGTAAAGGAAGAGAATGCCGAAAGAAGCGAAAGGCAAGCGTACTTGACGAGGAATAGTTGTTTTTACGATGTGGTTACTGTTGGTGTATTCGTTTGCTACACTATGTTTCATGTTTTATATGACAGGCGTCAATTGTTATTAAAACCAGCAATATTTTGTGTCATGTTTGCAGCGTTGTACCCCCGCTTTGCACCTTTAGCATTTTTTTATTTCTTGTATTGTCGTGATGTTTGTGCTCTGTATTAAGGTGTTCCGCAATGGCAATATGGAATGCGCTGCTTTTCGCTTAATGGGTCGTTGTATATTTCACTACGCAAAAAAAGCTTCTTTTCAACGTGCATCTTGCCGCTGTTGCGAGAAACTGGGAAAATGTAAAGCTTCACGGTTTCCATAAACGCTAGTGCTATTTTAGAATGCGCCGGTTTTCGTTGCATTATAAAAAGGAATGTGCTTAGATGCTGCTGATTTACGTTTCGCGAAAAACGACGAGTTTGCGCTGGAGCCCTAGCTGCACCGTCCTTGAAGCGTGCAAAACTGGCCGAGCGAGCCGAGCGAGCCGACCGGGAGGGAGCCGGCGAGTAGTGACGTAACCTACGTTATCTCACGTGACGCGCAGGACTGAAAACCTATCTACGAGGTGTTGACAGTAGATTGCACAATGGGTTAATGTAAAACACAGCCAAGGATTCGACCGTCACAAATTTTCAACTAACTTGTTTTCAGGGAGGAGAACAGTGAAAAAAGCCTTCAAATAAGTTGGCTGTGGTGCTGGAGGTCCAAAAAGTACAAAAATTAGTTTTCGAGCTGCAATTTTTCTTTGTATATTAGTTTTTTAATTTGCGATTATTCAGTCTATCGCAGAACATACTTAAGCTAAGTAAAATTGTGTCGGATATGGGGCAATTAGTGAAGAATAAAAAAAGCCGTGAGTACTTAAAAGCCATAAAGAACTCCAACTAATTATAGAGAGCGTTTTTTTATTTTGGTTTATATGAATGGTCTAAAATTTCTTCAAAAATTAGTTAGTCAATTGTGAACAGTGGGTGTCTTTATGACCGAGGTGAAACGTAATTCGTGCAAGTTATTGACGCATGTGTTATATATTGTAAAAAATATATGGCTCACAATTCCATCCTTATTTAAGGAACATGCACTAGTGCAGGATTGTCTACATGATAACTAAGTCTACAGTGATGGTAAGGATCGGTACTTGAAGCTAACGTAAACTTTAGATGCTTACTCGTTCGCCCATTGTTCATATGTTATCTGTAGCGCCCTACATTGCTTACTCGTCCGTGTCTTTTTTTAGCGCAATTCCCTTCTTTAAGTATGTACGACCGACTCGCCCAACAACGTGCTCGCCAGTGTCAAACCGAACTGAAAGGGAGAAATTGTCATCCACCCGGCTGTAGCATGAAGCTGCCTAAAAAATCTTACAGGTTTCTGAGAAATAATTTCATATTAAAAAAAAATCCGTCAGAAGCATTTGTAGGAATATCCGTATTTTCAATGAGTGATGTCAGCATTGCTTGTACTGAAATATATCTGACTTATTTTTCTGTAAGAAGCCGAATTAAACAAAATTGTATCACATGTGAGACAATTTGCAAAGATTTTGAAAAACGCGGCGAGCACTTACAAACCATAAAGAACTCCATACTGAAATACGGAACGCTCTTTTTGTATTGTTTTGTATAACGGTCTAAAATTTGTTCAAACATCAATTAGTCCATGGTTCTTTAGAGTCTACATATTACGAACAGCAGGTGTGTTTCTGACGAAGGTGAAATGTAATTGGTATAAGTTATTGATGTGTCTGGTCTATATTGTAAGGAAGAAATGGCCCACTAATTTTTGAGTATTGAAAAAACATGCACTACTGTCACATTTCTCTTATATACGATAACTTATCCTACAGTGGTAGTAAGCAGATGAAGCTAACGTAAACTTCAAATGCTTACTCGTTTCCCATTGTTCATATGTTATCTATAGCGCACTTGATTGGCGGTGTCAGACAGAACTCAAAGAGAGAAATTGTCATTCACCCGACTATAGCATGAAGCTACCAAGGAATGCCTCAAAGGTTTCTGAGGAATAAAGTTTCTTAATAAAATAAACATTCTTCAGGAACATCTCTAAGAAAATCCGTATTCTATATCAGTGATGTCAGTATTCCTTATGATGAGAACGTAGACGATTTATTTGCCTGTAAGCAGTCAAATTAAGGAAACGTTTGTGAGATGTGAGGCAATTTCTAAAGACTCTGAAAAAATTGGAGGACGCTTAAGCTTCGCCTTCAAGAGTGGAACGCGACAGCGTTGCCGTCGACCCGCCAAGGGGTGTAAGACAATGCGCTCAGACAGTGATCACTTACGAGGCGCCCCGCATCGGACTCTGCGCCCACCTATCACGCGGTGAGCGTCGAGCAACGCAGCGTTCGGCGCGGCAACGAAACGCGCGCCTGAACAAACGGAACGAAGCAAAGAACTCGGTGTCTCGGAGGGGGAAACGATCTACGCCAGCCAAACGTCGTGATCGGCACGGGCAGAGAGATAGATAGATAGTAATCTAAAGAAAGGAACGGCGCTTGATTCTGCAACCCGTGTGGGAGCACGGCGAAGCGTCGTCAGGGGAGAGGGAGTCGGGGACGCGAGGCGCCTGGCACCGGTCCGCGCACAGCCCCAATGCGCGCGCGGCTCGCCACCTGTCGGGGCAGCGCCGTACATTGAGAGGAGGGGGTCTATTGTTTCCCGCAAGATGGCTCTGCGTGTGTGGTAAGCGCAGAAGAAATGTAGCGGAAACGTACTTCGCTATTCGTGTAAATGCGACTTCTGTAAGTTACATGCTCATAATTACCGATATACACCGCAGTATAACTTTCTACGGCTCGTTTCTAAGGCAACACCGCATTCACTAGACGCGCTTTTGTACCGCATTCAAGCATCGAACTCGTGGCTGAGTGGTAGCGTCTCCGTCTCACACTCCGGCGACCCTGGTTCGATTCCCACCCAGCCCATCTTGGAAGTTGCTTTTTATTTATGAAGTGCCTGCCATGATTTATCGCTCACGGCCAACGCCGCGGACGCCGACGCCGACACCCGACACCGACGCCGACGACACCGGCTTTTCTGCGACACGAGCTCCTTAACGCTATCGCGTTAAAACGCGGTGAGTACTTACGAACGATAAAGAACTCCAAATTGACATAACTAATGCTTTTTTTATTTTATCTTTATTTGCGGTTCAGTATTTGTTCTAAAATCAATTAGTCCATTGCGTCTTACAATTTGGCAATTTCGAATAGTAGGTGTCTTTGTGACCAAGGGGACTTTGGGACGTATTTGGTGTAAGTAAGTAAGAAATATATGGCCCACAATTTCTTTCTTACTTAAGGTAAGTGCACTAGTACCACATTTTCTATACGATAACATGTCCTGCAGTGGTAGTAAGCAGATGTAGTCGAAGCTAATGTAAACGCGAGTTTCTTACTCGTTTGCCCATTCTTCATATCTTATCTATAGCGAAATTTACTAGCAGTGTCAAACCGAACTTAAAGGGACAAATTGTCATCGACCCGACCACAGCCTCCCCGCAGGGGCGTCTGCGTCAGCAGGCGTTTGGCGTGTTGCGACACCACGGACCCGAGCACACGAGGGTTGGACCCTCCCGCGTGTAGCCGTGCGCGGCTTAGCCGTTTCCGGGGAAAGGGGGATCCTGGGGGTTGAGCCGATGCCGGGTGTTCGGACCTTTAAGGCCCCCCGGCGGAGGCAACACACCTCTTTGGCCTCGGCTTCGCGTAGACGGCATCCCCGGACTGACCCACCCGGGGGGAAATCGGCAGTCGCCTTTTCGTGTCTCTCCCTCCTCGAACCTTCGTCTTTATCTCTCACTTTTTGACCTTTCCTGTCTCCTTCTCTCTTCTTTTTTTACTTCCTTTCTCCTGGCGGCAAGGGTTAACCCTGTGTGGCTATCCTACCTTGGGTACACCATATTCGGTTATAGTGACGGCGTACGACTGGCTTCGTGCAGACTTGTACGCAAGCTCTGCCGCGTCCCCTCGTTGGGCTCCGTGGTGGGCGGTCGGCGCTGTTGCCGAATGCATACATTTTTTCATGGAAACTTCTTTCCCCTCCCTTACTGATCGCCCTCAGAAACGAGGGCGCACCGAAGATGTCTTCAAGTTTTTTGGACGCCAAACCCAGAACTTTCCCCGCTTCCATGTTATTCATTCCGAAAAGCCAAACAAAGCAGTGCGAAACATCTCACCATTCCTTGTTTCAAAGTCACTAACTGATATTTTTGGTCCAGGCTACAAAGTGTCGAGGATGGCAAGCGGTGACCTCCTCTTGGAGCTCCGCGATGTAAAACAGTATGAGAAACTACCGCAACTAGTATCATTTGGAGAGACCCCCATCACAGTAACCCCGCACCGAACAATGAACACCACCCGTGGTGTTGTGTCAGATGATGATTTGCTTGAGCTCACTGAGGCTGAACTCTTGGAGGGCTTCAGCGAACAAAATGTCATAAATGTCAAAAGAATCAAGATAAGGCGCGAGGGTAAAGAAATAGCGACCAAGCACCTAATCCTTACCTTCAATTCAAGTGTCCTGCCCGAATCAATCGAGGCCGGGTACATCAAGCTCCATGTAAGACCGTATGTGCCAAATCCCTTGAGATGTTTCAAATGCCAACGTTTTGGCCACAGCTCGCAGAGCTGCCGAGGCCGCCAAACATGTGCGAAATGCAGTGCCCTTGAACACGCAACTGAAGAATGTAAGAACTCTCTACACTGTGTAAACTGTGATGGGGATCACGCCGCGTACTCACGGTCGTGCCCCTCCTGGAAGAGGGAAAAAGAAATTGTAACCATAAAAGTAAAAGAGAATATATCGTTCAAAGAGGCACGAAGGCGGGTAGCATACCTGCCAAAGAAAAGCTTTGCCGAAGTGGCGCGTCAGGGGGCAGCGTCACAACGGCCTCCGGCGGCTGTCCGACCCACAAGCAGTGAGTCGGCAGTCACGCCATCTGCCCCCCCGACGGTTGCAGCTAGCGCTGCTCCGTCAACCGAGGAGAAGGAACCATCGACCTCGAAGGTGGGCGCAGCCGAGGCTGCCTCAACTTCCCATGTCCCTTCCTGCGCTGGCAACGGCCGGCGTAGCCAAATCCCTCTGGGAGCCCCATCAACCTCCGGACTGGTGGGCGCAGGGGTCTTGCCCTCCAAGGCGGGCCTCCCTCTGAAATCTTCCCGCTCGCAAGAGCAAGTGTCCGGCGCCTCACAAGAGGCAATGGACACTGCACCCATCCTCAAGGCGCACCAAGCGCCTAAGGAGCGGCGAGGCTCCCTCGAACGCTCCAGAAAGAACAAAACCCCTATTACAGGGCCTCGAAAAGGTTCTGTAATCTAAGGCATCCCGTCCGTTTCCGTAAACACAGCACCAATTTATTTTAAATATGGATACACAAATCATTCAATGGAACATTAGAGGTCTCCTTACAAACCTTGATGATTTGCAAGAACTCATCCACAAACATAATCCAAAAGTGCTGTGTTTACAGGAAACACATTTAAAATCCAGACACGCAAACTTTCTCCGTACGTATGTTACGTTTCGCAAAGATCGCGATGATGCCATCGCATCATCGGGTGGTGTTGCGATTCTCACTCATAAAAGTATAGCATGTCAACCTTTACAGCTTCGAACGCCCCTTGAAGCAGTGGCGGTGCGAGTTGTTCTGCTAAACAAACTCATCACTATCTGCTCGCTTTATATACCCCCGCATTACAAATTACCTAAACATGAATTTCAGTCCTTTATAGATGAACTGCCAGAACCCTATGTTGTTCTTGGCGACTTCAATGCGCACAGCTCCCTGTGGGGCGACTCTCGTATAGATGCGAGAGGTCGTCTTGTTGAACAGTTCCTTTTTTCTTGTGGTGCGTGCCTTTTGAATAAAAAGGAACCCACATATTACTCTCTAGCAAACAGAACCTTTTCTTCAATCGATCTCAGCATGGTTTCTCCTTCTATCCTGCCTGAACTTGAATGGGAAGTTACAAAGAACCCTTACGGAAGCGATCACTTCCCCATACTACTAAGAACACCTCAAGAAAACGAATATCCACCACAGGCACCTCGGTGGAAGATTGAGACAGCTGATTGGGACAAATTTCGAACTCTTACTGGTATCGCATGGCATAACATCTCCTCGTTAGAAATTGATGCTGCTGTGGAGTATTTTACAGCCTTTATAATAGATGCCGCATCTAAATGCATATCACAAGTAAATGGCCTCTCGTGCAAACGGCGTGTCCCGTGGTGGACCGACGATTGTAGGATCGCACGTAAAAAACAGAACAAAGCGTGGGGTTTGCTACGCGCTTCTCCCACTGCAGAAAATCTTATCAACTTTAAAAAAGTAAAATCCGAAGGCAGGCGAACCCGCCGACAGGCTAGAAGAGAAAGCTGGCAGAACTTTTTGTCGGGCATCAACTCGTACACAGATGAGGCGAAAGTCTGGAACAGGGTTAGTAGGATAAGAGGGCGACAAACATACTCCCTCCCTTTGGTAAACACACAAGGCGAAACTCTGCAAGACCAGGCAGATTCACTTGGGGAGCACTTTGAGCGTGTGTCGAGCTCAATCAATTATTCCCAGTCCTTTCTTAAACATAAAGAAATAATAGAACGTAAGCCAATCATACGAAAATCCAGGCAGAATGAACCGTATAACCGGCCTTTCAGTATTGCCGAGTTGAAAGCTGCCTTGAACACATGCAAAAGCACTGCACCGGGACCTGACAGAGTCATGTATGACATGATCAGAAACCTACATACTGACACACAAGTTACACTACTTACACTATTCAACACTATTTGGGCTTCCGGATACCTCCCATCCACATGGAAAGAAGCGATTGCAGTCCCTGTTCTGAAGCACGGAAAAGACCCCTCCTTGGCGGCAAGTTACCGTCCGATAGCTCTAACTAATTGTCTGTGTAAGCTTTTTGAAAAAATGGTAAATCGCAGACTTATACATTTCCTCGAGGTCAACAATATGCTCGATCCTTATCAGTGTGGATTCCGAGAAGGGCGGTCGACGACCGATCATCTTGTGCGCATGGAAGGAAATATCCGCGATGCCTTTCTACATAAACAATATTTCTTATCCGCATTCCTCGATATGGAGAAGGCATATGGCACGGCATGGCGTTACGGTATCTTGCGAGATATGTCGAAAATTGGCATCCGTGGAATTATGCTGAACACAATTGAAAGCGATTTGTCAAATCGTACCTTCCGAGTAAAAGTCGGCAATGCACTGTCACGTCCCTTTACGCAGGAAACTGGTGTACCCCAGGGAGGCGTGCTCAGTTGCACTCTCTTTATCGTTAAGATGAACACGCTACGTGCTTCACTACCACCTGCCATTTTTTATTCCGTATACGTAGACGATATACAAATAGGCTTCAAATCCTGCAACCTCACAGTATGCGAAAGAGAGGTACAGCAGGGCTTGAACAAGGTTTCCAAGTGGGCAGACGAAAACGGATTTAAGGTCAACCCCCACAAAAGTTCTTGTGTTCTCTTCACAAGAAAGAGAGGCCTGGTCCCAGATCCTTGTGTAGAACTGGGCGGACAACAAATCCCTGTCAACAAAGAACACAAATTCCTTGGTGTTATTCTTGACTCCAGGCTCACTTTCATACCTCACATAAAACATCTTAAAGAAAAATGTCTTAGAACAATGAACTTACTTAAAATCCTATCCCACACAACGTGGGGTAGCGACAGACAGTGTTTATTGAATATTTACAAGAGCCTAGTTCGATCACGGTTAGATTATGGTGCCGTAGTGTATCACTCTGCCGCACCGAGCGCATATAAGATGTTAGACCCCGTTCACCATCTGGGTATCCGTCTGGCCACTGGCGCATTTAGGACAAGCCCTGTTGAAAGCCTATATGTAGAGTCAGATGAGTGGCCACTCCATCTTCAGAGAGCAAACATCAGCTTAACGTATTTTCTCAAGGTTCGCTCTAATAAGGAACATCCGTGTTTCGCAATCGCTAACGACTTGACGTGTGAAACACTTTTTCATAACAGACCCTCTATGAGACTTCCTTTCTCACTGCGTGCAAGAGAACTTAGCACGGAAATGGATGTCCCAGTTCTCGAACAACGCCTAATGCATCCAGCTAAGCTAGTACCGCCCTGGGAGTGGCAGCTGATAGAATGTGACACATCCTTTGTAGAGGTCACTAAACATGCGCCAGAGACACATATCAAAATGCATTTCTTGGAGCTCCAGTACAAGTACTCGTGCACAGAGTTTTACACAGACGCTTCTAAGTCGCATGCCGGGGTGTCCTACGCAGCCATTGGTCCGTCCTTCTCGGAATCCGGTGTACTGCACCCTGAAACAAGTATATTTACGGCTGAGGCCCATGCACTATTGTCGGCTGTGAAACATATCAGAAAATCAAATATTCAAAAAACAATTTTATTTACAGACTCCTTAAGTGTCGTTAAAGCCTTGAAGTCACACTGTAAACACAGAAACCCCGTAATAATCGAGCTCTATTCCATTCTCTGTAGAGCATACATGTCTAACCAGCATGTCATTATATGCTGGGTGCCCGGGCATAGGGGCATTGAGGGTAACATTCTAGCAGACCAGATGGCCACATCAATTTCATTGCATGCAGCTAATCCTACTGCTTCGGTCCCTGTCACAGACCTGAAGCCTTTTTTAAGAAGGAAACTGCGAAACCACTGGCAACGTAAGTGGGACGCAGAAGTACATAACAAACTGCACGTGATAAAGCCACAATTAGGTTCTTGGCCCTCCGTAACAATATCACGGCGAACAGATGTCCTATTCTGTCGCCTCAGAATAGGACACACATTTGGCACACATAATTTTTTACTCCATGAAAATGATCCTCCGACCTGCGGTAGATGCGGGAGGAGGCTGACCGTCCTCCACATCCTCCTGGAGTGTCGGGCAGCCGAATCTGAGAGAAAGAAGCATTTTCCCCTAGCATACCGGCAGCAGATCCCCCTTCATCCCGCAATGGTACTCGGCCCAGAACCGCTATTTGATACCAACGCAGTCCTAAGTTTCCTGAAAGATGTTGTCCTGCATGTTATTAGCCCCACATGTTCATAGCGGGTCCTCACTTCAGAGGATACCGCTGTGATAGCCCTTTCGTATAGCACGTGCCTCTAGGCCCTTGTGTTTCAAGGGCTCCGGCGAGGCAACAGTGCTCCAGCCATTTTTACCATCTCATATATTTTCAATGCTATTTCATTCTTTTACGATGGATTTTAAGTCATCGCCATAATTTTATATCACGTAGATTTTATGCACTTTACAGCAACTATTTTTAGGCCACTTTACAGCCAAGTCACATCTTCATAATACATCGTCAGCATCACCACTTGTCATGGCGCTTTTGGCCACACCTGGCCCTTGTGCCATTAAACACCACATATCATCATCATCACCGACCACAGCCTGAATCTACGAAGAAAAGCTTTATAGGTTTCTGACAAATAAAATTTCTTAGTAAAATAAAAATTCGTCAGAAGTATTTGTAAGAAAATTCGTATTCTAAATCAATAATGTCTTCATTGCTAGTAATGAGAATATAGATGATTTATCAATTTGTAAACAGGCAATTGTAAATTTTATCAGATGTGATTGATTTGCAGAGATTTTGAAAAACGCGGCGAATACTTTCAAAGCATAAAGAGCTCCATATTGACACAGCCAATGCTTTTATCCTTTCTGTTTAAGTTCCTTCCTGAATTCTCTTCAAAATTCAGTAAGTAGATTGTGTCTTACAGCCAGGCTGTAGGCCTATTTTGAAGAATGGGTGTCTTTGGGACCAAGGCGAAATGTAATTGGTGTAAGTTATTGATGTATCTGCTGTATAATGTAAGGAATATGTGGCCCACTATTTCTTCCTTATTTAAGGAACATGCAATAGTGCAAGATTGTCGACAGACTTTTATGTACTAATCCGCATGTACGCGCGTGGCAAACCCCTCGAAAAAATAAGATTATGCCTTCATTTCTTCTCCTACCTTCCAATCAATAGTAGCACAAGACACAATTTAGTCGCCTGTACATGAAGCAACACACACACGCACGCACGCACACACACACACACACACACACACACACACACACACGCTTATTTTATTTATTTATTTACAATACTGCCAGTCTCTACTGAGACCATAGCAGGAGGGCACTATATATATGCACATAAACAAAGAACACTGATAATGTTAAGTATGAATACATGTATAACGTCAGTTTTGCACCTTAAAACAATTTTTACTACAAAATGCATACACCAAACAAAAGTACATGCGAACTTTCAAAAAAAAGTAAGAAATGGCAATTGAGGTATTCTACAGTGCATACCCGACTACATACACAGGACACAAGTACATGGTGGTTTGCACGATCAATAATAGCACTAGCAATTTTAACTTGCTAAACAATTTTTTCCATTTCTAATTCAAACTGAGACAGTGACTGTGTTAGTGGTGAGAGGCGATAACATATTCCATTCACGGATGGCAACCGGAAAAAAGGAATATTTAAACACATTATTAGTACATTTATATTCTACTAAGGCGTTTGTGTGTTTGTGCCTGGTAGGTCGTGTTTGTGAATAAGAAATGTAATTTGAAATGTCAATTTTGAAAGAATTATGCAGAAGTTGATAAAGAAATTTCAAACGTGCCTGTTTCGCTCGCGCTTCGAGCGTAAGGAGCCCAGAAATTGCTAGAAGGTTAGAGGGAGAGCATTCACGTCTAAATTTGTTATGGATAAATCGAATGGCCTTCCTTTGTACTGTTTCTATTTTCTTTATGTTAGTTTGGGTGAGAGGGAACCATACAGTGTTTCCGTATTCGATGATCGGCCTAACAAATGTTTTGTATGCTAGGAGTTTTGTTGACAAGGGTGCGAGTTGAAGTGATCTGCGAAGGAAAAATAACTTTTGCATAGCAGATGAGGTAATGTGGTGAATATGCTCGTCCCACCTTAGGTCTGACGTTATTGTTAAGCCTAGATATTTATATTTTTGTACTTTAGTCAAAACTGTACCATTTATGATGTAGCAGAAGTCTGAAGGTTCTTTTTTCCTCGTTATGGTCATACATGCTGATTTTTTTACATTGATTATCATCTGCCAGTCTGAGCACCATATCGTAATACTACTAAGTGATTTGTTAAGGGAGTAGTGATCTTGATCATTTTTAATGTCTCTATAAATGATACAGTCATCCGCGAATACCTTTATTTTACAATCTATGTTAGTGGTTATATCATTAATATACACGAGAAATAACAAGAGCCCAAGCACGGAGCGCTGTGGTACTCCTCACGTAACATACTATATCTGATGTTGTATGTTCGAAAATAACAAACTGACACCTATTAAACAAAAACCCACGAACTCAAGCAACAATTTCTGTGTCTCCGATAATGCCTTTTAGTTTATTTATTAGTTTGGTGTGACAAACACAATCAAACGCTTTAGAAAAATCAAGTAGGATTAGGTCCGTTTGGCCGTGATTGTCAATACCCAGCGCGAGATCGTGTATGACTTCTGTTAATTGAGTTATGGTCGATAAACCCCTGCGAAAACCATGCTGGTTAGGGGACAGGATGCCTTCGTTTTCAAAAAAAATTGTTAAAAGTTTTAGAATTATATGTTCGAGTAGTTTGCATGCCGTGCTCGTTAACGATATTGGTCTGAAGTTTGATTCAACGGATTTATCTCCCGACTTGTAGATCGGAATAATTTTAGATATTTTCCAATCATTGGGTAGTTTTGATGTCGATAGGGATGTACGGAAAATAAGGCCGAGGTATCTGCTGCACCACTGTGCGTACCTTTTAAGAAATTGGTTGGGTATATTGTCCGGACCACATGCTTTTTTAGTGTCTAGGGCAAGAAGAAGGTTAAGAACACCAGCGTCTGTGATAACGAGTGGGTCGATAGTGGAAACAGTCCGTGGAACTAAGTCCGGCATGACGCCATTATCGTTTGTGGAGACCGAACGAAAGAATTTGTTATATCTGTTGGCTTTATCCGCTTTTTCACTTGACGAGAGCTGAGTTATGAGTGTGTTTTTTTGGCGAAAGTGGTTCCAGAATCTATGTGGATTGTTCTTTATAAAGCTGGGGAGTACGGTGTTGAAGTAATGGTGTTTCGCTTCTTTCGATTTCTGTTTGAAATTTTTTGCTGCAAGCGCTAGCCTAGGGGTCTTAGATGGAGTATTGCCTGTTGCCTTGCTAGCTTTGCGTAACCTTTTGAGTTGGCGTTTTGCATGTATTACTTCCCGAGTAATCCATGGGTTATTTTTCAAGGGTTTTTTCGATTTAACAGGAATAAAATGGGTACACAGTGGGACACTATGTCTTTAAAACGCATCCAGACAACATTTATATCTGACAAAGGACCTGAGGCCAATGCCGAAAACTCTTGGAATTCGTGAGATAAATAGGTTTGTATGTGGGCGTCATCTGCTTTGTCGAAATTGATTATAGTTTGGGCTGTGGTTTGCACTGATATTTTGTAATCTAGCGGTAAGATACACATCGGAATATTGTGATCGGATATTCCTTCTATTACTTCTAACTTCACTTGTTCTAAGAGAAAGTTACTACTTAGTAAGATCAGGTCAAGTATACTCCGAGACTCGTTTTGCACCCTTGTGGGGTATTCCACAATTTGGCGGAAGTTGAAATTTAACATCATATCGAGAAGGGCTTCTGAAGCTTTTGTTGTGTACTGCATGGTACACCAGTTAAGGTCGGCAAGGTTAAAATCACCCATAAGAATAACACGACAATTACGAGCATGTTGCTGCAAATATTCTTGTATGGCAATTATGCATTCGTGTCCACATACGGGGCTTCGATATAGGCAACCAACAACTATACTTGTGCCTTTAGTGTTAATCTTACAAAAGATTGCCTCGGCATCAGCTACCTCTGGAAGAATGACCAGTGGGATTGATTTCTTTATTGCTAGCGCCACGCCTCCACCACGTGATTGCCTATCTTTGCGAACTAGTACATAGTTTGGGGGAGTGACTTCATGACTTGAGACAGACAATGAGAACCATGTTTCGGTGACTGCCACTATATCTGGTTCACGATCGAGCAATACGTTTTCAAATGGCTGCACCTTATTTAAGATACTTCGAGCGTTGACGTTTAACAACGTTATTTTTTCTTGCGCTGGTATTGGCGTGTTGCCGGGCGGTTTACTTCGTTTTTTCTTTTTTCCACGTTCGCGTTGTTTTTTTGCTCCATTTTGTCGTGCTTCTTTATTTCTACCCTGTCATTCTTTTCGTCATCCCAGATGAAAATACGGTTGTTAATGAATAGTTTGTTGTACGCTAACGACACCTTGTCTTTATTTTCGCGGTTTGCCTGTGCACTGTTCCAGAGTTTCTTTCGGGTCTCTCGAACTTTTCGCGAAAAATCTTCCCCTATTGAGAGGTCTGATTTCTTTAGTTTAAAGCAGTTTTTTAGTATGACACTTTTATCTCTTGCGTCTAGTAATTTAAATATCACAGGCCTCGTCTTGTTCGGTCCTCGTCTTCCTAAACGATGTATGCGCTCAATGGCCACAGGTTCGAGTTCAAGAATTTTTGTGATTATTTCCTCATTTACGGCCTCTTCTAGCGCTTCGCTTGTTTCTTCCTCCATTTCTGGTAGGCCATAAACAATTAAGTTTGACCTTCTGCTACGGTTTTCGATGCCGTCTATTTTTTCTTCAAGACTCTTAATTACCTTATTCATAGAAGCCATTTCTATATGACACGCGGTCACTTCAGCTTCGAGTTTCGTAATAAGGTCAAGCTTGCTCTCTATATCCCCTAGTCGCTTTTCTTTGATATCTTTAATGTCGGAAGCAATTTCAGTAAGTTGTTTGGCGATTTGCTCGAGGTCAGGGCCGGGGTTGCTTTCAATATCTCCGCCCATCAACAATAGCTTCTTAAAGTATGTCATGCATGATTCACACACAGCCATATACTGCCATGGGCACGGCAACACCAGCAAGAAACGGTCACTTGAACGGAGGCATTTCCCAAACAGTTTTCTCACCTGCAAAATGTAGACGAATGGGCAATTTGTGAGCCGCATGTAGACGGTGCCACCGTGCCCAGTGACAGGGGGTCCCTTGTGGAACGCATATATAGCCGCAGATTGTGCAGACTCCTGGTGGCGCTCTACAGCAGATGGGTAGGCGCATGTGCCGGTAAGCTGATGTAGCTGATAGTCGAAGATCCGTGTCGGCAGCGTCGGTGCGTAGTCATTCCTTGTATGCCGGTCCAGCGCAGTCGCAGTGGTCCCGGTAGTTCCGAGCCGCACATCGCCTGCGTCGAGTAGCAGGCCGAAGACGAACTGCAAAATGTAGACGAACGGGCAATTTGTGAGCCGCATGTCGACGGTGCCACCGTGCCCAGTGACAGGGGGTCCCTTGTGGAACGCATATATAGCCGCAGATTGTGCAGACTCCTGGTGGCGCTCTACAGCAGATGGGTAGGCGCATGTGCCGGTAAGTTGATGTAGCTGATAGTCGAAGATCCGTGTCGGCAGCGTCGGTGCGTAGTCATTCCTTGTATGCCAGTCCAGCGCAGTCGCAGTGGTCCCGGTAGTTCCGAGCCGCACATCGCCTGCGTCGAGTAGCAGGCCGAAGACGAACTGCAAAATGTAGACGAACGGGCAATTTGTGAGCCGCATGTCGACGGTGCCACCGTGCCCAGTGACAGGGGGTCCCTTGTGGAACGCATATATAGCCGCAGATTGTGCAGACTCCTGGTGGCGCTCTACAGCAGATGGGTAGGCGCATGTGCCGGTAAGTTGATGTAGCTGATAGTCGAAGATCCGTGTCGGCAGCGTCGGTGCGTAGTCATTCCTTGTATGCCAGTCCAGCCCAGTCGCAGTGGTCCCGGTAGTTCCGAGCCGCACATCGCCTGCGTCGAGTAGCAGGCCGAAGACGAACTGCAAAATGTAGACGAACGGGCAATTTGTGAGCCGCATGTCGACGGTGCCACCGTGCCCAGGTGCCACCGTGCCACCGTGACGGTGCCACCGTGCCCATATATATATATATATATATATATATATATATATATATATATTGTAAGAAGCCAACAAACACTAACACCAAGGACAACATATGGGAGATTACTTGTGCTTAATCAATGAAATAAATAAACAATAAATAAATGAAAATTTCAGTGGATGAAAAAAACTTGCCCCAGGTGGGAACCTAACCCACAAACTTCGCATTTCGCTTGCGGTGCTATACCAATTGAACTATCGCGGCGCCGTTTCCTCCATCCACTTTCTTGGGTATTTATGTGTCCTAATAGAACCCAAGGAGTGTTAGCCAGCGCCACCACTCACAGACCTTGCCGGCGGACGTGGAACGTCCTTTTTGCCGCAGGCGTCACGAGAACGTGATCTTTTTTGGGCGAAGGCAGCTGGTCAATAAACCAACACATGCTACCTGAAGGCATCAATGTTGCCGGATTCGAGACCCTCGTCACGTAATAAACGAGAAGAAAGGGGGTTAGCCGAGGGCCCGATTTTTATTAGTCATATCATGAGAAGCCAACAAACACTGACACCAAGGACAACATGAGAAATTACTTCTGCTTATTAAATGAAATAAATAAAGGATAAATTAATGGAAATTTAAAAAGTTGTTTTTCATCCACTTAAATTGCCATTAATTTATCGTTTATTTATTTAATTTATTAAGCACAAGTAATTTCCCCTATATTGTCCTCGGTGTCAGTGTTTGTTGGCTTCTTATGGTAAACCCCCTGTCTTCTGGTCTATATATATATATATATATATATATATATATATATATATATATACAAGCAACTTACTTGTGAATACATTTCTGTCCGCAGGACGAACGGGCCGTCATCTATTTAGTATGGATGCCAACATTAATGAATGCATAAAGGCACCACGAAAGGAAAATTGTCTTGGAGAAGCTAAGCCGATGTGGTACTTCAATTCAAGCGAGAACAAATGCGTCCTTTCCACTTATAATGTGTGCCTTGGTGAGATCAACGCTTTCCCAGAAGAAGAGATGTGCAAACAAACCTGTGATCCGGGTAACAGACCTCTTTTAGTTCAAGGAGAATGGCAGATTGGGCGAGCTGATAGTTTTCCGTATTGTTTAAAAAAAACAGCGCGAATACGTGCATTGGACAACAGAATAGGGGATGGGGCACACATGGCACTGACTTTTAGTTAATTTGTCAAGATACCGTCAGTAAACTAACTGCATTCCTTGCAATACAAAGTACGGAGGTGTAACATAGGATTTAAAAATGTCACGGAATATTCTAGAATTTTTTCACATCATTATTGCCGTTTGTAGGATAGGGGATACAAATATCGATGATAGCAAGCTCTTTGCAGGGATTCTATATGCCTCATCACAAATTTGAGAGCTCGAGCGCTCCGTAATTAATTTCTAATTTCGCGAAACATATTGAGTCCACCAAGCCTAACTATCCCGGCTAACGTCAGCCATCGTTTAAGAGTATGCCTATGCACTGTAGGCGAAAACTAGGCAAAACATGTTGTTGGCGACTGTACGGAGCAAGATGCGCTATCTTTTGTTTTGCTTAACTGTATAATTGGTAAAGAACACTAAACCAACTTCCAGAATATCACATTTAGCGCAGAACTTTCAATGAGAATGATGTAGAGCTTACTATAAAGCTTCTAATTCAGAGATTTCAACTTCTCACTCCTTACACAATCATTTCTTCTACTTCCTAAAGAAAGCCCTAAAATAGGAGAAAAATATATATAACATGCAAGTTTCCGCGCCGCGATTGCATTGGTGTGAAAGGCGCCGCGCATGAGCACACAGCGAATTTTGCCACGTGTGGTGCGCAGTCTGCATATCGCTATCATGAATCGCTGCGAGACGGAGCCCATCACTCGCATGAATGGCGCAGCCAGCGCCTGCGCCTTGACCATGTCGCTTTTTAAGCTGCAGCATGCAAGCAGGGTCCATCAATGCATGGAGTTTCCTACAATAATTAATACTTTTTTAGCTGGTCATGAAACTTCTGCGTTGCGCTATGGGAGAGCTTCACATAGAGCCCGCATTGGACGCGTCGCGGTGCTGGCGTGTAGGCGTGCTGGCGTGTAGTGTAGCATACGCCGAACCCACACCACAGGCATTCAGTGCGTACGCTCGTTATTGCGCAAGGGTGCACTGCCTGTAATGGCGTATGATAATTGTCGACCACAGGGTGCAAATCGCCGCCCTGTTCCTGCAGAGTGTTCAGATACTCAAGCGCCGACCATTTCGAAATTACAAGAACTTGCTCTATTTCCAATTTAAACTGGGTTCGCAACAACACCTTAACTCGTAATTCTAATTGCACACTTGGATTGCTCCATCGTTGGAAACCGATTACAGACCAAATTCACCCTGCACATTTATGTATTTGCGCCTAAAAGAACCTGCGTTTCGAACAAACAAAGGTAACCTATTGATTGCTGATGATTAGAAACTTATTGAACCTATGCTAATTATTAATAAATCATTGCTTAATCACCGCTAACTTGTAATACATGCATTCATTAACTGATTAACACCGTATTACTAAACTAATTATTATACTAATAACTGACTAGTCGAACAACATTAAATAAACTGAATAATAAGTATGCTAACAAACTACATTAGCCAACTAAGCCAACAAAATATATAAGCTAAATTAGAAAAATCAAAAACTAATGAAATAAACAAACTTAACCACATGATTAACTCAGTTATCTAACTGAAATAACAAAATTATTCACTAACACCCTACTTAACCGTATTAATTAAGTAAATATGAGTAACTTACTAATTCACTAACAATAACTGTCACACTGGACTACCTAACCGAGTATAAGTGATTTATCCAACTAACTAAACAAAGTGCAAATAGAGACAGCCGAACGAGACACTTTGTTCAAGGAAGATGGCAAGAGGGAAGGGGGTGACGTCAATTGTAGACCATGCCGTGTATAGCTTAAACACAAACGCTTCGACCATAAAATTATTTTTCCCAACAAACATCCGCGGTAAACTGCCTCATCGATGCCAGTGGAAGCGCCTTGCGGCCAGCGTGTGGCAGCTAGGAAATTGTCCACATCTCCCGGCTCAAACAGTGTCATGACCCCCCTGTTTTCTCCTGTCCTTAGGTTGCCAGGATGGCTACTCTTTCGGTGGGGAGGGAGTGTACTAAGGGCACTGGGTAGTGGGCATAGTGCTGGTGAAAGAGCAGACGACGAGAAGTGCTTGCATCCCCGTTTCGATAAAGCACCGACCTATTTCAGTTTAACGCTACAAACCTAGAATTAGCGCTGCTAGGCGAACACCCCCGTTGTAATATCTATAAAATAAAATTAACTGTTGAGGTAGAATGAGCGATATTCAGTGCCGTGCCTCGTGTCTCGTGTGTACAAGAGGGAAATCGATCAAAAACTTCTAAAACCAATTGCACTTGATGTCGCTCCAGCGAACTTGCATTCCTAGCCTTCACGTTCTGTTTGTAACCAACTTTCACGAGAACTAATTTTTCTGATAATTAGCTTTCCCACTACTTGGAAGGAGGCCTACTAACTACTGTAACCTACTACTCCAGTAGGTTATAAGCTTATAAATCCACCGGCTGTTACTAGCGACCGCGTTGACTGTAATGATCCATTCTTATATAAAGACTATAATGATCTCATTGCGTCTCTTCTCATTTTTTTTCACGGTTTTATTTTTTTCAGGCTCTTCTTTCCGTCTTTACTACCCGTCTGGTTAGCCTCCTTACCTTTCTCTAATTCGCATCTCTATCTCTCTCTCTCTCTCTCTACTCTAGTAGGTTACATCTCAGGGTATAGAAGCAGGTGGATTGGTTCCGCTCATTGGTCAGGTTATTTCTGATGCATTTATTATGCCTACAGGGACCACTACATAGAAGCGAGGACGATTTCTGTCAGTCGGGTGCAATACATATTGTTTAAAATATAATTTTTGGCGAAATTGGACATCATTTATCCGTGGAGTTCGTTGCTGCATGTGATTTGGACAATCATCTTTAGTCCACTTTCTTCGAATTGCCAAATAATGCCCTTACGATCACCTTTAGTCCTATTGCTTTGAGTTACAAAATAATCTCCTAATTGTACCCACGCAAGCTTTCCGCTACAATATTGCTGGCTGAATGTGAACTACATCCCTATTTGTCGAAAGCAGTGTCTGAACCATAAATACATGAGCGGTCGTGGGTTCTGGAGAATGCACCGTGAATCCTGATAGACAAATAATATGGGAGTAAAAATAAAGCTTCACACTAAATTCATCGGTTGTGAGTAACTGGTACTTATGTGATTTAATCTGTATTGACCTCTCTTTCATGTACGAATAGAAGCGTTTCTTATTTTTTTCTTATGGACGATCTCCTTCGTACTTCGAACACTCGGCCCAGACTGCGTAGTTCAGGTAATATTAGCTTAAAGGGACACCAAAGGTTACCAGAAAGTAAAGTTAAAGTGGTAGAGCAATGTTCTAGAACCTCTAAGGCGTCAATATAATCACGAACAGAACTTTAGTTACCGAGAAATTGAGGCAAATGCATGACACGATTTGAGACCCTCCAGCGACATTCCGGTACTAGCCCGATGACGAAAGCCCTCCTCATAATTTGTGTTAATAATACTCAACTACTTGTATTAAAAATAAAATTTCATTCGATTATAAGACGGAAGAAAATGCTACTTGACTACGTCTATTTCATTCTAAGAAAAAATAACATTTTGACGTTACCCTTCAGTAGTATGGGTAATCGAAAGGTTTCGTTTTCGCTCGACTCTGCGCC